>NC_092376.1:43579024-43886297 GCF_030028105.1 Mobula birostris
CTCAGCTCAGCCTTCATTAGCACTATCAAATTCATTAGCTTTCCAGATCTCACCAACAGGCACCAAGACCTCGCCTGGCTGGTGGTGAGAGGGGCCCTCCCAGTCAGAGCCCTCCTGTACACCCGGAAAGTCGTCTCCGCACCCCACTGCCCACGGGAGGACTGCAGTGAGGAGGAGTCTGTGACCCACCTCTTTGCACACTCTCAGTTCGCAGAGGAGGAGGATGGACGGGCTAGTGTCACGTTTCATCCCCAGCAGCTGCATAACAGAGAACTCTCTGATCTACGGGCTGTTCCCGGGGACGCACACGGAGACCAACATCCGGTGCTGCTGGCAGATCATCAACTCGGTGAAAGACGCTCTTTGGTCGGCCCGAAACCTGATGATCTACCAGCACATGGAGATGTCCGTGGGAGAATGCTGCCAACTGGCACATTCTCGGCTGCAGGAGTACGTGCTGAGGGACGCACTGAAACTCGGTGCAGCCTCCACAAGGGCCCGGTGGGGAAGGACCACAGTATAGGTTTCTCCACCCATGGGAATGGGAGGGGTCGGTGGGCGGGGCGTATACCCCTCAACAATGATGTGGTAAGGTGAACAACTGGAGGGCCACGTGGGTGGCCATAAGTATGGATATGTACAGAGTATAATGGAAACGTATGTAAAGGATGGAAAGTTGTTGAATGGTTTATTGTATATAATTTTATTTTTGAATAAAGTATATTTTGAAATTTAAAAAAATTAGCTTTCCTGATTGAAGCCATCACCACGTTATTTTCGTGTTAAATTCAGCATGGCTTTCACTGTTATTATGCTGTACTCACACCTATTTTAGCGTCTGTGATGGCCTTCTTGTCTAACTCCCACTGCTTCGTCCTACAACTGTTGGTGCAGTTTGTGATATTTTCTGACATTTATGTTCATACTCCTCGGCAACTTGTCGTGCTTGTGCACAACTACATATCAATTAAATAAAAGCATGCACATGGCAGATGGCTTTAAATGGTATATTCACACTGCAGCGGGAGAGAGAATAATGCATCGGCAACAGCGCATGCACAGACTACAGATCAATACGTAGCGCTAAGGGGGGAGGGGGTCGATGCGCTAAAAGAAATAGATTTGTACATTACACTCTCTACTTTTTTGAAGAATTGCTTTATTAAAAGATGCTGGCAGAGACAGCATGGAAACAGGTCTGTGGCCCAACTCCTCATTACCGACCAAGATGTCCAGCTGAGCTAGTCTCATTTACCTGCATTTGGCCCATATATTTTTCTAATTTTTTTTTAATCCATGTATCTGTATAAAATAAACAGTGTAGGAATAGCATGATCACTTGAGTTGTGTGTGATTTTGTCCTAAGGGGTTGTCTATTGCTGGGTTCCCAGGTGGATGCAGAGGCTGATCTGGGATCCACTTATTCTGGTGCAGTGTGAGCTGTGGTTAGCGGTTGAGTCTTTGGTTTTTCAATCTCTCCTTTCGCAGCTGCCATTTGTTCTCTGCAGTGCAGTGGAAGCTGTTGTCATGCATTGCAGCTCCCTCTTAAACAGATTTCGTCCAGGTGTATCTTTTGAGTGTAAACATTGTAATAGCATGCATCTCCACAGCGTCTTCTGTATACCCATCACCCTCTGTGTTGGGGAAAGGTTATCCCTCAGTTCATTTATCATTTTCTTCATCTTACTTTAAACCTACGTCCTCTCGTTTTAGACTCCCTATTCTCGGAAATAGACTGTGACCATCCACATTACCTAAACTCCTCCTGATTTTATAAACCTCCATCTCGTGTCCATCAACACACATCAAAGTTGCTGGTGAACGCAGCAGGCCAGGCAGCATCTCTAGGAAGAGGTACAGTCGACGTTTCAGGCCAAGACCCTTCCTCAGGACTAACTGAAGAAAGAGCTAGTAAAAATTTCTTCAGTTAGTCCTGACGAAGGGTCTCAGCCTGAAACGTCGACTGTACCTCTTCCTACAGATGCTGCCTGGCCTGCTGTGTTCACCAGCAACTTTGATGTGTGTTGCTTGAATTTCCAGCATCTGCAGAATTCCTGTTGTTTGTGTCCATCAACTTGTTGGAATGGCCACCATCAGAGAATGATGACTTTACATTTCAAATCTGTAAATATTTTTTAAATTAACTTTGTTTTTATAGACGTCACTAACAATTTTTCCAAGTTATTCTCTGATACAGTTACATTTCATTTCCACAATCATTTAAAAATTAAATGCAAAATATTGACTGCCACATTGTTGCCTTGTTGTCATATTCTGCAGCTGTGTTTCCCTCCATTCAGGACAGCTGTGTCCACTTTAATTATTCATTTCTTTCCATGTGTTTTACTATTATCTCCCTTTACTATTGTTAGGACTTATCCAAGTAATAAGATTCAACTTCTTTTATCTTACCCGAATGCACCCATTTTAAATTAGTCTGGAATTAAAAATCTTTCACTGTCAATTCGTTGCTAATTTTTCTGCCTAATGATCTCTGACTGTATCCAGAACAGCATCTTTGATTCTTAAAGTTTCTACTTTCAGACTGGACTATTCGAGTAAGAGTTATGAAACTATTCTAGTTCTAGTTGTTATAACTATTCTAGTTCTCATACTCTTATTTCAATAAATGTACCTACCTGTAATATTTTGAGCTAAGTTGCAGAATGCTCTGTTTTCCTTCTCAGAATAGCATCATTGGTTTAAAAAAAAGTTTAATTTATTACAGTTTTTACTTCTTAAATTGACGCAAAGTACATGTGGGTCTGGACTGAGCTGTTAATACTTTAGTATGAAATCAGGTTAACAGGATAATCGTGTTGAGGTGCTCAATAATTATATCAATCTGATAATCCTTTTGTAAGTAGGTTTGACTATTTAGATTAGATTAGATTAGATTATGAGGACACGCAGTCCTCGTTTATTGTCATTTAGTAATGCATGCATTAAGAAATGATATAATGTTCTCCAGTATGATATCACAGAAGCACAAGACAGACCAAGACTAAAAAACTGACAAAAACCACATAATTATAACATATAGTTACAACAGTGCAAAGCAATACCGTAATTTGATAAAGAACTGACCATGGGCACGGTAAAAAAAAGTCTCAAAGTCTCGAAAGTCCCATCATCTCACGCAGATGGTAGAAGGAAGAAAACTCTTCCTGCCATGAATCTCCAGCGCCGCAAACTTGCCGATGCAGCACCCTGGAAGCACCTGACCACAGCCGACTCTTGAGTCCGTCTGAAAACTTTGAGCCTCCGACCAGCCCTCCAACACCAAGCACCGAGCACCATCTCTGCCGAGCGCTTCGACCCCAACCCTGACCACCAAGCAACTGGCAAAGCCGAGGATTTGGGGCCTTCCCCTCCGGAGATTCTCAATTGCACAGTAGCAGCGGCAGCGAAGCAGGCATTTCAGAAGTTTCTCCCGATGTTCCTCCATGCTTCTCACGTCTGTCCCTATCAAGTCAGGATTGTGCACGGCCCCTACTTAACAAATACAGATATCATTCACTGGAGAGGCTGCGCGCGCTGCGTCGCGCCGCCATCTTCTCCTCCCCCTAACTATTGCCATTTAATTTGACATTTTCTCTTCAGATATGTATTTTTAAAACTGAATTGAGGATTTAGAACAGAGATATCACATAATACAGCACTGAATTTTGCTTCTATTTAATACAATTGTTAGGAGTAAGTGCTGGTGAATGATGAGATTATGAAGTGCTCATAGGCCAAAGGCTGTCTGTGCTTCCCAAACACACTTTAATCCCAAATATGCATGCAATTTGCTAGATAAATTACTCCAATATAATTGATGTTCAACTAACCTCCTTAGCATTACTTTCATCTTCAGAACATCTTATGGAAATAATCTTTTGCCTTCATACCAAACCTCCCATAATTTGTTACATGTTTGATCCAATTTTCTTGAAGGGAAGTGAAATTCCTTGTTTATGAGATTTGTTTTTATCAATAGAAATCAGTGTCCTGATTTTTTCATTAATTTTGTAAATTTCACCAATACAATCCTTATAAGTAACTCTTTGCAAATCTAGTTTTGACATAAATAAGTGAGAACAGAATGAATATGTCAAGTTGTGTTATTACTGTGTATGCACATTTGTTTAATGTTACCTTTATATTGATATAAACCACCACGAAACCACCACGGTGGGCTTCACAGCTCTCCAGGTGAGAAGACAGCTGAAACGTCTCAACCCAAGCAAGGCTGCAGGACCGAATGGTGTCAGTACCAGGGTGCTCAAAGCCTGTGCCCCTCAGCTATGTGGAGTATTTTGCCATGTATTCAACCTGAGCCTGAGGCTCCGGAGGGTTCCTGTATTGTGGAAGACGTCCTGCCTCGACCCTGTGCCGAAGACGCCGCGCCCCAGCGGCCTCAATGACTACAGACTGGTGGCATTGACCTCCCACATCATGAAGACCCTGGAGAGGCTTGTTCTGGAGCTGCTCCGGCCTATGGTCAGGCCAAACTTAGATCCCCTCCAGTTCGCCTACCAGCCCTGACTAGGAGTTGAGGATGCCATCGACTTCCTGCTGAACCGTGTCTACGCCCACCTGGACAAGCCAGCGAGCACTGTGAGGGTCATGTTTTTTGACTTCTCCAGTGCATTCAACACCATCCGCCCTGCTCTGCTGGGGGAGAAGCTGACAGCGATGCAGGTGGATGCTTCCCTGGTATCATGGATTCTTGATTACCTGACTGGCAGACCACAGGACGTGTGCTTGCAACACTGTGTGTCCGACAGAGTGATCAGCAGCACTGGGGCTCCACAGGGGACTGTCTTGTCTCCCTTTCTCTTCACCATTTACACCTCGGACTTCAACTACTGCACAGAGTCTTGTCATCTTCAGAAGTTTTCGGATGACTCTGCCATAGTTGGATGCATCAGCAAGGGAGATGAGGTTGAGTACAGGGCTACGGTAGGAAACTTTGTCACATGGTGTGAGCTTAATGTGAAAAAGACTAAGGAGCTGGTGGTAGACCTGAGGAGAGCTAAGGTACCTGTGACCCCTGTTTCCATCCAGGGGGTCAGTGTGGACATGGTGGAGGATTACAAATACCTGGGGATACGAAGTGACAATAAACTGGACTGGTCAAAGAACACTGTGGCTGTCTACAAGAAGGGTCAGAGCCATCTCTATTTCCTGAAGAGACTGAGGTCCTTTAACATCTGTTGGACGACGCTGAGGATGTTCTACAAGTCTGTGGTGGCCAGTGCTATCGTGTTTGCTGTTGTGTGCTGGGGCAGCAGGCTGAGGGTGGCAGACACCAACAGAATCAACAACTCATTTGTAAGGCCAGTGATGTTGTGGGGATGGAACTGGACTCTCTCATGGTGATGTCTGAAAAGAGGATGCTGTCTGAGTTTCATGCCATCTTGGACAATGTCTCCCATCCACTACATAATGTACTGGTTGGGCACAGGAGTACATTCAGCCAGAGACTCATTCCACCGAGATGCAGCACTGAGCATCATAGGAAGTCATTCCTGCCTGTGGCCATCAAACTTTACAACTCCTCCCTTGGAGGGTCAGACATCCTGAGCCAATAGGCTGGTCCTGGACTTATTTCATAATTTACTGGCATAATTTACATATTACTACTTAACTATTTATGGTTCTATTACTATTTATTATTTATGGAGCAACTGTAATGAAAACCAATTTCCCCCGGGATCAATAAAGTATGACTATGACTATATATACATATTGTATTCTAACAATAATTTTAATCATTTTAATCCTAAAATAAATTGAAATTATACTTCTGAGAAATGCAATCAAAGCAGCTTCTTTGTCTGCACCCTGTTGTTGCTTATTAGGGCTGTGACTGTATGATGGCTCCTGACATAACAAAGCATTCAAACAAAAAACAAACAAATAACATTCTTAAATCTAAATTAGTATCTCCAGAGAAAAGAAATGTTCTAAAGTATTATGAGTAAATTAAGGATGCACCAGAACAGGGGATCAAATACTTTGCATCATAGAAATATCGTATGAATCAGCTTTCATAACATACTTTAAGATCACTGACCTTTTTAAAACCTCTATGTTGTGAATGTAGTAAGCCTAATGAATGCTTTCAAGGAAATCACATTTGAATGTTTTAAATGATTTTTATATGAAGGTTGTTTTGTTTTCATCTCAAGTTATTATTTATGATTCTTCCATTTGGCTTCAGTCAAGTTCAATATTTTCTTTATTTTAACTATCATATCCTTTTAGCAAAGTTTGAACAATTCCATTTTGATATTTCACAAGAATACAGAAATAAGTATAACTTAAGATATCTGAGGAAAGTAAAATTTCCCAAGGCATTTTGCAAGTCTCATTATTATATATTTTTCTGTCTCTCATAAGGAGGTAACAAAATCAAAATAAAATGCTAAAAATATTTGGGTCAGACAGCTGAGCGACAAACAATATCAAGATTGTGGATTAATGAGTCAACAGTATATTAGAACTGATGAATAGCCTTAAGGGGAAGTTCCATAGTTCTGTAGTAGCTGGAGCATTCCCGCAAAAGGTAGAGCAAATCAAATCACAAAAAAAAAGTCGCTGGAGTCGGAGGAGGGCATGCAGTTGTGTTTTCCTTTGCCTGAAATTAATTTTTTTCTGTCCATGAGCTCATCTTCTTTTTACATATGACATGCTGTTATTGGCTTCCTGAATGCCAGTTGTGCCTGCTAGCAACAAACCTATTATCGGCAACAACCGTGCATGGTAAAAGAAAGAAAATAAAGTTCATCACAGAAATATAGCAACAAGGGCAGCAGACTATAATGAACAATCTTCAGTAAATGCAAAACATGATTAACTTGTTGAGAATAAAATTTCTGAAAGCCTAAGCAGGAAACCACAGAAACACCTATTTTAAATGTGAATACCACACTATAGGAATG
The DNA here is from genome assembly GCF_030028105.1 of Mobula birostris. Lineage (NCBI taxonomy): Eukaryota > Metazoa > Chordata > Chondrichthyes > Myliobatiformes > Myliobatidae > Mobula > Mobula birostris. The sequence continues at coordinate 43,585,957 of NC_092376.1, forward strand.
TAAAAGATAGCTAGTTTTTGCGTGGGATATAAACACATAATTGATTAAACTGAAAAATGCAACATATTCTAGTATGCTTCTTAAAAGACTTCTAAATTCTGTCCCTGAGTTTACTGCATTGTAAGGTGAACATGTGGGAACCTCCTGACTTAAGTGACGGGTACTCCAGGTTGCACTGTTTGTTAGTTAAAATACTTTGATCACTTTCCTTCTGGAAAAGAAGCAGTCATTGTGGGGAGCAGTATATTAAGTACTCAGCTTTGCGTAAGTGCAGTTGCTCTACAGTTGAGCACATCCAGACATTCCATCAGTGACACAATAGCAACGACTTTATTCATGGGCAGTTGGCCTTTTGCTATAGAAACAATAGCAATGGATAAGTCACAATGCACAGAGAGCAGAATTGGGATTAGGTTATCATCACTGACATAAGTTGTGAACTTTGTTGTTTTGCAGCAGCAGTACAGTGCAATACATATACTATAAATTACAATAAGAAATATATAAAAAAATTAAATAAGTGCTGCATAAAGAGCAAAACTAGCCAGGCAGTGTTCAAGTGTTCATTGTCCATTCAGAAATCTGATGGCAGAGGGGAAGAGGCTGTTTCTAAAATGTTGAGTGTGTGTTCGCAGGCTCCTGTACCTCCTCTCTGATGGTAGTAATGAGAAGAGGGCATGGCCTGGGTGGTAGGGGTCCTTAATGATGGATACTGCCTTTTTGAGGCATCACCTTTTGATCCCTACCATCAGGCAGAAGGTACCGTGGTATTACGGTAAGAACTGTTAGGATGGGAAATAATTTATTCCCCTAGAACATAAGACTAAGAGACTCCCTGCGACCACCCAGGTCTCATCACATATGAAGAGCCAGTAGCACTATACTGCTTACTTCTAAACCTGTATCATCTATTATTTGTGGCAATATTACTTTATCTGTTATATGTGTAAATTACTAAAACTGGAAGATGTCCTCGATGATGAGGAGGCTAGTGCCCATGATGGAGCTGACTGAGTTTGCCTTTTCTATAAATGATGGTGCATCATCATGTGAAGCAACATGCAAAGAAGATGGTGGGTGACTACAAAACCGAACAACTCACCATTTTACAAAATCCCTGAATAAAAGAGATTGAATGGTATTTCAACCATCATTGCCTGACAGGAGACTGCTTGTTGTTGGCCGTGCATCTAAACAGTGAAAAAAAACTTCCTTCGCAACACTACTAAAAATGGAATGGGGTCATGGAGCTAGAACAGTCCATCATTAAGGCCCCTCACCCTGGACATGCTGTCTTCTCATTGCTACTACCAAGGAGCAGGTACAAGAGCCTGACAGCACACACTCAACGTTTTTAGGAACTGCTTCTTCCCCTCTGCCATTAGATTTCTGAATGGACATTGAATCTATGTACTCTACCTCACTATTTTATTTTGCTATCTGCACTATTTTAATTCCATTTTATATATAGGTTTCTTATTGTAATTTATAGGTTTTGTTTATTATGTGTTACACTGTACTGGTGCTGCAAAACAACAAATTTCACGACCTATGCCAGTGACATTAAAACTGATTCTGATTATTACGTACCTGGATGATCATTTGAATTGCCAAGGATAGAGGGCTATAGGCCAAGTGCTGATAATTGGTATTGGTGTAGGTGGGTGCTATATCCATTCAGAAAGAACTAGTTAGGTGGATCTCATATTGGCATTGACATGGTAGACCGAAGGCTGTTTCCACACCCTGTGACTCAATGAGCAGGAATGGTTCCATGATTAGTTGCTGAATTTCAGTAATCAAGCATGCTTCACCTCTGATCAGAAACAAAGTTAGTGTTTCAAGTCAATGTTTTTTTCATGAGCACTGCATTCCTATTTATGAGGTTTGCTAATCCACTGGTATAATTGACCTCATCTGGTGAATTATGTCAGGTTTTGTGCATCACACTTTACAGATGAGATGAGGACCTCAGTGAGAGTACAGAATACCATTTATGTGGCGAGATTAAAGAACCTGGGGTTACCCTCTTTCGTACAGATGTCGGGGAGAAATTTGATGAAAGTTCTGGAGTGCCATCATTAACTTCTGGAGCAGCCACAGTAAAGTCAGTCAGAGGCTGGATGTTCTGCAGCAACGATGGATTTGACTAGTAAGTTAAGAAAACGACCTGGATTCAGAAAATTTAGAGTTAACCCCAATCAAAAGTAGGGTCACCTACCCGCCCTCTCCTTGAACTGTAGAATGTCATGTTGTGGACCAGTCTAGTTGGCCTCTATAACCAGAAAAGTGTCAGTTAAAAAAAATATAAATCTCAGGTTTCCAAAGTCTTTCCACCACTTACAAGGCATTAACTGTTCTTCGTGTCTGGATGACTACAGCTGTAATAACACTCTTGAAGCTCAGCATCATCAAGGACAAAGCAGCCCTTTGACTGACACTCTTTCCACCACTCTGCATCGTGGCTTTCATTCAAAATCAAGATCTGTCGTGCTGAAGAAGGGGAGAGTACAGGAGACATTTCACTTCTCTATTGAGGACATTCCAATTCCTACCATCACAGAGAAGACATTCCTACCATCAGGCAGGCAGAACGACCAGCTTGCCCCCTGTGTGAGAAGACTGGTACACTAGAGCATATTCTGAGCTGCTGCCCCAGAGCTCTTGCCGATGGCTGTTATCGGTGACGGAATGACCAGGTCCTCCGGACAATTGCTGAGACAATCTGCAGCACCGTTAACATCTGCCGGAAAACAAGTCCGGTCAAGAACACCATCTGCTTTGTCAAAGAGGGGGAAAGACCAGCCGGGTTGATCTTCATTGCGCGGAACTGGAAGCTAAAAGCAGACCTGGGAAAACAGCTGCAGTTTCCTCCCCACAATAGAGACTACGTTGTGGCCCAACATTGTGTTGTAGTCCGACTCATTGAAGCACGTTCTTATGCTTGAGCTTACCGTGCCGTGGGAAGAATGCATGGAGGAGGCCTACGAGCGGAAAAGAGCCAAGTATGAAGATCTGAAGAACAACAGCCAAAGAAGAGGCTGGAGAGCAAAGTGTTGGCCCGTGGAGGTCAGGTGTCGTGGCTTTGGAGGCCAGTCGCTCTGCAAAGTATACACTGCACTTGGAATCACGGGAGAGAGAAGAAGGAGAGCCATTTCTACCACCACAGATGCAGCAGAGAAAGCGTCAGGATGGCTCTGGATAAAGAGGGCAGATCCATGGGTTGCTGCTAAGGCACAGGCTGGGGTCTGATCAACCCCGGTCGGGTCGCCTGGGCGAGGGTGTATGATGTTGAAAGACCTGAAACACCTGACAACCCCAGGTAACATCACTGATGATGTGCCCTAGTTTAGCATCATGCAGATGTTTCTGTAAGAATAAAATAGACAATTAAAAGTAGCGCTTGGATTTCTTCTACAGTCCTTCCCATTTCTGTGATTCTCTATCATGAGGAAGGTAAAAGGCACATCTACACATTCCGCTCTAAATAAAACATCTTCTTAGCTCAAAAATTTATCACCCATCTCATATTATCAGTTGGCTAACATCCTGGATCTCCCTACTCATTAAACGAAGAGTGAGCAGCTTCAACTCGTGGAATAGCAGGTCATAATTCACTGGTAGTTGAAGAAGGTAGTCGAACGCCACCACCTCCAAGAATAGTCGGGCAGAGGCAATAAAAGCTGACGTTGCCAGTGAAATGTGCATACATCCCACAGAACACCAAAAGAATTATGGATTTAACAAAATAACCACAGGGAAGGAAAGTGTTTTTATGCAACGAGTTATGATCTGAAATGTACTGCTGAAATGGGTTGTAAAATCCATTTCTACAGTAACTTCTAAGGAGAACCAGCTTTAAATTTGAATGGATATTGTTTTCAGGAGTGTGGGGGGTGGAAAGGAGGTGCAGTGAAACAATTCCTTTAAAGAAGTGGTAATAAATGGACATCATTTATGCACTGAGATTCTATGCTTATCTTTATTTTATCAGTAATATTCTGTGTTGTAAACTTCTCTGGTTTTGTAAATTTTAATTGCAATTTCTTTTTCACTAGTACTTCATAAGGAAATGGAAAAGCACGAATTAACCTTTTGAATGTTCTTCAGTGTTCACATTTGTTAACAGCCAATAATGGGGCAGTGTTTCCCATTTTTTAAATTTTTCATGCCTTTTAGATGACACAATCCCAGGCTCCAGGCTCCAGCAAGCATCTTGTTCCTTGTCCAAATGTTCATTATTTCTGTGCAACCTGAACAATGAAATGTGCACAGGCTATTGATGTATAAAGAATGTCACAGGTCAATTAATTCCTTCTTTGATTAAAGCTCATGTGTGTAGCGTGTACTTCCCATTTGCTCAACTGGAGAAAAGTCAGTATTGCCTCCTCCTCAATTCTGAATTGCTAGAATCTGGTGTAATTTTCAATCTCTTTCCAGTCTGAGTTTACTCTGCAAGTTCCTACTCTGATTGGAATTTGGACCTTATAAGAATTAAGCCCAATTTTCATGCAAAAGTGTTATTATATGCAAACATAACTAGCTTTCTGTTTTGATGAGAATGAACCTGGAATTAATTAATTGTAAACTCGAGGTACAAGGTTAATTTTATTATTAAAGTATACAACTCTGAAATTCTACTTCTCCAGATGTCATGAAACCAAGAAGGAAAAGAATGACAGCGAAATCATCAACCCCCTAATCCATCCTTTCAGCTCAAAAACCAAACAAAAACAGAACAGGCACATTGAACACCAAATCCCCCTCCCCCATGCACAAAAATGAGAAAAACTGGGTGAAAAACACAGAATATAAAAAACTGTAAGACTGGAAAAAAAAGCTTATAGTCCAAGTCCATATCGAAAATGCGGAAAACCTGGGTTTTCATTCTTCGGGCCCAGCGGCAGGCCTTTCTCTCTCGGTAACAGAGTGATCTCACCAGCAATCATGTGGTCTTGAAGTGGAAACATTAGCAAGTCTCACAGTGGGGAAAAACATATCCATAGGTATCCAAAGATCAACATCGAACAAAAGCTCATGACAATAAATAACAGATGGCAAATGGAAAGAGAGTGGGTATGTTGTGACAATCTTTAGATTCTTCTGAGCTGTCAAGACCTTTGGCTCAAGGACCCAAGCAACTAGAAAGAACTCATCAGGGGAAACCATGCAAAAATGAGCTGCTGAAAGCAGCATACCAAAGATCTCTTTAACTAGACACTATCTTGAATGTATTGGGGTGTATGGGGTGTCAGGGAGGGGTAGCACCTCTGGTGGGGGAACATGTCGTGTCCTTTTCAAGGTGGTTAGTCCACCTTTGGTCCCCACCTGGCACTCAGCTCTCACCTGTGTCTCCCTATAGCTGTTTGCATGGGACAGTGGCCACACCCTGGGCAACGGCTTTGACAAGCCGGCTAAACCAGGTGAGGGTAGCCGATGGGTCTCAAACCCTCGGTGAGATAGGGAGTTGTCTATCCCAGCATGTGAAGACAGACTCCGGTGGATTGAGCGGACGAGACCAATGGAAGGTCCAATGGTCAAGAAGGCGGTCTCTGCAAGCATCGTGGAACGTGTAGAGCAGGACAAGACACAGAAGATGTCCTGGTCATCCACTGATCCACTGCGCCTAGTCCCATCTCCAGCTGTCTAGACTCTGTCTCGCCACTGGATCCAGATGAGAATTGGGAAGAAAGAGTGAGGCTGACGCTGCGCAACTCTCCCTCATTTAAATCCAAATCACGCGCTAATCTCGACACCATTATGATGGTGTCAAGGTCCTCATCGACGTCGACGATGGACAAACAACAACAACCATCTTGAATGTAGTCACCTTTGACTGAATTCCACTGCATGTTATTCACCACAACTCTAGCCTGGTGGAAGCCAAGAAGTAATTGAATAATCTAGAAAGAATTTGGCTTTTGGAATAGACAAAACCCCTTCTGAGGTATTAAAGTAAGGCAGAAAAGAATTTCTGGAATTTTTTCATGACCTCATCTCTTGTTTCTGGGAAAAGAAAAGTTAATCAAGGATTCCAGATTCACCATATAGTGGTGCTAGAAAGTTTGTGAACCCTGTAGAAGTGTCTCTATTTCTGCATAAATATGACGCAAAATGTGATTAGATCTTCATGTAAGTCCTAAAACTAGATGAAGAGAACCCAATTAAATAAATAACACCAAAACATTATACCTGTTCATTTATTTATTGAGAAAAATGATCCAATATTACATGTATTTGTTGGAAAAAGTATGTGAACCTCTGGGGTAATGCCTCTACAAAAGCTTTTTGGAGTCAGACGTTCCAATCAATGAGATAAGATTGAAGGTGTGGGTTGTAGATGGTGTCTTATAAAAAAGACACACTGTCAGGTTTCTGACAGAGTCTGCTCTTTTCAAAAAGATCTGTTTATGTGTGCCATGCCTCGATCAAAACAATTTCAGAGAGCCTTAGAAGAAGAATTGTAGAGCTTCATGAAGCTGGAAAAGGCTATGAAAGCATTTCTAAAGACCTGAGTGTTCATCAGTCCACAGTAAGAGAAACTGTCTACAAATGGAGGAAACGGTGTCCTGCAAAAATCACATCAAGAGCACAATGTGCAATGCTGAAGGAGGTGAAAAAGAACCCAAGGGTAACAGCAAAAGACCTGCAGAAATCTCTAGAACTTGCTAAAGTCTCCTTTCATGTGCCCACTTAAGAAAAACACTGAACAAGAATGGTGTTCATTGAAGGACACCACAAAGGAAACCACTGCTCTCCAAAAAAAACATTGCTGCGTGCCTCAAGTTTGCAAACCACATGGATGCATTACAATGCTTCTGGGACAATGTTTTGTGGACAGATGAGACAAAAGTTGAATTTTCTTTGGCAGAAATGCACATTGTTATGTTTGGAGGGAAAAGGGCACTGCATACCAACACCAAAACCTCATCGCAACTGTGAAGCATGGTGAAAGAAGCATTATGGTTTGGGGCTGCTTTGCTGCCTCAGGGCCTGGACAGCTTGCAGTTGTTGAGGGAACAATGAATTCAAAATTGTATCAAGGTATTTTACAGGAGAATATAAGAGTAGCAGTCCATTACTCGAAGCTTAATAAAAGTTGGATAATACAACAAGACAATGATCCAAAAGACAACTGAATGGTTTAAAAGGAAGAAAATTCATGTTTTGGAATGGCCGAGTCAAGCTCCTGGCCTTAATCCTATAGAAATGTTGTGGAAGGACCTGAAGCAAGCAGCTCATGTAAAGAAGCCCATTAACATCCCAGAGCTGAATGGTCTAAAATTCCTCCAAGCTGATGTGCAGGACTGATCAACAGTTACCGGAAACGTTTGGTTGAAGTTATTGCTGTACAAAGGGGTCACACCAGTTACTGAAAGCAAAGGTTCACATACTTTTTCCAACAAATACAGGTAATATTGGAACATTTTTCTCGATAAATAAATGAATAAGTATAATGTTTCTGTGTCATTTATTTAATTGGCTTCTCTTTATCTAGTTTTAGGACTTGTGTGAAGATCTGATCACATTTTTCGTCATGTTTATGCAGAAATAGAGAAAATTCTGCTGGGTTCGCAAACTTTCTAGCACCATTGTAATCAATGATAACCGTAGACAATGGAGATGTCTGATTATAATAATTATAGGGGTCTAGTATTAGTTTTTTATTGCCACATGTTCTGAAGTACAGTGAATAGCTGTTGTTTTGCATGGATTCCAGGCAGATCATATCACTTATAATTACACTGAGGTGGTAAAAAAAAAGTAGAATATAGTGTTGCAGAGAACAGAGAAAATGCAGTACAGGTAGACAAGTAAAATGTGCGGGGGTGGGGAGAGGTGGGTTAGGAGGTCAGGAGTTCATCTTTAAGCATTCGAGAAGTCCATCCAAGAATCTGATAACTGTGGCGTATTAGCTGTCGTTCAGCTAGGTGGGATGTCCTCTCAGGCTTTTGTACCTTTTGCCCAACGGAAGAGTGCAGTTGAGGGGATGACCTGGGTGGGAAGGGTCCTTGATTATGCTACCTGTTTTCCTAAGGCAGTGGGTAATGTGGACTTAGTCAGTGGAGGGGAGGCCAGTTCCCTTGACAGTCTGGGCTGCATTCAAAACTCTGCAATTCCTTGCAGTCTCAGGCAGAGCAGTTGCCATGCAAAGCCGTGATGCATACACCCAAGATGCTTTCTATGGTGCTTCTGCAAAAGCTGGCAGGAATAACTAAGAGAGCGCACTATTAGGATCCTCACTGCCTCCTCTAGGCCGAAGAAGTCCCCTCCAGAATCAGTGTACATTCTGTGCACTAGTTGACTGAAGAGAAGTGCATTTGAAAGGCTTAAACTGGGTATAAAGTTTATGGTATTCTGAGCAGGAGTGATTCCCACCTTCTCTATGTTTTAGATACATCAACAAAGTAAAGTAAGCACATCAAAGCAATGAAGCAGTACCACAAACTCTGTCTCTCCAAGGATCCTCCAAACCCTTTGGTAGGGCAGTGGTAGGTCCACTGACTTAGCCTTGTCTCAGTGAGCATTCCTAGCAGCAAGGCTCGGGTCACATTCTGGCAGTTCCCACAGTCGATGCCTACATCAGTGACATCAGTCTCCCAAAACAAGTGTAACCCTCCAGTTCTGTCAGCTGTGTAAGTCCAGGGAAGACAATCTCTGGCCCCACCAAACATCTGAGACTGAGTGCAAACCTCCTGTTTGTGTGGATGCTGCGTGATGTGTTACCTTGTTACAAATCAGTACCACGAAATAACAGACAGAACACCATTCGCAATTAAACAATTTAGCTTTATAATTCTTAATTTGACTAAAGGGTTAGTAAAGAAAAACAAAAAGAAAAGGGCCCATTTTAATGAAACAGTCTAATGTGCACAAGTTGGAGCTCATGGTTTCCCTTCCACTGGTCCTCCATTGATTTCCCCTCTGCTGGTCCTCCATCAATTTCCCCTCCGCTGGTCCTCCATCAATTTCCCCTCTGCTGGTCCTCCATTGATTTCCCCTCTGCTGGTCCTCCATCGATTTCCCCTCCGCTGGTCCTCCATCGATTTCTCCTCCACTGGTTGATCCTCCATCGATTTCCCCTCCGCTGGTCCTCCATCGATTTCCCCTCTGCTGGTTGGTCCTCCATCGATTTCCCCAAGCTTTGTCGACTCCTGGCCCCACTCCAAGTCCACTCCTTATTGGTGTCTATGACATCTCCGTTCTGGCATCTTCTCTCTCCATCTTCTGCTGAACAAAAGACCCAGATCACCTCGGTCTCAGGCATACAACAAGAAAAAACTCCCTTCAATGGATGGTGCATATTCCAAAGCCCCCGTTATCTCTAGCCATAACCCAAACACTGCTTCTACAGAAAGACAATTACATTAGCAGTGAAACCTTTCCCAGGGTGGTACACTCTCCCCCCACCAAATTTAGTCATGTCCTCATGATATTGAGATAATTCGCCAACTCTTCCTGCAAAGCACAAAGTGCAACCCAGGTGTAAAAGGCAGTGACCATAGGTCCCCACAGCAGTGGGGGCCACACTCCGTTCCCCCAGTGCTACATAGGCCAGCCTATCCGGTGGTCTCCTGATTCTCTGTGACTTCTTCATGTTTCGACACTACTGGGAATAATTCTGGTCTACCAGGCGAGGCCTCCCCTGGTCTATCACTCGTGCCTTCCTACAACTCAGACTCCTCTGACCCTTGGCTGACCCCGTTTCATCCCTTGCAAGGTCTCGCTGAAACCCAAGCTGTCCACAGATAGCAACGTCCCCCTCCCCCGATTTCACCTGACTCAGTGTGAGAAGGGTTGGGAATCTCTTCCTCAATCAGTGGGGAGTTAGCAAAAGGCAGCATATACCACACCCCCATTTCCTCATCCTCCAAATCAGTACCCCATTCAGAGATGGGAGCCAGTCTAATCTCTCCTGCTGTGGGCCCTTCAGTCATCCCACATCGCCGCAGAGTTCTCTTACCAGGTGTAGGCTTCAGGTCAGGCTCTGGGTCAACCCATACTTCCTGTCCCGGAGGCAGAAGGTGGTTCCAATGGAGAATCTTGACAGGCCCATTCCCATTCTCTGGTTTCACACGGAAAACTGGTACGTTTGGCATCTGACTCTCCACTACATAGGCTACCTGAGGCTTCCTGGATAGCTCCAAATTCCTTATGAGGACGCGGTCTCCTGGCAGGAGTTGGGAGAACCTAACCTTTTGATCATACCTCCTCTTAGTTCCTTGATTCTGCTTGGCAGCCGCGACCTCAGCTAATTCATAAGCCTTTTTCAGCTCCCTTCTCATACCTGACACATACGTCAGATAAATCTTCGGTGGTAGGTCATCCTCGCCAGTCCCAAAACAAAGGTTGATGGGCAACCTGCAAGGTGACCTGCGACTCTGTGTCAAGTATGGCTCGAGCATAAATACCCTCTATCCGTAGTGATACACTGGAACTTGGCCCCACTAAGCCTTCAAGAATATGTTTTTTTGCTTTAGGGTGTTCCTTGATATATTGGTGGAAATGTGTTCCCCCTCCGATACGCTGGGCTGTCCCCTCACTGGGTCTCTTTTACATTTTCCCAATGACTCTCTCTGCTTTGGTACCCGGGGGCTCACTCCCCGAGGGGATTCCTGTTGTCGCATTCTCCTCCTCTCATACTTCTCTGATCAGCTTAACAAACGAGGGAGGTGGGCACGTCTTACAAGACAGTCAGAGACCCCAAACGGTCAGGGTTCTGGACACCTTTCGCTAATTGGTCCATCCTTAACTGATCCACCTCAGCGTCTGAATAGCCCCTCTATACTGCATGCAATTTGGCTGCCTCTCTAGCCGAAAGATGTAAACAGGAAGCTTCTCCTCCTTCTCCTGACACACGTTCTGAAACCCCATCATGAGATCCATCGGGCTTCCCGTCACACCAAACACCTTCTCTAGTGCTTGCGTGTAGGCTGCAGAAGTGATAAGGGGGTTCTGTGTCTTTACAGCTCTCACTACGTCAGCAGCCCACCCACTCAAACTTTCAACCAAACGCTGTCATTTTACATCATCAGAGCACTGTCAATCATCTAACAACTGAGAGGTCTGCTCCGCCCAAGTCTCATCCTCCTCTTCCCATTTAGGGATGGGCTTCATTCCTGAGAATAGGCGGAGCCTACCATAGCTGGGACCTTGGACCTGGGCGTTTTTCCAGTTATTCACCAGAGAGGTAAGGGTGGATACTAACTCAGAATTCTCACTCTTCACTGGGATACGGGGACACATTAGGTATTCCAAATCAGACCACTCCTTCCCCTCACTAAGCAGAAATGAGAGAACCCCGTCTTTGAAGTCTCCACCCCCAGCTACGGGAGACTCGACCTGTAGTTCGGCCTGGTCACCTACACTCTCCTCCTCCCAGAAAGTATGGAAAATCCACGCCCTCCTCCTCTCCTGGGACCCCAATAGTACCAGGCAGTTCCACTAGTCTGAATTAAAACAAAGTCTGTGCCCGCTGTTTCATTAAATCTCCGCCCCACAATCATAACTTTGCCTACAGCTTTAACAGTACATAAAAGTCAAATTAACAATTCATCAGAAGTACCAATATCTACCCCACTCAACATACACGCATTTGTAAGCGGTAACCCTGAAGATGCATACCATTGCTCACCCCTGGCAGCATCCATACCCACATATCATAATCACTTTACTGGACAATAGTTTAGCACAGACTTAAACACACAATCCACTGGTTCTTTGCTCAGGCCACTCACACAGCATCCAACGATATCAATCCCAAATGAGCCCCCACAGTTGTAAACACCCCCGGTTCTGTCAGCTGTGTAAGTCTGGGGAAGACAATCTCTGGCCCAACCAAACATATGAGACTGAGTGCAAAACCTCTTGTTTGTGTGGATGCTGCATGATGTGTCACCCGATTACAAATCAGTAACACGAAATAACAAACAGAACACCATTTGCAATTAAATGATTTAGCTTTATAATCCTTAATTTAACTAAAGGGTTCGTAAAGTAAAACAAAATGAAAAGGGCCCATTTTAACGAAACAGTCTAATGTGCACAAGTTGGAGCTCATGGTTTCGGTTCCGTTGGTCCTCCATTGGTTTCCCCGGGCTTCGTCGACTCCTGGCCCCACTCCAAGACCACTGCTTTCTGGTGTCTACGACCTCTCTGTTCTGGCATCTTCTCTCTCCATCTTCCACTGAACAAAAGACCCAGATCACCTTGGTCTCAGGCACACAACAAGCCAAAACATTCCCTTCAATGGACGGCGCATATTCCAAAGCCCTGTTACCTCTAGCCATAGTCCAAACACTGCTGCTACAGAAAACCATTACATTAGCAGTGAAACCTTTCCCAGGATGTTACACAAGCAATCTACCACAAAGGGGAAGAAATTTCAGAAGGGCAGGGAAAACTCTTTGAAAATTTAACATCCTTATGGATGTCTTTCCTTCATGAGTATTCAAAATGGAGAGGTGTGTCTGGGTAGACACTGATCACTGTGCCATGTCATAAGCAATTCCTGCACTGGACTTAACAGTCACTGAACCACAAAGCCCACAGAAAAGAAGCAAATTGTCCTCAACTCCAAGGGGCTGCTTGGCAAGAAGATAAACCATTCTCCTGCCAGTGTTTCCATTGAAACATTTTCTCATTGAAGGTGAAAAATAATCTAATATTTTAGCCACTGGATGTAATTACGATTGCTAAATATTTTTTTTTATTTTATACACATTTCGGTAAATCATTTCTTTATTAACAGCATCAAATAATTCCACTATCAAAGACCAATGATTTTTTAATCATTAACAGAGTCTAAGTCACACACTTGTAATTCATCTCATCAACAGCACTTCTCTCAATCAGAAATACTCACATTCTCAACCAATCCTCTAAGTCAGTTGGATATGCCACCCGCTTCAAACGACAAATGCACTGACATATAATTTCCTGCTGAGTAATGCAAACATCCATCCCTGTTAAATATTTTACTTATTGTGCACATACTTCATCCAAAATAAATTTTAAAATTCTCTCATCTCTTGGGAAGAGATTGCTAGAACAGCAAAAAAATGCTTCAAGATGCTTTCAAAATCTTCTTGAAAAAATGCTATACTACACCTGGGAGTCTGTTATTTCTCTAAATGGAGAAAGAATTCAAGAATTTGCTGGTTAATTCAAATCCCTTTAAATTCTTCATTTGATGTTCTGAGATGTCATAAAAATATAGAATTTTCTTTTATATTTTCTTGAAGTTTTATTTCAAGGTGATCAATATCATTCCATCGATCAGAAATAGCTCAGTAATTTCCCTCAGCAGAATACATACACACAATATACACTGTATATCATTTCTTCTAATTTACAGAATATTCAGAGTTTTACATTTTATTTTATTTAGAGATACAGCATGGAACAGGCCTTTTCAGCACAATGAGCCACACCGTCCAGCAACCCACTGATTTAACCCTCACCTAATCACAGGACAATTTAAAATGACCATTTACCTACTAACTGGTACACCTTTGGACTGTGAGAGGAAACCAACACAGAAAAGGGAGAACGTACAAACTCCTTACAGATGGCGTCAGAATTGAACTCCAAGCTCTGACACCACAGGGTGTAACAGCATCATTCTATAATCTAAGAATAGTAATTAGGTTCATAATCAAATTAGTATTCAAGAATAATAGAATAAAGCATAAAACACTGTAGTCATACTATTCCCTAAACAGTATCTTGTCTATCCTTATTCTTCCTGCTAAAATTAATACACTTGGCGCAATAGTTATGCGTTAATGCAGTTTGCTGAGAGCAGTGATTTCAGAATAAGTCCAGAAGATATCGGAGCAGAATTAGGACATTCAGCCCATTGATTCTTCTCTGCTAACCCATCATTGTAGATTTGCTCTCCCTCTCAACCCCATTTTCTCCTGATTTATTCCCATGACCTTTGACACACACTGACTAATCAAGAACCTACTATCCTCCGCTTTAAATATATCCAATGACTTTGGCCTCCACAGCCAACTATGGAAGTGAATTCCACAGATTCACTACTCCCTGGCTAAAGAAATTTCTAGACATGTCGGTTCTAAATGGATGTCCCTCTATTCTGAAGCTGTGCCTTCTGGTCCTAGACTCATCTATAAGAAACATCCTCTCCACATCCACTCTATCTAGGCCTTTCAATATTCGAGAGGTTTCAGTGAGATCCCCATTCATTCTTCTAAACTCCAGTAAATCTGGGCCCAGAGTCATCAAACGCTCTTCATACATTAACCATTTCATTCCTGGAAACATTCTCATGAACCTTCTCTGGACCCTCTCTAATGCCAGCACATCTTTTCTTAGATAAGGGCCCAAAACTGCTCACAATACACTAAGTGTGGTCTGAAAAATGCCTCACAAAGCCTCAGCTTTACATCCTTGTTTTTATATTGTAGTTCTCTCGAAATGAATGCGAACACTGCATTTGCCTTTCTTACCACCAACTTAACCTGCAAGTTAAGCTTTACAGCAGAGTTTCCCAATCTCTTTTAGCTCAACACCCTCTAAAATACTTTCATATTTGCCAACGCCCCTCTTAGGCACAATATACTTTCCAGTTCCCCCATAGTGTAAAAACATGTCTACCATATCCTAATATGAGAAAAATGATTCTGCTTTAAATTCTTATTTGTCTTTAAACCTAGCTTACACAGTACCCGTGTGCTGTACAGCAGCTTCCATATCAATGTGATCCCTAAGCTTGATAGTTTATAACAAGAGTTGAAATATTTGGTTCAAGTTATGACAGCAAAGGACTTAAGACCCCACAGGTAACAACGTCCAAGCAGTTTCTGTTTTTTTGTGAATATGTCGTTCACTGCACTGAAGCCTCTTTCAACAAGGTAGGAATATAGAAATGCAATGAAGAGTGGCTTGGCTCTTCTCCAAGGACCACAGGAAACTTCATACGACTGTAGCCACGTACCACAAAATCCAACATTTTTGAAAAGCATTTTTGCTTTTTCATCATTCTGAATTTTGATAATTTTCTTCTTGCAAGCTCTCTTCCTGTTCTTCCACCTGCCAAGGAATGGGTTAATTACCCAGTCCAGAATTTCCAGATTGTTCAAATCCTTGAATCGATTCTGAAAATCCTTCTTCAGTGACTATAGATGTAAGCAATACTCTTGCAAATCACTTTTTGTGAAAGGGAGTGCCAGGCTTTCCTTGCAGGGAAACTGTGAGAAAATTCTTCTCCCAATGTTTTGCTTATACATTTCCAATTTTTTGATAAAAGTGGACATTGCACATTTTTCCTGGATTAAATTGAAATTCTCACACTGCAGTTTCATATTTAGAATGTTCAGGTTGTCATACAGATCAGCTAGTTATGCCACATCTCCACGTAGAAGTCCAATCTTGTTCCCCATGCTCTTGTCAACTTTGTTCATTTTGACACTGTGGATGAATTTTTGCTCAAAGAAACATTTTAAGCAGCAGCCTTTTGACAGCCAATGCACTCCAGTGTGAAGAGCAAGTGTTCAACGTCTTCATCATTATCTTGGCATAACTGATGAAATATTCTGCTATTTAATGGATAATCTTTAATTTTGTTGATAGCAGATATTACAACAGTCATGCTTGAAAAAAGACACTTGCTGAGGACTTTGGCTGCGAGATGTTGATGACGAATTACACAATGGATTGGGACTTGTTTTTTCATAAATGCCACTAAACCAGCATGATGGCCTGTCATAAATGGTGCTCCATCTGTTGCACAAGGAATCATGTGCCTAACTGAAATATTTTTATCCTCTATTATTTCTTCAGCGGTTTGATTGGGGCACGATTGCGCAAGTGCATGGAGGTCAGCTAGTGAGAATAGCGAGAAGAGTTTAAAAAGAAGACTGATTTATATAATGGGCGTCAGAGTAGGGGGAGACAGAGTAGGAAGGCTTTGGCTCAACGGGGCTTTGGCGATAACAGGTTGAGGTGAGGTAGGTTATCTGTGTAGAATACACACAGGAAGTATGTGTGTGAGGCTGGTTTTCTGTGCTCGGTGTCAGATCTGGGAGGTCCTGAAGACTCCCAGCCTCCCGGACGGCCATATCTGCACCAGGTGCGTCGAGCTGTAGCTCCTTAGGGGCCGCAATAGGGAACTGCAGATGCAGTTTGATGACCTTTGTCTGATCAGGGAGAGTGAGGAGGTGATAGAGAGGAGCTATAGGCAGGTAGACACTCCGGGGCCTGGGGAGACAGAGAAGTGGGTAACAGTCAGGAGAGGGAAGGGCAGGAGTCAGATGCTAGAGAGTACCCCTGTGGCTGTCCCCCTTGACAATAAGTACTCCTGTTTGAGTACTGTTGGGGGAGATGGCCTACCTGGGGGAAGTGACAGTGGCCGCACCTCTGGCACAGAGTCTGGCCCTGTGGCTCAGAAGGGTAGGGAAAGGAAGAGGATGGCAGCAGTGATAGGGGACTCTATAGTTAGTGGGTCAGACAGGTGATTCTGTGGACGCAAGAAAGAAACTCGGATGGTAGTTTGCCTCCCAGGTGCCAGGGTCTGGGATGTTCCTGATGGCAAACATGATACCTTGAAGTGGGAAAGAGAACAGCCAGAGGTCCTGGTACATATTGCTACCAACAAAAGGGAGGAGGTCCTGAAAACAGACTACAGGGAGTTAGGAAGGAAGTTGAGAAGCAGGACCTCAAAGGTAGTAATCTCGTGACAGTGAATATAGGAATATAATGTAGGAATAGAATGAGGTGGAGGATAAATGCATGACTGAGGGATTGGAGCAGAGGCTAAGGATTCAGATTTCTGGATCATTGGGACCTCTTTTGTGGCAGGTGTGACCTGTACAAAAAGGATGGGTTGCACTTGAATCCCAAGGGACTAATATCCTGGTGGGGAGGTTTGCTAAGGCTATTGGGGAGAGATTAAACTAGAATTGCTGGGGGGTTGTAACTGAACTGTGACAGAGGAAAGGGAGGTTGGCTCACAAATAGAGGAAGCTTGGAGACAGTGCGAAAGGGAGGATAGGCAGGTGATAAAGAAGGGACGCGCTCATACCGATGATTTGAGATGTGTTTATTTTAATGCGAGGAGTATTATGAATAAAGCGGATGAGCTTAGGGGGTGGATCAGCACTTGGAGCTCTGATATTGTGGCCATTATAGAGACTTGGATGGTGCAGGGGCAGGAATGGCTACTTCAAGTGCCAGGCTTTAGATCTTTCAAAAAGGACAGGGAGGGGGACAAAAGAGGTGGGGGTGTGGCACTGTTGATCAGAGATAGTGTCACAGCTGCAGAAAAGGAGGAAGACATGGAGGGATTGTCTACGGAGTCTCTGTGGGTGGAAGTTAGGAACAGGAAGGAGTCAATAACTCTACTGGGTGTTTTTTATAGACCACCCAATAGTAACAGGGACATCGAGGAGCAGATAGGGAGACAGATTCTGGAACAGTATAATAATAACAGGGTTGTTGCGGTGGGAGATTTTAATTTCCCAAATATCGATTGGCATCTCCCTAGAGCAAGGGGTTTAGATGGGGTGGAGTTTGTTAGGTGTGTTCAGGAAGGTTTCTTGACACACAATATGTAGATAAGTGTACAAGAGGAGAAGCTGTACTTACCTGAATTTGGGAAATGAACCTGATCAGGTGCCAGGTCTCACAGTGGGAGATCATTTTGGAGCTAGTGATCACAATTCTATCTCCTTTACCATAGCATTGGAGAGGGATAGGGGACAGACAAGTTAAGAAAAGTGTTTAATTGGAGTGAGGGGAAATATGAGGCTATCATGCAGGAATTTGGAAGCATAAATTGGACACAGATGTTCTCAGGGAAATGTAGGGAAGAAATGTGGCAAATGTTCAGGGGATATTTGCATGGGATACTACATAAGTATGTTCCAATGAGACAAGGAAAGGATGGTAGGGTACAAGATCCATGATGCACAAGGTCTGTGGTAAATCGAGTCAAGAAGAAAAGAAGAGCTTACGAAAGGTTCAAAAAACTAGGTAATGATAGAGATCTAGAAGATTATAAGGCTAGCAGGAAGGAGCTTAAGAATGAAATTAGGAGAGCCAGAAGGGGTCATGAGAAGGCCTTGGCGTACAGGATTAAGGAAAACCCCAAGGCACTCTACAGGTATGTAAAGAGCAAGAGGATAAAACGTGAGAGAATAGGACGAATCAAGTGTGACAATGGAAATTTGTGTATGGAACCAGAGGAGACAGCGGAGGTACTTAATGAATACTTTGCTTCAGTATTCACAACGGAAGAGGATCTTGGCGATTGTAGGGATGACTTGCAGTGGACTGAAAAGCCTGAGAAAGTAGATATTAAGGAAGAGGATGTGTTGGAGCTTTTGGAAAGCATCAAGTTGGATAAGTCACCAGGACTGGATGATATGTACCACAGGGTACTGTGGGAGGCGAGGGAGGAGATTGCTGAGCCTCTGGAGATGATCTTCGCATCATCAATGAGGATGGGAGAGGTTCCGGAGAATTGGAAGGTTGCGGATGTTGTTCCCTTATTCAAGAAAGGGAGTAGAAGTAGCCCAGGAAATTATAGACCAGTGAGTCTTACTTCAGTGGTTGGTAAGTTGATGGAGAAAATCCTGAGGGGCAGGATTTATGAACATTTGGAGAGGTATAGTATGATTAGGAATAGTTAGCATGGCTTTGTCAATGGCAGGTTGTGCCTTACGAGCCCGATTGAATTTTTTGAGGACGTGACTAAACACATTGATGAAGGTAGAGCCGTAGATGTAGTGTATATGGATTTCAGCAAGGCATTTGATAAGGTACCCCATGCAAGGCTTATTGAGAAAGTAAGGAAGCATGGGATGCAATGGGACATTGTTTTGTTAATCCAGAACTGGCTTGCCCACAGAAGGCAAAGAGTGGTTGTAGATGGGTCATATTCTGCATGGAGGTTGGTGACCAGTGGTGTGCTTCAGGGATCTGTTCTGGGACCCCTACTCTTTGTGATTTTTATAAATGACTTGGATGAGGAAGTGGGGGGATGGGTTAGTAAATTTGCTGATGACACAAAGGTTGGGGGTGTTATGGATAGTGTGGAGGGCTGTCAGAGGTTACAGCGGGACATTGATAGGATGCAAAACTGGGCTGAGAAGTGGCAGATGGAGTTCAACCCAGATAAATGTGAGGTGGCTCATTTTGGTATGTCAAATATGATGGCAGAATATAGCATTAATGGCAAGATTCTTGGCAGTGTGGATGATCAGAGGGATCTTGGGGTCCAAGTCCATAGGACACTCACAGCTGCTACGCGGGTTGACTGTGTGGTTATGAAGGCATACGGTGCATTGGCCTTCATCAACCGTGGGATTGAGTTCAAGAGCCGAGAGGTAATGTCGCAGCTATATAGGACCCTGTTCAGACCCCACTTGGAGTACTGTGCTCAATTCTGGTCGCCTCACTACTGGAAGGACGTGGAAACCACAGAAAGGGTGTAGAGAAGATTTACAAGGATGTTGCCTGGATTGGAGAGCATGCCTTAAGGGAAGAGGTTGAGTGAACTCGGCCTTTTTTCCTTGGAGCGACTAAGGATGAGAGGTGAGCTGACAGAGGTGTACAAGATAATGAGAGGCAATAATCATGTGGAAAGTCAGAGGCTTTTTCCCAGGGCTGAAATGGCTAACACAAGAGGGCACAATTTTAAAGTGCTTGGAAGCAGGTACAGAGGAGAAGTCAGGGGTAATTTTTTTTATGCAGAGAGTGGTGAGTACGTGGAATGGGCTGCCGGCGGCTGTGGTGGAGGTGGAAACAATATAATCTTTTAAGAGACTCCAAGATAGCTACATGGAGCTTCAAAAAATAGAGGGCTATTGGTAAGCCTAGGTAGTTCTAAGGTAAGGACATGTTCGGCACAGGTTTGTGGGCCGAAGGGCCTGTATTGTGCTGTGGGTTTTCTATGTTTTTCTATGTTTCTATATACATTTTGAGCTCATCATAGAATGATTCTCAGTTTATATTTGTTTTTAACTTTTTAGAAAAGAGAATCTCTTCACAGACCTTTTTTTATTTTTTGATAAACCATATGTATGCCATTAGCAAAGCTTCATTGTCTCGTACAGTTGACTAATCCAGCTGTATCCCAAATTCTGTTTTCTGTAGTTCTGTGCCATAGCTGATACTCAATGTCTTCACTCATTTTGTCAATATAATGAGCTACAGAGTTATTACTCAGAGGAATTGATTTTAAAATACCGGTATCCATTTTGAGAACTGCTGAGCACTTCTGATACAGCAGTCTTTATTAATCTTTCACCAATTGTATGAGCTTTTGCACACTTTGCTATCATTTTGGAAATGTTATCAGAAGCAATGAGACCACTATCGAGGTCATTTTTAGCTTCCTTGGCAAACGACTCAAGTGTGCAACACTTTCTGAATGCTTCTTTCATCTTCTGGAGCTGTGTAATACCACAAGTAGCCTTTTCAGCATGTCTTTTACGGAGGTGTTCCTGCAATCTTGATGGTTTCATGGCCTCATTAGACAGTACAGTGTTACAAATAAGACAAATGGCGTATTGCTGATCTGACGGGAACAGAATAAAGCCATACTCCAGATATGTAACGTTGTATTGACGCACTTTCTGTAGTTACTGTTTTTTAGCAGGATTAGAGTTCAAGGCTTCTCCACCTTCTGACTCATAGAGATCGCGGCATACGTATTTATTCATCATTAATGGGTCTAAATTAAAATAAAAATGAACACAAACTGGGAATGCCTATTGGACAATGGCCCTTCACCCTTAATAATGGGCTTGAATAACAAGTAAACGAACTTGAAATTGAACAATAATGGACAACATCTTTCCAACTGCATAAGTCAGGCTAACTGGCTTATAATTCCCTTTCTTCTGCCTCCCTCCCTTCTTAAAGAATTGGGACATTTGCAATTTTCCTGTCTTCCAAAACTATTCCAGAATCTAGTGATTCTTGAAAGATCATTACTAATGCCTCCACAATTTCTTCAGCCACCTCTTCCAGAACCCTGGGGTGTACACCATCTGGTCCAGGTGGCTTATCTATCTTCCTAAGCACCTTCTCGTTAATAATAGCAACTGCACTCATTTCTGTCCCAACACTCTTTCAGTAATTAACTTCCCAGCTCTTTACTTCCCCACCGGCCCCTCTCCTGCTTTCACATATCACTTGCCACCTTGCACTTCTCCCTCCCCTCCCCCCACTTCCTTATTCTGACTTCTCCTCTTCCTTTCCAGTCCTGAAGAAGGTTCTCGGCTTGAAATGTCGACTGTTTACTCTTTTCCATAGCTGCTGCCTGGCCTGTTGAGTTCCTCCAGCACTTAGTGTGTGTGTTGCTTTGGATCTCCAGCATCTGCAGATTTTCTCTTGTTTGTGATGCCTGCAATCTCTGATTTGGCAAAACTACCTCAAGAAATCTCAACTTGACACTGCCTTCCCCATTTAGATTCCATGCTAGACATAGCAGTTCACCTCCAAGTCTATTGAAATGGTACTTTGATATAACATGATGCTGAAGTCAATCTCCCCCACCATCTACCAACACTCAATCCCTGCACTCCCCAATCTGCAATGAACAAGATTTCACTCCTCATTGATTTTCAGTATAAGAATCTCTCCATCACAGCCCATCCCTCCCCCATATCCTTTTGGTGAAACACCTTTCCGTGTAACTCCTGCTAAGAGATATTTTCATCCAGAAATTTGGATATATGTTATCAAAGCTTAATTTTAATATAGTTAACGACAAGAGGACCAGCATGTTTGATGTCAGTACAAAAGCGTATTGGAATAATAAACTTGATAATTGGCAGAAATGCAGAATTGTGTATATCTGTTGCAATTACTTTATTTTCAATAAATATGCACAACAACTATCCCAATATTTCATTTTTCCACCATGCTGTTAATGTTCTGGATTCTCACCCTATTTAATGCCTTTTAGCTGTGTCCTTTACTAAACATTGTGAAAAAGTCTGGCCCAAATGAAGTTATGTTACATGATGGATAAAAAGCCTCCCAGTTGTTAAGATGTACTGTCTCGTACACCAATGTATGAAGTTCATATAAACCAAAATGATCCTTTCAGTTAAGATTTCCAACATATTATTCTCCGTAACTTCCTTCCAACATATTATTCTCCGTAACTTCCGCCTTCCAACATATTATTCTCCGTAACTTCCGCCTCCAACATATTATTCTCCGTAACTTCCGCCTCCAACATTTTATTCTCCGTAACTTCTGCCTTCCAACATATTATTCTCCGTAACTTCCGCCATCCAACATATTATTCTCCGTAACTTCCACCTTCCAACATATTATTATTCTCCGTAACTTCCGCCACCTCCAACGGGATCCCACCACTAAGCACATCTTTCCCTCCCCCACTCTCTCTGCATTCTGCAGGGATCGCTCCCTACACAACTCCCTTGTCCATTCGTCCCCCCCATCCCTCCCCACTGATCTCCCTCCTGGCACTTATCCATGTAAGCGGAACAAGTGCTACACATGCCCTTACACTTCCTCCCTTACCACCATTCAGGGCCCCAAACAGTCCCTCCAGGTGAGGCAACACTTCACCTGTGAGTCGACTGGGGTGATATACTGCGTCCAGTGCTCCTGATGTGGCCTTTTATATATTGGCGAGACCCGACGCAGACTGGGAGACCGCTTTGCTGAACATCTACGCTCTGTCCGCCAGAGAAAGCAGGATCTCCCAGTGGCCACACATTTTAATTCCACATCCCATTCCCATTCTGACATGTCTATCCACGGCCTCCTCTACTGTAAAGATGAAGCCACACTCAGGTTGGAGGAACAACACCTTATATTCCGTCTGGGTAGCCTCCAACCTGATGGCATGAACATCGACTTCTCTAACTTCCGCTAGGCCCCACCTCCCCCTCGTACCCCATCTGTTATTTATTTATATGCACACATTCTTTCTCTCACTCTCCTTTTTCTCCCTCTGTCCCTCTGAATATACCTCTTGCCCATCCTCTGGGTCCCCCCCCTTGTCTTTCTTCCCGGACCTCCTGTCCCATGTTCCTCTCGTATCCCCTTTTGCCAATCACCTGTCCAGCTCTTGGCTCCATCCCTCCCCCTCCTGTCTTCTCCTATCATTTTGGATCTCCCCCTCCCCCTCCAACTTTCAAATCCCTTACTCACTCTTCCTTCAGTTAGTCCTGACGAAGGGTCTCGGCCTGAAACGTCGACTGCACCTCTTCCTACAGATGCTGCCTGGCCTGCTGCGTTCACCAGCAACTTTGATGTGTGTTGCTTTCAGTTAACATGGCTGATTAATAAGATCATCTCTCAGTCTCCTACATTTCAAAGAATAAAATCATAGCCTGTCCAATCTCATCCTATATTTCAGCCCCTCAAGTCCTAGCAGCATCCTTGCAAATCTTTTCTGTACTCTTCCTAGTTTAATAACATCTTTCCTATAGATGAGGAGGGTTAGGGCACCGGTGACCCCTGTTTCCATCCAGGGGATCAGTGTGGACCTGGTGGAGGATTACAAATACCTGGGGATACGAATTGACAATAAACTGGACTGGTCAAAGAACACTGAGGCTGTCTACAAGAAGGGTCACAGCCGTCTCTATTTCCTGAGGAGACTGAGGTCCTTTAACATCTGTCGGACGATGCTAAGGATGTTCTATGAGTTTGTGGTATCCAGTGCTATCATGTTTGCTGTTGTGTGCTGGGGCAGCAGGCTGAGGGTGGCAGACACCAACAGAATCAACAAACTCATTCGTAAGGCCAGTGATGTTGTGGGGATGGAACTGGACTCTCTCACGGTGGTGTATGAAAAGAGGATGCTGTCTACGTTGCATGCCATCTTGGTCAATGTCTCCCATCCACTACATAATGTACTGGTTGAGCACAGGAGTACATTCAGCCAGAGACTCATTCCACCGAGATGCAACACTGAGCGTCATAGGAAGTCATTCCTGCCTGTGGCTTTCAAACTTTACAACTCCTCCCTTGGAGGGTCAGACACCCTGAGCCAATAGGCTGGTCCTAGACTTATTTCCATCTAGCATAATTTACATATTATTATTTAATTATTTATGGTTTTATATTGCTATATTTATACTCTATTCTTGGTTGGTGCAACTGTAACGAAACCCAATTTCCCTTGGGATCAATAAAGTATGACTATGACTATGACTATAGAAGGGCAACCAAAACTGAACACAATACCTACCAGCACCCTATACAACTGTACATGAACACTCAACATTTATACTCAATGTCCTGGCATATGAAGGGCAGTGTGTCAAAGTTTTCTTCACCACCCTGTCTACCCGTGACTCTACTTTCAGTGAACCATGTACTTGTACCCCAAGAACCCTCTATTGTATAACACCCCTCAGGAATCCACCACTCACTGAGAAAAAAACTACCCAGATCTGGCTTTCCAAAATGTAACATCTTGCACTTGTACAAATTAAACTCCATTTACTGTTCATTGGCCCATCTTATTGATCAAGATCCCCTGGTAATTTGTGACATTCTTCTTCACTGTCCACTATACCACCAATTTTGGTGTCATCTGCAAACCTACTAACCATTCCTTGTACATTCTTATCCAAATTGTTGATATAGATAACAAACAACAATGGGCCCAGCACTGACCCCTATGGCACATCACTAGTTATGGGGCTCCACTCTGATAAATGAGCTTCCACTATTACCTTCTACCTTCTACCATCAAGCCAATTATGTGTCCAATTAACCAGCTCTCCTTGGATTCCTCGTACTCTAACTCTCCAAAGCAGTCTACCATGTGGAACTTTATCAAAGGCCTTACTGAAGTTCATTTAAACAAGTCTACTACACTGCCCTTATCAACCTTCAGAATAAGAATCAGAATCAGGTTTACTATCACTGACATATGTTGTTAAATTTGTTGTTTAGTGGCAGTAGTATAGTGCAAGAATAAAAACTACTACAAGTTACATAAAAAAGTGCAAAACATGAATGATGACTTACAATTCAGTAAGGCGAAGATGACTTGTCCCAGAAGGCAAGGGTCTATAATGATGGATACCACCTTTCCAAGGTGCCACCTCTTGAAAATGTCCTCAATGGAGGGAAGGATTGTGCCCCTGATGGAACTTGCTGAGTCTACAATCCTTTGCTGCCTCAATCTTCTTGGTCACCTCGTCAAAAAGACTCAATCAAGCTCGTAAGATATGATCTCTCATGCAGAATGCTATGCTGACTATTCCTAATCAAACCCCATCTTTTCAAATGTCGGAATATCCAATCTCTCAGAATCCTCTCCAGTAACTTACCTAGACTTAACACAGTTGTTAGACTTATGATCCTATAGCTCCCATCTTTTTCTTTGCCGCTCTTCTTAAGTAAAGGGATAAGATTCACTACTCTCCAGTCTACTGACACTTTACCTGTGGCTGACGATGATGCAAGTATCTCAGCTTAGACTCCTTCAGTCTCTTCTCTAACCTCCTACAGTGTTCTTGAATATAACTGGTCAGGTTCTGGAGATTTATCTACCTCCATATCCTTTAGAATATCAAGCATCTCCTCCACTATAATACAGACCAGTCAGATTCAATTCAAGATTGACAAGCATTCGAACAGATGATGTTCACATAAACACATGGAAAAGCCTTTCCTGCATTAGTCCTGCCTTTCTACATTGGCCATGGATGGAGGTAAAACAGGGTGGTTAGGTGACCACAGAGGTCAAGGAGGATCCTATGACTTCAGGTCACAATGATCAACAACACGAGGTGATTAGGCTGTTATGAGGAAGAGGCATCAGAGTTGGATGGACCAGATTCATGATTAAGTCACAAGGGTGTGATTGGTTCACAATCTATAAATGTGGCTGGGAAGGGTGAACATTCAATTGGGTCAGTATCATGACAGTGGGTTGGCCAAAGAGGTGAGAAGAAGCCTTATCAACATCAGCTGGAGTGAAGGGGTGGTGTGTTAGTGCTGGCCTGCACAAGATGGGAATGGACACCAAAATAAAAATAAACCCAGACATCTTCTTTTGTCACCACTTGCGTAGGGCAAAGGCTAACTTGCTTCCACTGCATCTGCCACAGATTGATTGGTTGACTGCAACTGCTCCATTGGTCGCCACAGGACAAGAGACCTGTCAGATGCATCTCTGCCAATTTCAGTAGTTTTGCAAATATGTAAGATCATTGACACCTTGAGATCTTCATCAGTGGACCAGGAAAGTTTGATCTCCTTTAACTAAAGATAGGGCAGGCTCATCTCTCAAATTATGACCAGCATTGGTGTGAAAATCCACACCATCTGAGTATTTAGACATCATTGAGCATGCCTGGTGATCTTTCTACTGGGGAAGGCATAGTGGGGCAGCAGGTTGCACTCCTGCCTCACAGAATGGGTTCCTAACCTCCAGAGATGTATGTATGAAGTTTACATGAGATTTCCCCTAGCTGTTGTGGTTTTCTCCCATATTGCAAAAATATGTTGCTTGATCATAAGATCATAAGAAACAGGAGAAGAGTAACGTAAACACAAGGAGAAGAAT
This sequence comes from Mobula birostris, assembly GCF_030028105.1. Taxonomy (NCBI): domain Eukaryota; kingdom Metazoa; phylum Chordata; class Chondrichthyes; order Myliobatiformes; family Myliobatidae; genus Mobula; species Mobula birostris. The sequence continues at coordinate 43,612,502 of NC_092376.1, forward strand.
AAGGCATCTTGGCTCATTGAGTCTGTTCCTCCATTCCATCATGGCTAATTTATTATCCCTTTCAACATTATTCTCCTGCCTTCTCCCCATGAACTTTGATGCCCTGACTAATCAAGAACCTATCATCCTCTGCTTTAAATATACTCAATGATCTGACCTCCACAACAATCCGTGGCAATGAATTCCACAGATTCTCCACCTTCTGGCTAATGAAATTCCTCCTTATCTTGGTTCTAACTGGATGTCCTTCCTTACCACTGACTCAACTTGCAAATTAACCTTTAGGTAATCCTGTACAAGGACTGCCAAGTCCTTTTGCATCTCTGATTTTTGAATTTTCTCCCCATTTGGAAAATAGTCTATGCCTTTGTTCCTTCTACCATAGTGCATGACCATACACTTCCCTGCACTATGCATATTCCATCTGCTACTTCTTTGCTCATTCTTCCAGCCTGTCTAAATCCTTCTGCAGACACCCTGTGGTCCAATAACGACTCTCACATCTTCTTTACTCTTTATATATTTGAAAAACTTTTAGTATTCTCTTTTATATTATTGGATAACTTATCTTCATATTTCATCTTTTCTCTTCTTATGGCTTTTAATTGCCTTCTGTTGGTTTTTAAAAGCTTCTTAATCCTCTAACTTCCCATTAATCCTTGCTGTATTATATGCCCTCTCTTTTCCACTTATGTTGTTTTTGACTTCTCTCATCAGCCACAGTTGTGTTCTCCTCCCGTTAGATTACTTCTTCATCTTTGGGATGCATCTATCCTGCACCTTCCAAATTGCTCCCAGAAACTCCAGCCATTGCTGTTCTGCTATCATCCCCGCTAGTGTTCCTGTCCAAACAACTCTTCTCTCATGCCTCTGTAATTCCCTTTACTCCACTGCAATACTAATTCATTTGACTTTAGCTTCTCCCTCTCAAACTTCAGGGTGAATTCTATCATAATATGATTACTGCCTCCTGAGTTTCCTTTCCCTTAAACTCCCAAAACAAATTTGGTTTACGGAGTTGCCTTTCCCCTCATGGGCTGAATGACAAGCTGCTCTAAAAAGCCATTTCATAGGCATTCTACTAATTACCTCTCTTGATGATTTTCTCAAGCTGCTTGCATATTGAAATTCTAACAGTGCCGTTTTTCGTGTCTCTTCTATCTCCCATTGCAATTTGTATCCCACACTCTGACTACTGTTCGGAGGCCTGTACGTCACTTCTTGGGATTTGATTTAATTTTTTTTACCAACAGAGCCACCCATCCCTCTGCCTACCTTCCTGTCCTTGTGACACAATGTTTATCCTTGGATGTTAAAAGTCCCAACTACGATTTTCTTTCAGCCACAACTCAGTGATGACACAATGTCATATCTGACAATCTCTAACTGCACTACAGGATCATTTACCTTATTCCGTATACTGTGTGCATTCAAATATAACATCTTCAGTCCTGTATTCATCACCCTTTCTGATTTTGCCCCTATGTTACACTTTAACTCATCCCACTGACCGCAACTTTTCCTTATCATCTGCCTGTCCTTCCTCACAGTCTCACTACAGACTTGCATACTAACTGCCTTATCCTCAGCCTTATCATTCCGGTTCCCAGACCATTACCAAATTAATTTAATCGCTCCACAACTGTTCTAGCAAACCTGCCCAAGAGGATATGAAGGGGTTACCAAATGAGGAGTGTTTGGCAGCTTTGGGACAATATGTACCACGACTTCCGGCTGCTCACCTTCCCCCTTTAGAATGCCATGAACCGATCTGAGACATCCCTGATCTTGGCACCTGGGAGGGAGTATCTTTCACATCCACAGAATCTCGTGTTTGCCCCTCTAATTGTGGAATCCCCTATCACTACTGCACTCCTCCAACCTTCCTCTCTGGCCCACAGAACCATACTCAGTTCCAGACCTGGTTGCTGTAGCTTCCCCGGTAGGTCGTACCCCCAACAGTATCCAAAACGATATACTTATTATTGAGGGGAACGTCTGCAGGGATACTTTGCACTGGCTGCCTATTCCCTTTCTCTCTCCTGACAGTCACCCAGCTACCTGCCTCCTCACAAGTTCTACTATTTAATGAATCATTAGAAAGATGAGGTATTTAAAAAGTTCCCGCCCCTTTTCTTCTAAAAGATCTACAACTCTTTACCTAGACAATTTGTCTAGAATTCACACTTCCTTCAAAAAGTTATCAACCCAAAATACTGTGAAGCTGCCCTGCATAAGTTATTTTAATACGTTTTCTCTTCTGCATTTATACTGAGGTGTTACTCTGTATTTATTATTAAAATGGTGATGTGTTTAAATCATCATTTACATTGACTGAGAAAATACAGTTTTCTGCAGTAATGAAAGTAGAAGCTTGCATAAATTTTAAAAAAGCACTGTTGTTTACCAGTTCTTTTCAGAAATTCAGATTAATTTACTGCAGCTGACAGTGGACTGGCTCTCGTCCACATATGACGAAAGCTGCTTATCCTCTCGGTTGCCATGGAGTTAAATTTGTGCAGCACTGAGGCTGCAAGTGGGAAAACGAGCATCAGGCAGCTGCAGCGGTCTGCAGAGAAAAAGACAAGAGCAAGATCGTGGCAGTCATGGACTTACATTGCGAATATAATGAAATTTCAGCTTCCGAACAGCAATCAGGCAAGATAAGTAGGACGGCATTTAAATTATTTGGGAGAAGAAAATCAGGGAGCACAATGCCTAATATCTTCAGTATGAAAAACAAAGGGGATGGGAAAAGCTCCTTGAAAATGGGGCTTGTCCGAAGCAAAACACACGATGGAATTGCTGATATGGGATTGGAAGTAAGCAAGAAGGACGATTCTTTGAGCAATTATCAATTAGATAATGACTCCAGTACAAAAATAGTCAGCAGTATGAGCTTTGCTGCTGGAGGCTGTGGATCCATTGCCAAGTCTCACAGTTTCTTTTCTTTACTCAAAAGGAATAGTAAATTAGAAAATTGCAAGGGGGAGTCAATGTATTCAAACTCTGACCAGATGAAAGAGAAGAGTTGCAACAGACAGAAGAAAGGACTCAAAGGATTGTTCAGCAGCATGAGGTGGCACAGAAAGGACAAAGTCAGGAAAGGGGGAAAGGCTGAGCATCATGAAATCCACGACTTTATTACATTGCCTGGCTCTTTGACTGCAAGTTTAGAATGTGTTAAAGAAGAAGCACAGAAATTTTATTCTGAATCTGAAAGCACTGGAATGGAAATACAAAATAAAGATTCCTGTGAAATACAGGGTTCTAATGAGAATGCTTCCACCGAGGAACCTGAACAAGCAACTGGGAAGACTTCCCTTCCAGAACTACATCAGTATGTGGAGAATTCTGCCTTTGACAGCCACTCATCGGACCATCATACTAATGGCAAAGCTTCAGAACAGGTAGAGGACAAACAGGATGAAAATTTACGCAATGTGACACAGGATGTACAAGAAGAATGTGCTTCCATTACTGCATCCACATCTTGCCATCTTCCTGAAACTACAACATCTGGGGCACTTAATAATGATCCACCTGCAGAGCAATCAATTGATGGAATTTGCATCATGTTTTCCGATGTTACATCGTTAAAGAGCTTTGATTCACTCACAGGATGCGGGGATGTTATAGTTGACCAGGATGAAGACGGAAATGCCTGTGAAGGTGGAGGTACTGCAGAAAAGGTCAAGAGCAGTGGCAGGAAGAGCACAAATATCCTGAGCTATCAAGGGGGAGGAGAGGAAATGGCCAGCCCTGATGAAGTTGACGATGAGTATCTGCAGGAGTTCTGGGATTCACCTCCACCAGTCGCTGAGCCTCTTAAAGAGAAGCAGGAACACGATGCAACTGACCAAACACAACTGGGTGAAGCAACTTGCCTGAACCAGGCAGGGAACAGTAGCTTAGTCAAACAACTTTGTCTGAATTATATTCCTATAAATAAGAATGATAATGAAAAACTATCGACCACAAAGTGTGAGCAACAAGAAAGTGTTCCAAATAGCGATGAGGGATACAGGGACTGCACAACCTCTGGGCATGAAGATGAAAATGGAAAAACTCTTGCTACCAAGGCAAGCATTCCAAGAGACAGTTGCAGTGGAGATGCCCTCTATGATCTGCTTACAAATCCAGAAGAAAGCCTGACAAGTATTGTTTCAGATGAAGAAACCTGCTCTGTTTCTCAACCTAAAACATTGTCTCCAAAAGCTGTGTCATCTGCATCCAACATTGCTTCCTTCTCCAAGGACAGGAATATATCTGCCATTCCCAGGCACAAGACCACTTTTTCTGCTCGCCAAGGAGAAGCAAATCATATTCAGTGTTCTCAAACATTTCAACAGTTGTTAGGATGCGAGCCAGCAAGAACAAAAATCCCTATCGCTAAGACCTCAATTTCTAGACCCAATAGTAAAAGCATCACTGGGACAAGTGCAAAAGCCCCAACAAACAAGGGAGGTACAAAAAAATAGTTTTGGAAAGGATTCTACAGCAAAATTAAAATCAGTGTGTTATAGTGGTTCAGAAGTAAGCACAATTGGTCAAGATTCTGCTTGCACGCCTGCTGTTCACAGTGCAATAGGACCTTTACCATTTGCCAAGAGCGATCTCCTAAGATGTAAGTGAAGTGTGCCTACAAAAGGGAATTAATTCAAAGCTTTCTGAAGCATAGATGGAACGCATAACTTTCACTGCTTCTAAATGCTAATCAGCAAAGGAAAAAAAACAAAATAACAGAGATGAACAAAAAAAAATGATGTTTGTGAAAGAATACAAGATATATTTGTGAAATTCTGACCAAGAGTTTACAGAATCCTATTTTCTTTGAGGAGCACTGGAATCTGTATTGTGACTTTCCTACCAGTACTGGAATGTAAGGACAATATTTTTCAAATGTTGGTCATTGATTACTATTTTTACAATCCACATAGTAATTATTACAAATATCGTCTATTCTGGGACCAGATTCTGTTTAAGTATTGGATGTTTATGATGTACAGCCAGAGGAGAAAGGAACTGATATGAGTATATAACAGCAATCGGGGTATGATTACATAATCAGGTCCAGCTTGTGTTTTCATCACAGTGAAGCCATTCAAAATGAATTTGTAGAAAGATCCCTTGAAAATACTTTTAGGAAGGTGATGATAGGAAAGGTATTTTATTTTCTTCATGATTTGTCTTTTGAGTTTTCAAACTGATAGATTTTTTTAAATAACTTATTTTCTGCATGTGAATGAGTACAAAATTCAGAAAGTGGAGTTAAAATACCTTAAGATACAGCAGAAAGAATTCTCTCATTATAAATGGGGACAGATTACAGTGTACATGTGTATATAACTTTTACTTCTTCAGAAGCTCTTGCACAGTCTCTGCTTTCCATATAGACAGTTAATGACAGTTACATGATCTACAGTTTTTACATTTGAATACTTTGGTGTGGCCTTTATTTAAAACAAAGTGATTGTGATGGAGAATAGCCTACTTAGAATCAGTTGATAAAAATGGTTAATATGTGGTACATTTTTGTACTAATAACCAAGTGCAAATGGGTGAAGGTTCTTACATTTTTTGGAGACAATATATATTTCTCAGTTGCTTGTTTTACTGTATTTGTTCCAATGTTTATTCAGTATGACATTTATTCAACCAATCAGTCAAATGAGAAAAATTGGAACAATCTCCAATAGTGTTGTACTATGATTTGAGGCCCACTTGATATTTGGCCTCAGACTTCATTTGCATAATACAGCATTTTAGACACATATGAGCAACTCACTAATGAAGAGGATTTTAAATCTGGGTTGCTGTAATATGGGCAAACATCCTCAGTGTGTCCTGAGAGGGAAAGTTATTAAGGAAGGGGAGACAATCAAAGAGAAGGATTAGGGAAATGGAGAGCTGTACTGGAGTGTTAAAGGGTGGAAGTGAACACTGTTAGAGGAAATGTAGTTTTGAGTATTAAGGCCTGTTATTTTGTCATATAGGATGCACCTCAAAACTGGCACCGTGCCTTTGACATTCTAGGTCACTTTAAAAAATATTGCACTTGTTCACTAAATACGGGGAGAAAAGGATATTCTGAATATAGCAAGAAAATATATCATGAGGTAGATTAGAATAGAAATGTCAAATGTTAGGAGTAAGAAAGAAATAATGCATCTTACAGTTAATAAAATAGAACAAAAGTACACTTCTAATAATTTTGAAATAAATGTAATTATATTAAAGACAAATAACAAATTCTCCAGCTCATTTCTCGTTCACAATTATAATTCACCTCAGTATTGAGTTGTTTTTCAAAATAATATCTAAGATTGTTAAATAAACTGTCAGACTGTTTATAATAACTACCTGTTTAGCAGGCCATCACAATGTGTGACTCTGTATTAAAAATGTTTAGAAACATTTAATTTTTAAAGAAATATATGAATTATGAAATCTTACTGGTTTCCATATGAAAAAGGAATGAAAGAAGGATTAGGAACACCTGATTTGCATCCAAGGGTAGCCAATTACATATCAACATGCCGGGAAGCAGAGGAGAAGATCACCTGACTTGTTCCATAATTTGAGAATAGTTTATGCACTGATCCTTATAACGGAAGATCAAATCTTGTATACCAAAATATTTCTGAGTTATTCAGTGGTTTCACTTGGCCAGTTGGAATGGAATACTCAGTAATATTGCCTGCTGAAGTTGTTTAATTGATTAAACCAATATTAGTCAATAGTCAAGTAGCTGAATCATGGAAAATTAAAATTGGGGTTATTTGATAACTCATTTGATCAGGTAACTCTGTGACCAAGTTTCAAATGATTTGGTTTCTGTTGCTTCAAAAATGATCAACTTAATAATCCTACATCTCTAAACAATAATCAATCAAGCAGCAAAAGGTAGGTTTTATTTGGAGCAACAATTCAGGAGTGGTAAAGTCAGCCAACAGTTAATGCTGCTGCCTCATAGTGTTAGGCTCCTGGGTCCAATCCTGACCTTCAGTGCTTTCAACAACACTCTATGTTTGCATAGGTTTCCTTCAAGTGCTCTAGTTTCCCTCCACAACTCGAATGTATGCTTGTAGGTTAATAACGTTTAGTGTTGTTTAATGTCAAAGAGAATGAAAGGGAAGATGATAGGAATGTGTGAGAGAAAATAAGTTGCAGAACATAGGGAAATATAGAGTGAGGAAATGGAACCAACGCAATTGGTCCTCCTAGGAACCAGCATGGACCTGATAAGGTGAATGGCCTCTTTGTGTGTCATTATAAGATTTAAACACCTTTGTTCCTGTCTTTTCATTAGTTGGACTGGATTGTGTCTTCAATGACCACTGGTCAACTTGAGTCAAAAATAAAATTAAAATGATTGGATTTCATTTATGTAATGCTGTAATTCTTTATTATATCTCAGAAATATCACAATTAATTATAATATTTTGACCGGAGGTAGCTGCTTTAACCTGGGCATCTGCAATAATCACATTGTATATAGTATAATGCCACTACCAGCATTCATGTGAATACTCACTTAAGCTATTTTTGCGCACCTTGTTTGAAGGTACGCAACCAAGGTTGAATGAGTTCTACGTTTTTCTTTGAATAACATATTTAATACCCATTTACACAACAGACAAACTTCAATTTAACATGCCATCCAAATGACCATACTTTCAGAAGTGCTTTGTTGATTTTGTACCATATTGGAGCATCAGTCTGTGTATTTGGTTTGAATGGGGTTTTAAACACAACCTTGGACAACTACCTTTCATCTCCAAAGGGGGTTGCTATTAGTTTTGTTCTCAAAAACCAACTTGACTTTGATCCTAAATGCTCCGGAACTACATTCACTTGTTTTTTCTGAGAAGAATGAAATCATAAGCGTTACTTTCTGTGTAGCGTGCAGTTACATAACAGGTGTATGAGATACCTTCACATTTGAGTTTGAGAAGGGATTGATACAACAATCTGTTTACTGACTTGGTGCCAACTCAGCTAGAGTGCCATCCTTTATTTCCTTAATTATATTAAATCTGTATTATATCTTAAACGTGCAGTTTTAAATTTTTTGTTTGTATTTAGTAAGGTTTTGGAACTCCTCTGAATTTGAAATTGAATGCAGTATATTTATTCTTAATTTTCATATTGGATGTCTCCCTTTTCTGCTGCAGTATTAATGATTAACTAAACAGATGGGCCCATCAGGAAACCACAAACATTCATATCAACACTAAAATGACGTCTTCAGTATTTAAAAGACTGGAAGCAATTGACACTGTTTTAATATTGATAAAAGTCACACATCATTATTACACCAATCAAAATCATTTTCGCTGCCATTTAAAGAGCAAGTGGAAATTAATTATTTTTTTTAAAAATCAGAATTGTTTAGGATTGATTGTAATAGCAGACCAAGTTACAAAGCTTTCAGCTTTTGTATCTGTTAGGAAGAGCACTGCCTAAATAATATTTTTCATGGTAAATGTGTGTTTGGACAAACTAGAAAAGCTTTTTACCTTTTTTCTCATAGTCCTTGATCCTAAGTACTCTTTTTAGACAAAGTAGAAAATGCTTTCTATTTCTTTTAGTTTAGTATGCTGTAATTGCTGCTCACCAGTCTCCTCAGATGGGAGAAAGAAAGGTAGATCAAGTGATGACTTAGATTCACTAGGCTGATTCCTGAGAAGAGAAGTTTTCTTCCCATAGGTAACTAAAGAAATTAGATTTTAATGTTTTGCAGTTCAGAAGAGTGAGGTTTGATAAGGGGCATAACAGGATAGATATTAAAGCATTTCTGCCAGTCAGAGAATCTCAAATGAAAGGCCATAGCTGTGTGTTTAAGGAGCAGTCAATTAAAACTGAGCAATGTAGGAACTTCTCACTCAACGTGGTGAATCCCAACTTGGTAGGTTGTAGTGACTATATTATTTGAGATACTTAAATAGGAAGTAGATACATTTTTGAAATATCATGGAATTGTTGAATATGGGTACCTGGTACAGAAGAGGAGAGGAGATCAGCCATGATCATATTCAATGGTGTGACAGGCACAAGGGGCCAAATGCCCTACTCCTTCTCCTCCTCCCATTTTCTTACATTCTTGTGTTCTTTGATGAAGATCTCTCTTCAGTTGACAAGCACGGCCTCTGACCTTCTGGTTGTTCTCACTTTCAAACTCCACTGTACTTCTGCCTAAAATTCTGCTTTTAGCCACAAAAACAATTTGAAGGAAGCTCCACACATAAATCCAGGAAACTGCATATTCTCTAATGAGATATTTTACAGCCATTTGGGCTTAAAATTGACTCTACAATTTCAGACAATAAGCACTTCAAGTATTTTGCCTGTTCACTTATGTCCATTATTTGACATCATCGATTATTTTTCCCGTGTAGCTTTGGAGAATTATTTCACTTCCCATCTACACCATCTTTGTGTGTGGTTTTTACTTGTCCCATTATCACTGAATAAAGATCTTCCCTTTGTTCTCTCCATTCTCTGTACTTAAAACCTGTTTATCTCCAACCTTACACAGGACTCATTCCACTCCAGTAATTACCTGTTCAATCTCCTACCATCTGGCAAGGAGATACAGAAACAATTCTGCACGGACATCAAGACTGAAAAACAGCTTTCCCCCCCAGGGCTGTCGTGCAACAGAACAATGACCCCCCCCCCCCCACCCACACATAGTCCAGAGGCACTAGGGACAATCTCTAAGTACAATATTTGGGCTTAAATGGGTCAACTACTTTCCTTTCATTTCAGAGCTCTTTGCTTTTTATAATTTCAGATTTAGTTCTTGAATGCCATTTCATATTTAATCATTGTATTTTATAACCTGGGCATGTGCAATACTTGAATGGGGCAGCCAGTGTTTCTTTTAATTTTGGAGTTGTTTGTTTTTAATTCAGTTGTAACTTAGATGTCATTCTAAATAACTCAGCCATTATTTTAAATGTAGTCATTGTGTTTTTGGTAATTGAATTGCCAGTCTGCTGTTCTATACTGAATGGAGAAATACTGCAATTTTGTTCTCCTCAGTAATGACAATAACGCTCTAACTAGGACCTAATGAAGGGTCATTTATAAGAAACAACGTTTTCTCTTCCCTGGATTTTGCCTTTGCTGCTATGTACTTCCAATTTTTTCTGGTTCTATTTCATTTCCAACATTTGCACACACATATGGGTTGACAATGCAAAAAAAAATCCCAGTAAAGTTCATGGAAGGAGGACAAAAAGATAATAAATTTAGTTAACGTGAACTTGAAAACAGTATCCATTGTAATGAAAATATTACACAGTTAGATACCATATGCAAATAAGATCATATTATTCAACCTAGAATAAAATTTCATTGCACTTAATTTATTTGTTTATGTAAAATATATATCTTCTGAAGCAGTATGATAGACTCAAATAGTAGCGGTTAAATAACTTGTTGGGTTTTGGTCTTAAAGTCTGTAAAATTCTTCTCTGTGCAAGATTATATATTTTTGTTTGCTATTATAGTTTCATGGTGCACTGCCGTTCTTAACTATCAATGTAGAGCAATTGTATTAAAGGACATTAACCAAACAAGAGGAATGTCTGGCGATGGTTATTTCAGACTGCAGCATTCTGCCCACCCATTTTGATGATGTGGCTTGGTTATTTCACGAAATAACACAGGATTTGTTCATGATTCAAATAACTTCCCAAAAATCAATACAACTAAAGATCTAGTCTTGTGAACCTTTGACGTTAGAAAATGCAATTGAAAGAAACTACTATTAATGCTTTCAGTGGTTATTCCTGACTTGGATTTGCACCATCTGATTTCAAGAAATTCCATAATATATCAGCTATAGTCAATGATCACAGAATCACAAACTGCACTTCTGCTACGTACCATAAACCCCCATATTTGTGCTGTGAAAAGAGCTTGTTACTTCTCTGTTTAGGATTAAAATGTGAAAATGTTTTAATAGAAGGGAATTGCTAAAAAAAGCAAAATATTTCCTTCTTTAAAAGGTCTATTGTGTTTTTACATTTCATCAAACAGTAATACATCAGATTTTCTGCAGTTTACAATGATCAGAAGCAACAATAGTCGAAGTAACCAAAATGTGTAACAACCCTTTATTCAAATTCATTTTGGTTAATGTAGGTTTTTAACATGTCTTTTATTTCTTATACCAATCAATGTTGTTGATTATTGGCAGAGGTGGAAATTAGGGGAGGAAAGAATGGTTGATTTTGAATTTGCTTATTACTGCAAAATGGCAGCCTGTTTTATAATTCTTTTGCTTTCACCAGAAATTGAAAAAACTAAAAGAAAGATAAAAGTGTTGACTAATTTGCTATCTTCCTTTATATGATTACTGGACAAAAATCAAGATTTTCCCAGCTAATGCATTTTGAACTCATGATGTCACAATTACCTTGTTTTTGGAATGCATAGTAGTTGCACTTCATCTGGCTGCGCAAGTAAATTTTAAATTGATAAATTGGGTTGCCATTTTCCATGCAATTCTGAATGTGGTCCAATAAAATCTATGTTCATTGTCTTTAGTATTTTATCAAAATACAAGTGTCTGACAAAATGCTGATTTGATATTTTGACATAAAAGTTTACAATTTATTCAATTTGAATAAAAACTGGATGCTATAGAGAGAGTGCAGAGAAGATTTACAAGGAGGTTGCCTGGATTGGAGAGCGTGCCGTATGAGAATGAGCTGAGTGAACTAGGTCTTATCTCCTTGGAGCAATGGAGGATGAGAGGTGACCTGATAGAGGTGTATAAGATGATGAGAGGCATTGTTTGTGTGGATAGCCAAAGGCTTTTTCCCAGGGCTAAAATGGCTAACACGAGGGGGTATGGCTTTAAGGTGCTTGGAAGTAGGTACAAGGGGGATGTCAGAGGCAAGCTTTTCCACATAGAGTGGTGGGTACGTGGAATGCACTGCCACCGATGGTAGTAGAGGCAGATACATTGGGTCTTTTAAGAGACTCTTAGATAGGTACATGGAGCTTAGAAAAATAGAGGGCTATGTGGTAGGGAAACTCAGCAGTTTCTAGAGTAGATTACATGGTTGGCACAACATTGTGGGCCGAAGGGCCTGTAATGTGCTATAGATTTCTATGTTCTAAAAAGAATCTACACCATGAATAAAAGATTCTGATATGAAAATATTATAAACATCTCGGCCTGAAATGTCGACTGTACCTCTTCCTAGAGATGCTGCCTGGCCTGCTGCGTTCACCAGCAACTTTTAGAAATCAAACACGTTTTTGAGAGGCAGAGAAAGGAGAAGGAGAGAACAAAACAAATGCCCACGTTAGGATGTCAAACTTACAAGTGATGGTGAATGAACATTAATCACAGCTGATCTGTCTGAAGGAGATGCAGATAAGAGATGAAATAATGAATAAAGGGAACAAACAAAATAAGATACGTTGCAGTGCAATTGCTAGAAATCAGAAAGCAATGCTGTAAATACTTAGCAGGCCAGCCAGCATCGGAGATGATGGAAAACCTGTGCTAGCATTACAGGTTACCGTCCTTGTTTCAGTTCACCTTGGCCCTTTCAAAATCTCAGGTAACCCACTCACCCTGTGTTTCTTTCTCATTGCTACCAGTCTACTAAAGGTCTCTCTCCCTTTGTTCATCTTTTCTGTCACTTGTCTTCTTGTTACTTAGATTCCTCATCTTCCTCCACCTGGTTCATCTGTCCTTCAGCAACATACCCATCCAGCAGGATTTCTTCTCTTTTGGTTCACCTTTCCTTGTCCTCTCCCCCACCTAGTTCCATCTGCCCACCATCCCTCCATTTGCTGGATCCATCTATCATCTACCAGCCTCTGTCTGTACCCTTCCCCACTTGGCAGAATCTGCCTATATATGTATATATTTTTTAAATGCTTATACCGATCACCTCCCAGCACCCCCAACCTCCCCGTCCCTGACCCATCTGTCTCCATCTGCCCATCAATTCCTCTCGCCTGGTTCCACCTGTCATCTATCAGCCAGACTATCAACCTTTCTTCTCACTTCTACATCCCAGCTATCTTCCATCTGCCCCATCAATTCAAATGCAGGATCTCAAACCGAACTGTTGACAATATTTTTGTTGCCTGTTGACCCACCGAGCTCTTGCAATGGTTTGTTTTCCGGTCCATTTTCCAGCACCTGCAGTCTCATGTGTCTTTTCTTCAGATGTTTTTATGGCAGATTAATGACCGCTTGGTACCACTTTTCTAATTTCATACTGAACTCAATGTCTGCATCATCTTTGTTACCAGCTTCCATACGACTCTGACTTCTTTCCTTTTTGATATCTCCATTGCCATCTCAGTGGATGGCAACAAAAATGTATTACAAATCCACAGACTCACACAGCCATCTTGATTACAACTTCTTCCATCCTGCTTCTGGTAAGGACTCCATTCTATTCTCTCGGTTTCTCCACTGCATTGTATCTGTTGTGATAATACCTTCCATAGCAATGCTTCTGCAAACTCTCCCTTTTCCCTTCCTTCCACAGGGCACGCTCTGTTCTATTCTCCTTCCATTGCTCTCACCAGCCAGTGGTAAAGATGGAATTCTTCTCATCCTCACCTTCCACTCCACCTGCCTTCATATTCAAGTTCGTTTCTGCCACCTTCACTGTGAACTGCACAGAAGCACAGCCAGTAAAGATGCCGCCTCACAGCATCAGCAGTCTAGATCCAATCCCTACTATTGTGGTCTCTGTGTGGAGTTTGCACACTTTTCCTTTTTCCCCTCAGCGTTCCATTTTCCAACCATATCCTGCAGCAGCGCAGGTTTGTGGGTTAATTGGCTATTCTAATTTGCCTTATGAATAGGTAGAATCTAAAGAAATTGAAGAGTATGTGGGGAGAATAGGTTATAGAGAAAATCAGTGGGGCAAATCAGACTGCTCTCAGAGTCTGCCTAGACCCAATGGGTTGAATAGTCTCCTGCTTGCTGTATGGAAATATAGAAGTCTTAAAATATGATGTCTCTCCAGACTTAATCTTCCCCCTCTCCTACATGAATAGCATGTTAAAGGAATTATTTCCTACATGATTCCCTGATTGATTCTTCCATTTCTACCGATGTTCATTCCCCTTTTCACAGTACCTTCCTATCAACCATTGGAGTGGCAAACCTTTCCCTTTTACGTCTTCCCTTCTCACCCTCCAGGTGAGACAGTGATCTACTGCTATTTCTTCCGATCGTCCCCAGTTCAGACCAAATGCTGGCCTTGTCAGTAATTCTCTCCTCCTACAAGTACATAAAATAATTGATGAAGCAGCCCAAGATTGTTGCCTCTAGTTTACTACACATGAAGAACTACTACAGCGAAGGACTTTTTGAACTGAAAATATAACTATCCTCATTTGTTCAAGGCAAGATTCAAACCTGTAAAGAGCCTTTGATTTTGGCTCAGGGTAATCCTAATTGTCTGTTATATAATATACCTCCTGCTATGCCACCAGCATAACAGGCATTATTTGAATAGCTATATTATACCTTGACCTATTGCTCCCTTGCAAAATAATGGAAGGAAAGTTGCTAAATTCCCTCATTAATGATGAGGAAACATTCCGTTCCTTTAACCACAATTGAAGGTTTAGATAAAGTTTGAAGTTTGAAATGTGATACCCAAGCTCAAGCACTTCCTGATTTGAATTATGCTAGTACTACTCTTCCAGCTGTATTTCTAACTCTGTTGCTAATAGTACGTTGTTGCTTTGGCTCGGAATATGCTGGCACCAACAGACGTACCACATGGCGAAAGGGCTCATCTGCTCCAAAGTATCAAACAATGCCAACGATCAACTGCATATCCTTCATGCCCCTCTACCCAAATGATAAAAGGAAGTCTGCTCCACTAAACTGGACCACCACTAATATTAAATAAAAACATAGCTTAACACTTTTCGATTTGTCTTCAAACAGATTTTCTGAAAAGACTTGAATATTCAAGGGAAGAAATGATTTAATATGATATTATGGAAATCTAACTTTAAATGGTACACCATGTACAACTATTTGATGTGACTTTCAAAATGTCAATATAATTAACCAAAGTTTTTTCCTATTTGCATTTTTAATAACTCCCCATTTTTCCCCTGTATATTTTAAATTCTCTATCTGGTAAAATACTTGGTATTTGCATGTTTGTATTTTAATTTATTGATGGGTAACATATTTAGGAGATCACAATTCTTGGTTTGCCTTTACAGATCAAACTTGTGTATGTTTATACACATTTAATTCTGCAAACTCTTTAGAGCATATGCTCAGGACTCACTCTGTTCCCAGCCAGTTGCCATGGTAATGACTATCAGTGACAGTTGTTACTGCCAACTGTACAAGTGCAATGTAGAACAGATCCATGGGTAGCTTGCTAATGCAACTATTTTCCTGCCGCCTCCAGAGGATAATTATCAACACAATGTTAACCAGAAAATTGATCTTTAGTACTCCCTTTTGAAGGTATACAATGATTTTAAGTCAACATCATGGGCTTAAAATTAGATTGAAGTCTTAATGCTTTTGAAGTATTGCAGTCCAATGTTGGCATTTGGAACTTGGTTCTAGACTGTTACCTGAATGTTGCTATGGCAACAACATAAAATAGCATCAGTAAACAAAACAAAGCGGCAGATGGATTTTCAGTTAGAAATGACAAGATGACATCTAGAATAATTGCCATCTGTATTGAACCAAAAGGACAATATATCTCTTGTGCTCACTCATTTCATGACTCTACCTGTCCCCCCATTTGAGTGTGCTTTCAGCTGCAAGAATCTAAAGCTTTCTCCCCACACTCTGCAACTATTTTATCCATTAAGACAGCCCTCAATTTTCCTTGTGGAACGAACTTTTGACCAGCTGCAATATCATTGCATCGCAGCTCTGTTAAAGATGGATTTTTTTCATCATCCGCACCCCCTCCCCATGGTCCTTGGATCTTTTTGCTACATTAAATATGCTATTTAAATATTCAAAGTATGTTTACTATCAATGTATAAATTATAGAACTTTGAGATTCGTCTGCTTATAGGCGGCTACAAACCCAAAAGAACGGATTAAAATAAAAGAGACCAACACCCAATACACAGAGAAAGAGGGGAGAAAAGAAAACACAAATCATACAAACAATAAAGGCAAGCAACAGCATTCTGAACCAAATTGAATCCGTATCCCGGAGTAGGCGCAAAGCCTCAGCGCCACAGAGAGAGGAGTGAACATCGCAAGTGGAAGCATCCCGACCCTCGTCTCTGGTTCCGACATCCTGCCTTTTCAGTCCATCTCAACCGGCGTTTAAATTGTCCAGACACCGGATCGTGCCGCGCACTAGGATCCAGGCCCAGGCCGTAGGGCACAGCATGATCCAGCGATCAAATCGCTGCTGCATTCTATATGCTTGTAACCCCTTTTTCAAAGCACAGGTGGAATCAGATTACAGGATGCCTGTAATTGTGCATTTGTTCTATTCTAAAGTTCTGTTAGCCTTGCTGCTGTAATTATTTCATGACCAGGCCACAGATAGCAGAAAGTAAATCCACTGGCCAAATGGCTTTCTAATATCTCAGGTTCTGATAATAAAGGACTTTTAAAAACAATTGAAAAATTAAATGTAAACTTAGAACTACGTTCAATTTGTGTAAATACACCAATGTTAATAAAAAGTTAAAAATTCCAAATTCACATACCTGCATGTACTTTCTCAGTAAAGGCTATCGACGTTCAAATGAATGGGGCCATGTTAGGTGTGGTTGGTGTAAAACCAAGGGGCTAGATGCAAAGTGTGTCCAATCCCTGAGCTTAGTCTGACTGACCTCCAACACATCCTGTACTATTATGCTGGTGTGAACTGGTGCCGCTCCATGGAATTGCTTGATTTTCATCAGTACAATCTGGCTTATTGAATAATGTACACTTAATGAAATGGTGACTGACTCTGAACAACATTACAATCTGGGTGAAAAGCAAAATGCACATGCTAAAAATCTGAAATAAAAATCAGAAAATACTGGACATTTTCTGGAGAATTTTCAAAAGTCATCAATTTAAAAAGTTACCTCAGTTTCTTTTTCCATTGATGCCTCTGACTGTTTGAATATTTCCAGAGTTTTCTATTGCTATTTGCAGAGCAGACTCGATGGGCCAAATGGTCTACTTCTACTCCTATATCTTATGGTGATGTAGTTTTGAGTAGCAATCTAACTTACAGTACTTACTGTTAGGCAAGGAAATATAAAGAAATTGATTGAATTGACTATTTCTTACATCCTTCACATACATGAGGAGTAAAAATCTTTATGTTACACCCCCATTTAAATGTGCAATCATAGTAATTTATAATAAATAGAACAGTCAATGTAACATAGAAATACGCTCAAATCAGTGTGAGTTAATCAGTCTGATGGTCTGGTGGAGGAAGCTGTCCCGGAGCCTGTTGGTCCTGGCTTTTATGCTGTGGTACTGTTTCCCAGATGGTAGCAGCTGGAATAGTTTGTGGTTGGGGTGACTCGGGTCCCCAATGATCCTTCAGGCTCTTTTTACACACTTGTCCTTGTAAATGTTCTGAATAGTGGGAAGTTCATATCTACAGATGTGCTGGCTGTCCGCACCACTCTCTGCACACTCCTGTGATTGAGGGAATTACAGTTCCCATATCAAGCAGTGATGCAGCCAGTCAGAATGTTCTCAATTGTGCCCCTGTAGAAAGTTCTTAGGATCTGGGGGTCCATACCAAACTTCCTCAACTGTCTGAGGTGAAAGAGGCACTGTTGTGCCTTTCTTACCACATAGCTGGTGTGTACAGGCCATGTGAGGTCCTTGGTGGTGTTTATGCCAAGGAACTTAAAGCTTAGTAACAAACCAAGTCCTCTCAAACCCAGATCCGTTGATGTTAATAGGGGTTAGCCCGCCTCCATTCCTCCTGTAATCCACAACCAGCTCCTTTGTTTTTGCGACATTGAGGGAGAGGTTGTTTTCTTGACACCACTGTGTCAGAGAGATAACTTCTTCCCTGTAGGTGACCTCATTATTGTTTGAGATTAGGTGAATCAATGTAGTGTCATCAGCAAATTTAATTAACAGATTAGAGCTGAGGGTGGTGACACAGTCATGGGTATACAGGGAGTAAAGGAGGGGACTTAGTACACAGTCCTGAGGGGCTCCTGTGTCGAGAGTCAGAGGGGTGGAGATGAGGGAGCCCACTCTTACCACCTGCTGGCGATCTCTGACAGGAAGTCCAGGATCCAGCTGCACAAGGCAGGGTCATGCCGAGGTCTCAGAGCTTCCTGTTAAGCCTGGATCGAATTACAGTGTTGAATGCTGAACTGTGGTCCAAGAACAGTATTCTCACATAAGCATCCTTCTTCTCCAGATGTGCAAGGGCAGTATGTAGAGCAATGGCTATTGCGTCGTCTATCAATTGGCTGTGTTGGTAGGCGAATTGTAGGGGGTCCAATTTGGGTGGTAGCAAGCTGCAGATGTAATCCTTGACCAGCCTTTCAAAGCATTTGCTTATTATTGAGGTGAGTGTGACAGGACACAAATTGTTCAGACATGTTACCTTGTTTTTTTTTGGTAGAGGGACAATGGTGGATAATTTGAACCAGGAGGCCACTCTACACTGGGAATACAGGGAATGATGGTTAAGGGAATTCTGGTAGCATGATGGTGCAGACAACAGAGTGGCCACCTCCTTGTGCTGGTGACCTAGGTTCAGCTTGGAGCTCCAGTTCTCCCTGTAACTGTGTGTTCCCTCCTTGTTCTTCTGATGTAGAGTTTGTGGAGAATAGACTCAAAGTTCAAAGTAAATATATTATCAAAGGTCACAGGGAACATTACTGAGGGAACGTGATTGCTCTGTGATCTAACACAGATTACTCTAACTAAAGTGGACTCCTTTTATGATCCAAGGAGAAATAGAAATATTACTTATAATAGGTACAGTGCCTTAATTTTAGCAGTAATTACAGAAATCTGCAATTGCCACTACTTTTTGGGAGAGAAAACATTTATGTTTCATGTCACTGAATCTTCATTGGATCTGGGAAAGTGAGAAAACAGGCAAGTTTTAAGTTGTGGGATGTGGTGGGGGCTCTTTGGAGAGACTAGAGGGAATGTCTGTAATTAGGGCAAAGACTAAAGTTACGAAGGTAATGATTATTTTAAAAACCAACACTTTAAGACTATTAAGAGAAAAAGGAAACACACTGAAACTGAAGGATGCAGCCACATCTGTGGTGAGAAAAATTGAAAGAAGAGGTGGGTAAATTCAATATTAGGCTCCAAAGTCTGAAACTACCCAAATGAAAGATTCTGACATTGTACACAGTTAAGGAAATATAGGCTAAAGACAGATGCCAGTTTGGAAGATTAGATTAGATTAGATTAGATTACATTAGATTATGAGGACACGCAGTCCTCTTTTATTGTCATTTAGTAATGCATATGCATTAAGAAATGATACAATGTTCCTCCAGTATGATATCACAGAAACACAAGACAAACCAAGACTGAAAAACTGACAAAAACCATGTAATTATAGCATATAGTTACAACAGTGCAAAGCAATACCGTAATTTGATGAAGAATAGACCATGGGCACGGTAAAAAAAAGTCTCAAAGTCTCTCGAAAGTCCCATTATCTCACACAGACGGTAGAGGGAAGAAAAACTCTCCCTGCCATGAACTCCAGCACCGCAAACTTGCCGATGCAGCACCCTGGAAGCGCCCGACCACAGCCGACTCTTTAGTCCGTCCGAAAACTTCAAGCCTCCGACCAGCCCTCCGACACCGAGCACTGAGCACCATCTCTGCCGAGCGCTTCGACCCCGGCCCCGGCAACAGGCAATAGGCAAAGCCGAGGATTTGGGGCCTTCCCCTCCGGAGATTCTCAATTGCACAGTAGCAGCGGCAGTGAAGCGGGCATTTCTGAAGTTTCTCCAGATGTTCCTCTGTGCTTCTCACGTCTGTCTCCATCAAATCAGGATTGTGCACAGTACCTACTTAACAAATACCAATATCATTCCAGAGTGGCAGACGACAGGGTCACCCTTGCTGAGTGACTGGAATGCTCTGCATAAGAATCACCCCATCTCCCTTGCATCATTGGTGCAATCAAGAAAGCTAAAGGCAGAGAGGTCAGGGTAGAAGTGGGACAGTGTTAATTCCATCATAAAACTCCAGAAAATAACCATCACTGGAAAACAATGGGTATATCATTTGAAAGATTATTCTACTAACATTGGCATAGTTTAAAAACTGATTATCTGAAAAGACTGCAGTTACCGAAACACATTACACAGACCTCAGATGAGCAAGGATGCTTACTGCAAAATTATAAGTATTGAGCTAATTATTTAATGGGTGTCTTCCATGGTCATAATTTTAGCTGCATTTTTTGTTTGAAATGACAGATGAATCAGGAAAAAAATCAATTGACTCATTAAAGGCATATAAAATTGTGAATATATGGTTACTATCTTATCCCTTGGTAGGGCTTGATGTGCATTTAAGATTTCAGTAAAGTTTGAGTAATATTTTATAAAAAGTAATCACCCCCTTGGAAGTTTTCATGTTTTATTGTTTCACAATGGATTTGATTTGGTTTTTGTGACACTGATTAACAGAGAAAGACTTTCTTATCAGACTGAAAAACAGATCTCTACAAAGTGATCTAACTTGATTACAAATACAAAACACAAAATAATTGATTGCAAAAGTATTCACCCCCTTTAATTTGACATACCAAATCATCACTGGTGCAGCCCATTGTTTTTAAAAGACACATAATTAGTTAAATGGGGATCTGTTTTAGGAGACCTGTGTGCATTCAAGGCGTTTCTATTGATTGTAGTAAAAATACACCTATATCTGGAAGGTCCAACTGCTGTGAGTCAGTATCCTGGCAAAAACTACACCATGAAGACAAAAGAACACTCCAAGTAACTCTGCAAAAAGGTTATGGAAAAGCACAAGTCCGGAGATGGATACAAGAAAATTTCAAAGTCACTGAATTTCCCTTGGAGTACAGTTAAGTCAATCATCAAGAAATGGAAAGAATATGGCACTGCTGTAAATCTGGCTAGAGCAGGTCATCCTCAAAAACTGAGTGACTGTGCAAGAAGGGTTGAGTGGGGAGGCCACCAAGAAACCTATGACAACTGTGGAGGAGTTACAAGCTTCAGTGGCTAAGATGGGAGAGAATGCACGTACAACAACTGTTCCAAGCTGCTTCACCAGTTGCAGCTTTATGGGAGAGTGGCAAAGAGAAAGCCACTGTTGAAAAAAAAACTCACATGAAATCTCGGCTAGAGTTTACCGGAAGGCATGTGGGAGACTCTAAAGTCAGCTATAAGGTTCTTTGGTCTGATGAAACCAAAATTGAGCATTTTGGCCTTCAGACTAAACACTATGTTTGTCATAAGCCAAACACCGCACATAATCAAAAACACACCATCCCTACCATGAAGCATGGTGGTGGCTGCATCATGCTGTGGGGATGCTTCACTGCAACAGGCCCTGGAAGGCTTGTGAAGGTAGAGGGTAAAATGAATGCAGCAAAATACAGGGAAATCCTGGAGGTAAACCTGATGCAATCTGCAAGAGAACTGTGACTTGGGAGAAGATTTGTTTTACAGCAAGACAATGACCCCAAGCTAAAGCCAAAGCTACACAGGAATGACTTAAAAACAACAAAGTTAATGTCCTGGAGTGGCCAAGTCAGAGTCTAGACTCAATCCAATTCAGAATTTGTGGCTGGGCCTGAAAAGGGCTGTTCACTCACAATCCCCATGCAATATGGCATAGCTTGAGCAGTTTTGTAAAGAAGAATGGGGAAAATCGCAGTATCTCGATGTGCAAAACTGATAGAGGCCTATCCACACAGTCAAGACTATAATTGCTGCCAATGGTGCATCTATTAAATACTGACTTGAAGGGGTGAATACTTATGCAATCAATTATTTTGCATTTTGTCAATTATTTTGTCCATTTAAATAATTAGTATGGGTTTATGTAAAAAAGTCAGTTGCATACGTTATCACGCTACCTCATGATATGTGCGTGCCTTGCTTAAAAGTAAACATGAAGTTAGACCCGCATTTCAGACTCCCAAGTCTTCCTTTGAATTAGTTTAATATTTTGAAGTTACAAAACATAATAGGGCTAATGATAATAGAAACATAGAAACATAGAAAATAGGTGCAGGAGTAGGCCATTCGGCCCTTCGAGCCTGCACCGCCATTTATTATGATCATGGCTGATCATCCAACTCAGAACCCTGCACCAACCTTCCTTCCATACTCCCTGATGCCCGTAGCCACAAGGGCCATATCTAACTCTCTCTTAAATATAGCCAATGAACTGGCCTCAACTGTTTCCTGTGGCAGAGAATTCCACAGATTCACCACTCTCTGTGTGAAGAAGTTTTTCCTAATCTCGGTCCTAAAAGGCTTCCCCTCTATCCTCAAACTGTGGCCCCTCGTTCTGGACTTCCCCAACATCAGGAACAATCTTCCTGCATCTAGCCTGTCCAATCCCTTTAGGATCTTATACGTTTCAATCAGATCCCCCCTCAATCTTCTAAATTCCAACGAGTACAAGCCCAGTTCATCCAGTCTTTCTTCATAGGAAAGTCCTGCCATCCCAGGAATCAATCTGGTGAACCTTCTTTGTACTCCCTCTATGGCAAGGATGTCTTTCCTCAGAATAGGGGACCAAAACTGCACACAATACTCCAGGTGTGGTCTCACCAAGGCCTTGTACAACTGCAGTAGTACCTCCCTGCTCCTGTACTCGAATCCTCTCGCTATAAATGCCAGCATACCATTCGCCTTTTTCACCGCCTGCTGTACCTGCATGCCCACTTTCAATGACTGGTGTATAATGACACCCAGGTCTCGTTGCACCTCCCCTTTTCCTAATCGGCCACCATTCAGATAATAAGCTGTTTTCCTATTTTTGCCACCAAAGTGGATAACTTCACATTTATCCACATTAAATTGCATCTGCCATGAACTTGCACACTCACCCAACCTATCCAAGTCACCCTGCATCCTCTTAGCATCCTCCTCACAGCTAACACTGCCACCCAGCTTCGTGTCATCCGCAAACTTGGAGATGCTGCATTTAATTCCCTCATCCAAGTCATTAATATATATTGTAAACAACTGGGGTCCCAGCACTGAGCCTTGCGGTACCCCACTAGTCACCGCCTGCCATTCTGAAAAGGTCCCGTTTATTCCCACTCTTTGCTTCCTGTCTGCTAACCAATTCTCCACCCACACCAATACCTTACCCCCAATACCGTGTGCTTTAAGTTTGCACACTAATCTCCTGTGTGGGACCTTGTCAAAAGCCTTTTGAAAATCCAAATATACCACATCCACTGGTTCTCCCCTATCCACTCTACTAGTTACATCCTCAAAAAATTCTATGAGATTCGTCAGACATGGTTTTCCTTTCACAAATCCATGCTGACTTTGTCCGATCATTTCACCGCTTTCCAAATGTGCTGTTATCACATCCTTGATAACTGACTCCAGCAGTTTCCCCACCACCGACGTTAGGCTAACTGGTCTATAATTCCCCAGTTTCTCTCTCCCTCCTTTTTTAAAAAGTGGAGTTACATTAGCCACCCTCCAATCCTCAGGAACTAGTCCAGAATCTAACGAGTTTTGAAAAATTATCACTAATGCATCCACTATTTCTTGGGCTACTTCCTTAAGCACTCTAGGATGCAGACCATCTGGCCCTGGGGATTTATCTGCCTTCAATCCCTTCAATTTACCTAACACCACTTCCCTACTAACATGTATTTTGCTCAGTTCCTCCATCTCACTGGACCCTCTGTCCCCTACTATTTCTGGAAGATTATTTATGTCTTCCTTAGTGAAGACAGAACTAAAGTAATTATTCAATTGGTCTGCCATGTCCTTGCTCCCCATAATCAATTCACCTGTTTCTGTCTGCAGGGGACCTACATTTGTCTTTACCAGTCTTTTCCTTTTTACATATCTATAAAAGCTTTTACAGTCCGTTTTTATGTTCCCTGCCAGTTTTCTCTCATAATCTTTTTTCCCCTTCCTAATTAAGCCCTTTGTCCTCCTCTGCTGAACTCTGAATTTCTCCCAGTCCTCAGGTGAGCCACTTTCTCTGGCTAATTTGTATGCTTCTTCTTTGGAATTGATACTATCCCTAATTTCTCTTGTCAGCCACGGGTGCACTACCTTCCTTGATTTATTCTTTTGCCAAACTGGGATGAACAATTGTTGTAGTTCATCCATGCAACCTTTAAATGCTTGCCATTGCATATCCACCATCAATCCTTTAAGTGTCATTTGCCAGTCTATCTTAGCTAATTCACGTCTCATACCTTCAAAGTTACCCCTCTTTAAGTTCAGAACCTTTGTAATAGGAGGTAATATGTTTAGTTTGAAAGTTTCATTGGGGAATATGAGGAGAAAGTATTTTAAACAGAATGCTTGACATCTGGAATGATTCTTTTATTTCTATTCTAGTTATTGGATTTACTGAGTACGCTGCAAGCAAACAGTTCTCAGTTGTACGTATATGGTGACATATGTACTTCGATAATTAATCTACTTTGAACTTTGGAATGGCTACTGGAGTTGGTAGAATCTTATGCAATAACAATGTTTAAGAGACATTTAGACAGGCACTTCAATAGACAAAGCATAGAAGAACACAGCATACTGAAGATGGGCAAAATGATTGGCATGGATGAGGTGAGCCAAAGGTTCAAATTCTGTGCTGTATGATTCAATGACGCCGCACTGGTTTGAAGTCCTACTTAAAAATAAATTAAACCTTGCCCCATTACTTAAATATTTCCTGATAATGGCATATCAAATTAAAGCATTCTGCTAACGACAAGTAATCCATTTCCCATGGCGATGTTACATCCAACTGGCATTAACAACAGTCAAATGCTTTAACATTTTCATGAACAGATCTAAATTGACGATCAATAAATATCTTTGCAGTTGACAATAATGGATATCTCAATTTTATTTTTAAACAGATTAGTTT
Organism: Mobula birostris; assembly: GCF_030028105.1. Lineage (NCBI taxonomy): Eukaryota > Metazoa > Chordata > Chondrichthyes > Myliobatiformes > Myliobatidae > Mobula > Mobula birostris. Next base: position 43,637,580 of record NC_092376.1, read on the forward strand.
GCAGAGGTCCATGGAAGGGTCAACATTTCAAATCAATGAAGTCCACTGTCAATTAGTGATGACCCTTTTGGAACTCACTCAAGAGTCATTAGTCCAAGATACACAATTACAAATTAATTATGTTATCTCCAGGGAAGAACGAACACATTTCACTCTATTCACATCAAGAAGATGTGCCACCATACTGTCACACTAACTGCTTAAAGTATAAACATGAGAGAATCTGCAGATGCTGGAAATCTAGAGTAACACACAAAAAATGCTGGAGGAACTCAGCAGATCAGGCAGCATCTATACAAAGGAATACACCGATAAGACATTGGCCCATTTCTGCTCCCTTCAGCCCATCGAGTCTGACACCATTTCATCATGGCCAATCTATTTCTCTCAGCCCCATTCTCCTGCGTTCTCCCCATAACCTTTCACACCCTGACTAATCATCCTCCACCAGTGACCTGGCCTCCACAGCTGTCTGTCTGTGGCAGTGAATTCCACAGATTCGCCACCCTCTGGCTGAAGAAATTCCTCCTCATTTCTGTTCTAATTGAGTGTCCCTCTATTTGGAGGCTGTGTCCCTTGGTCCTAGACTCCCCACCATCCTCTTTACATCCACCCTATAGTGGCCTTTCAACATTCGATAGATTTCAATTAGATTCCCACCTTCATTCTTCTAAATTCCAGTGATTACAGGCCCAGAGTCTTCAACACTGCTCACGTGATAAATCTTTCATTCCCGGAATCATTCCTGTGAACCTCCTTTGAACTCTCTCCAATGACAGCACATAATTTCTTAAGTAAGGGGACCAAAACTGCTCACAATACTCCAAGTGAGGTCTCATCAGAGCCTTATACAGCCTCAGCATTACTTCCTTGCTTTTATATTCTAGTCCTCTTGAAATGAATTCAAACATTGTATTCATCTTCCTCACCAGTGATTTAAACTGCAAATTAACCTTTAGGGAATCCTGCACGAGGACACTCAAGTCCCTTTGTACCTTGGATTTTGGAATTTTCACCCTGTTTAGAAATTAGTCTATGCCTTTATTCTTTCCGCTAAAGTGCATGTCCATACACCGTGAAACTGTATTCCATCTGCCACCTCTTGGCCCATTCTCTGAATTTATCCAAGTCATTCTGCAACCTCTCTGCTTCCTCAACACTATCTGCCACTCCACCTATCTTCACATCATCTGCAAACTTGGCCACAAAGACAATTCTGTCATCCAAAATCATTGAGATGCAACGTAGAAAGAAGTGGTCTGAACACAGGTCCCATGTGGGACAACACTAGTCACTGGCAGCCAATATGAAAAGGATCCCTTTATTCCTGTTCTTTGCTTCCTGCCAATCAGCCGATGCTCAATCCATGCTAGCATCTGTTATTTGTGGACCACCTCCTGTCCACTGTTTAGAAGCCTGTTAATAGCTCGCAGCAGGGTCTCCTTACCCTTGCATTTTCTTACTCTACCCACAAGGATTCTACATCTCCTGATCCTATGTCACCTCTTTCTAAAGATTTGACTTCATTTTTTTTCCACCAGCCAGGACACTCCTCCTCCTCCTCCTCTGCCTACCTCCCTGTCTTTTCGATAAGTTATGTATCCATGGATAGAAAGCTCTCAACTATCATACTCTTTCAGCCAGGACTCCGTGACATCTGGACCATAGCCCTCCATACTCCTCCCATCCTTGCACAAATCAAAACTTCTCTTAAATGTTGCGTTTGAACCCACATCCACCACTCCACCATAATTCCATACTCGCACCACCCTCTGAGTGAAGAAGCTCCCCTTAAATATTACACTTTTCATCCTTACCATATACCTCTAGTTCTAGTCTCAGGGCAAAGACCCAAATGTATTTACCCTATCTATACCCCTCATGACTTTGTGCACCTCTACGATCTCCCCTCATTCTCCTATTCTCCAGGGAATGAAGTCCTAACCTACTCAATCTTTCCTTATAACCCAGGTCTTCAAGCCCTGGCAGCATTCTTGTAAATTTTCTTTGCACTCTTTCAAACTTCCTGATCTCTTTTCCGTAGGCATGTGATCACAACTGCACACAATATACCAAAGTTGGCCTCAACACCATCTTATGCAACTTCAACATAATATCCCATCTCCTGTACTCAGTGCTCTGATTCATGAAATGCTGAAAGCACACTTTATGACCCTATCTACATGTGACGCCACTTTCAAGGAATTATAGATCTGTATTCCCAGATCCTTTTGTTCTACTGCACACCTCAATGCCCTACCACTCGCTGTGCAAGTTCTAGCCTGGTTTGTCCTGGCAAAATGCAACTCCTCACACTTATCTGCATTAAGTTCCATCTGCCATTGTTCAGCCCATTTTCCCAGCTGGTCCAGATCACACTGCAAACTTTGATAGCCTTACTATGCTCTCAATCTTAACACCACCTGCAAATTTTCTGATCCAGTTTACCACATTATGATATATATGAATGATTTTGATGACAAACAACAATGGACGCAGCAGTCAGTGCTCATAGCTAGGGATATCTTAGATACTTCTGCCACAGCCTGTACAATTTTTGCTCTAACCACCTGCGAAATCCAAGACATTGTCAGGTCTTGGAGATGTATCCTCCCTAATTTGCCTCAAGAGAGCAAGTACTTCCACTTCTGTAATCAGGATACAGAACAGCATTTCACTACTCACATATCTCCTTCAAGCTCTCCTGAGTGCCTTCTGGGCTACCTTATAACTTTCTGGCTGATCCTTGTTTCCTAAACCTTAAATAAGCTTACTCTTAACAAGATGTTCCAATTCTCTTGTCAATCATGGTTCCTTCACCCTACCATCCTTTCCCTCCCTCAATGGAACAACATATCCAGAGTGCAAGTGATCTCTAAGTATCTCCACATTTCTGTTAGGTACATTTCCCCTGAGGACATCAGTCCCCAAATTATGCTGCCAAGATCTTGCTTAATAGCATAATTCACCTTCTCCAATTACTTTCCCCATATTGTATGTCCAAGGGAATTGTAAAGGTCAGGGATTTGTGGTCATTGTGTCCAAAATGCTCATCCACTAAGAGATCCATCTCCTTACCAGGTTTATTACCTACTTCGAAATCAGTATGGCTTCTCCTCTAAGTTGCCCTGTCCATCCTTCCTAGACACAGATAACAATTCCTGCCCCATCTGAACCTTTTGCACTAAAGCGCTTCCAATATTAGGAATTTGAAGTAACCTATGACAACAACTCTGTTACTTTTGCACCGTTCCAAAACCTACCAAATGATCTGCTCTTCAATATCTGTTGCTATGGGGGTGGGGGGGGGGCATTGAATACTCCCAACAGAGTGATTGCTCCCATCCTGTTTCTGACTTCTACACACACTGATTCAGTAGATGATCCCTCCATGACATCATCTCTTTCTGCAGCTGTGATAATATCCTTGATTAACAATGTCACTCCCCCACCTCTTTTACCTCCCTCATCAAAACCCTGGAACATCTAGCCATTCCTGCCCTTGTAACAGCCAAGGCTCAGTAATGGGCACACCATCATAGTTCTATGTACTAATCCATGCTTATATTCATCACCCTTGTTCCTGATACTTCTCACATTGGACACATTTCAACCCAGCTAACTGACGGTTCTTATGCCCTAACAACTGCCTATCCTTCCTCACAATCCTTCTACACACTGTATCTACCTTTACACCAACTGCTCCATCATCTGACCTATCACTCGAGTTCCCATTCTCCTGCAAACATAGTTTAAACTCTCTCCAACAGCTCCAGCAAACCTGCCGGCAAGGACACCTGGTCCTCCTCAAGTTCAGGTGCAACCCACTCCTCTTGTACAGGTGATATCTTCCCCAGAACAGATCCTAAAGATTGCCACAATAATGTAGCGGTTAGTGTGATGCTATTACAGCTTGGGGTGCTAGAGTTCAGAGTTCAATTCCAGCACCCTCTGTAAGGGAAGTTTGTATGTTCTTCCCCTGAGCATGTGGGTTTTCTCTGGGTGCTCTGCTTTCCTCCCACAGTCCAAAGATACACTGGTTAGTAGGTTAGCAGAATACTTTATTGGTCCCAAAGGAAATTACAGTGTCACAGTAGCATTACGAGTGCACAGATGTACAAATATTAGAAGAGAAATAAGAAAGAACACTGAGGCTGTCTACAAGAAGGGTCAGAGCCGTCTCTATTTCCTGAGGAGACTGAGGTCCTTTAACATCTGCCAGACGATGCTGAGGATGTTCTACGAGTCTGTGGTGGCCGGTGCTATCATGTTTGCTGTTGTGTGCTGAGGCAGCAGGCTGAGGGTAGCAGACACCAACAGAGTCAACAAACTCATTCGTAAGGCCAGTGATGTTGTGGGGATGGAACTGGACTCTCTCACGGTGGTGTCTGAAAAGAGGATGCTGTCTAAGTTGCATGCCATCTTAGTCAATGTCTCCCATCCACTACATAATGTACTGGGTGGGCACAGGAGAACATTCAGCCAGAGACTCATTCCACCGAGATGCAGCACAGAGCGTCATAGGAAGTCATTCCTGCCTGTGGCCATCAAACTTTACAACTCCTCCCTTGGAGGGTCAGACATCCTGAGCCAATAGGCTGGTCCTGGACTTATTTCATAATTTACTGGCATAATTTACATATTACTATTTAACTATTTATGGTTCTATTACTACTTATTATTTATGGTGTAACTGTAACAAAAACCAATTTCCCCCGGGATCAATAAAGTATGACTATGACTATAAGAATAAAAAATAAAATCCTTCAAACAGCCTAACCGGTGGGGGTATCAATTCCCTGGCTATAGGCTGACTCAGTATAGAGCCAACCAGGCATTGTAAATTGTCCTGTGATTTAGGCTGGTGTTAAATGGGTGGGTTGCTAGGCAGCTGGGCAATGTGGCTCTGTGAGCCAGAAAGGCCTGTTCCACGCTGTTATCTCTAAATAAAATAAAATAAATGAATCTTCCTGCACCAATTCTTCTGTCACAAATTCATCTGCCAATCATCCTGTTCTTACTTCACTGCATGCGGCACCAGGCAGCAATCCAGATTTACTACACCGGAGGTCATGCCCATCTGCTTTATCTTCATACTCCTTGCATTGGAATACATGCCACTCAGAACAATAGTCCCACCAAGCCCAGCCTTGCAGTTTTAATCTTTCTATGTACAGTATTTTTCCCAAAGCCACTCCACTTGCTGGCTGCTACTCTGGTTCCCATCCTCCTGTAACTCTAGTTTAAAACCCGAAAGCAGCATTTCCTACAAGCAAAACTTCCCACAAGAATATTAGTCCTCCAGTACAGCTGTCCTGCCTATAGAGGTCCCACCTTCCCTGGAAGGGAACCCAATGATCCAAAAATTTGAAATCCTCCCCCCTGCACCATCTCCTTAGCCATGTGTTAGACTGCATTATCTTCCTATTTCTGTCCTCATTAGCAAGTGGCATTGGTAGCAATCCTGAGATCACCACTCTGGAGGTCCTGTCCTTTAACTTAGCACCCATCTCCTGGAACTCACTTTGCAGGAGCTTGTCAGCCTTCCTGGCACCAATGTGGCCCATGACCTCTGACTTCTCACTCTCCTGCTTAAGAATTCTAAGGACTCAATTCGAGACATCTCTGACCCTGGCACCTGGGAGGCAGCATATCATCCAGGAATCTTGCTCTCATCCAGTGAATCGTCGTAGTGATCCCGAACCAGTGAAACCCCTATCACTATGGCTCACCTTTTCTCCACCCCTCCCCCCATCCCTGCTGAGTCACAGAGCCAGGCTCAGTGTCAGAGACCTAACTGCTATGGCTTTCCTCTGCTAGGTCATTCTGTCCCACCCCAAACAATACTGTTGAAGGGATAAGGCCACGGAGGTATGCTGCAGTAACTGCCCATTCCCTTTCCACCTCCTGACAGTCACCCAGTTACCTACGCACTGCAATTTATGAGTAACTTCCTCGCTGTAACTCTCGTCAATCAACCCTCTGTCTCCCTGAATGATTTGTCGTTCATCAGCTCCAGCCCCAGCCTCTGTTCCTTAACACTGTCTGTAAGGAGCTGTAGCCAGATGCTCTTCTTGCAGGCGTGTTCATGTGTGCAGTTTTGGTCCCCTAATCTGAGGAAAGACATCCTTGCCATAAAGGGAGTACAAAGAAGGTTCACCAGATTGATTCCTGGGATGGCAGGACTTTCATATAATGAAAGACTGGATCGACTAGGCTTATACTTGTTGGAATTTAGAAGATTGAGGGGGGATCTTATTGAAATGTATAAAATTCTAAAGGGACTGGACAGGCTAGATGCAGGAAGATTGTTCCCGATGTTGGGGAAGTCCAGAACAAGGGGTCACAGTTTGAGGATAAAGGGGAAGCCTTTTAGGACCGAGATGAGGAAAAACTTCTTCACACAGAGAGTGGTGAATCTGTGGAATTCTCTGCCACAGGAAACAGTTGAGGCCAGTTCATTGGCTATATTTAAGAGGGAGTTAGATATGGCCCTTGTGGCTAAAGGGATCAGGGGGTATAGAGAGAAGGCAGGTACAGGGTTCTGAGTTGGATGATCAGCCATGATCATACTGAATGGCGGTGCAGGCTCAAAGGGCCGAATGGCCTACTCCTGCACCTATTTTCTATGTTTCTATGTTTCTATCAGGAACACAGGAAGTTTCCCTGACTTCTGGCATCGTGCAAGAGAAGTGCACCAGTGCCCTGTGTTCCAATCCCACTGCTCTACCTGTACAATAATAAATAAATAATAGAGAACTTACCAGAAACCTCTCCTTAGACTCTGCCACTTCTCACCAAAGCCTTATCAGCCCGCTCTCACCCTGTCCACCCATACTACAACTGCTCCTGCAATGGCCGCACTGCTTAAACTTAACTTCTTTTTATTGGTCCTTGTCAATAGTCTAATTAGTCAAACAATTTTCAACTAACAATTCACAGTTTTAGGCTCCTGCTACCTGAGACTGAACAGCAAGTTCCAACTCTTGTTGCAAGTAATGGCTCCTACTGCCTGAAATTAGTTGATGTCAGGCTATGTTTTTCTTGGAAACAACAGGAATTCTGCAGATGCTGGAAATTCAAGCAACACACATCAAAGTTGCTGGTGAACGCAGCAGGCCAGGCAGCATCTCTAGGAGGAGGTGCAGTCGACGTTTCAGGCCGAGACCCTTCGTCAGGACTAACTGAAGGAAGAGTTAGTAAGAGATTTGAAAGTTGGAGGGGGACGGGGAGATCCAAAATGATAGGAGAAGACAGGACGGGGAGGGATGGAGCCAAGAGCTGGACAGGTGATTGGCAAAAGGGATGAGAGGATCATGGGACAGGAGGTCCGGGAAGAAAGACAGCGGTGGGGGGGAACCCAGAGGATGGGCAAGGGGTATATTCAGAGGGACAGAGGAAGAAAAAGGAGAATGAGAGAAAGAATGTGTGTATAAAATAAGTAACAGATGGGGTACGAGGGGGAGGTGGGACTTCTCTAACTTCCGCTTATGCCCCACCTCCCCCTCGTACCCCATCTGTTACTTATACTTTGATGTGTGTTGCTATGTTTTTCTTGGAACAGGCTCCCAAATTGTGATTTATGAATCATGACAATGACAACACCGGAATCACATTTAATATGTTGCATTTTTAATAGTAGCCAGGTCATAGGCCTAATCAAGCTGTATGTCAGTATGACCTCAAGCTGATGCTATTCAAAACCTCAGTTACAGAAGTCATAGAATGGAAGTCAGAAATTAACAGCGGAAAAGTCACTGGGCAAGGCAAGTTTTTTTTTTGTTTATTTATAGATGGCACATAGGACATTTGTTAGGCGTCATTATTAAAAGCTGAAGAAATAAGGAGCTGGGTTGCAAACGAGCTATGTGACAACTGAAGAATTAAATAAGTCTGAAGGAAGGAAAGTCTATACTTCTTTCTATATTTAACAGGGATATGTAACTGCTTATAGAATTAATCTTTGTCCTTCAAATGTTTGAAGCACATTCCAAGGTTGAATAAGACATGAAAGATTGTGAAGTACAAAGTACAGAAAGAAGCAATAGTTACTGAGGACAAAGTGCAGAATAATACCGAATATTACTTTCTTCTTCCCAAGCAGTCCCTTGGAAGCTTTTGGCTGTATTCCAGTTTTATGGTTTATGATTTCTGATGTGACTAATGATGCCAATGCTAGCATGATGTGGGAGGTCAGGGACATCGATGGTGCCTCTGGATGTGGAAAGTGTGTCCAGGTTCAGCTCCTGAAGGACCGTGTTGAGGCACTGGAGAGGCAACTGGATGACCTCAGGTTCGTCTGGGAAACAGAGATTTTTCTGGACAGGACCTGCAGCGAGACCATTACACTGAAGATACCGGAAGAGAGAAGGGGGGCGACGATGAGGAAGGGATGGATGCTTGGAGTACAGGAGACGCCAGGGGATGTGCCTCTTGAAAACAGGTTCTCCCTCTCAGAAGCTGTCCAGACAGAAGACATTGCCAGTCTGAGAGGTGGACGGGTCTGCGAGTCAAAAATTGGCGCTGAAACAAAGCCAAGGAGACAGACGTCAGGCAGAGCCATGGTAGTAGAGGACTCCATAGTGAGAGGTACAGAAAGGGGTTTCTGCGGCAACAGGCGAGATTTAAGGATGGTGTGTTGCCTCCCTGGTGCCAGGATCCAGGACATCACGGACCGATTGCGGGGCATCCTCAAGGAGAAGGTGATCAGCTAGAGGTCGTGGTGCATGTCGGCACAAATGATGTCGGGAAGAAGATGAGAGACAGTTTGCAGCGTGACTTCAGAGAACTCGGAAGAAGGCTGAAAAGCAGGACCTTCAGGGTGGTTATCTCGGGTTTGCTTCCAGTTCCTTGTGCTGGAGAGGACAGGAACAGGGAGCTAGGGGATCTGAATGTGTGGTTGAGGAGCTGGTGCAGGAAGCAGGGATTTAGATTCTTGGACCACTGCGATCTGTTTTGGGGTAAGGATGAATTGTACAGAAGGGATGGATTGCACCTTAGCAGACGGGGGACCAGCGTTCTGGCAGGCAGGTTTGCCACTGCTACACGGGTGTGTTTAAACTACGTAGTGGGGGGGAGGGGATGAACTGGAAATATAAGAATGGAGTTAAAGGGAAAGAGAGAATAAGAAAAGTTAAGAAAGACAACAGAATTAAAGGGGCAGAAAGATCAGGAAGGGATTGGAGAGTATGGCCAAGTGCAATAGGAATTGATGTGAAAGGTGAGGGGAGTAAAGGTATTACTTTAAAAGGATTAAAGGTATTATATATGAATGCACGGAGTATAAGAAATAAAGTGGATGAGCTTGAGGCACAGTTAGAAATTGGCAATTATGATGTTGTGGGAATAACAGAGACATGGCTGCAAGAGGACCAGGACTGGGAAATTCTGACCACTGACCCTATCTGTACCAGGTGAAATTCTGACCACTGACCCTATCTGTACCCTGTGAAATTCTGACCACTGACCCTATCTGTACCAGGTGAAATTCTGACCACTGACCCTATCTGTACCCTGTGAAATTCTGACCACTGACCCTATCTGTATCAGGTGAAATTCTGACCACTGACCCTATCTGTACCCTGGGAAATTCTGACCACTGACCCTATCTGTACCCTGTGAAATTCTGACCACTGACCCTGTCTGTACCAGGTGAAATTCTGACCACTGACCCTATCTGTACCAGGTGAAATTCTGACCACTGACCCTATCTGTACCCTGGGAAATTCTGACCACTGACCCTATCTGTACCCTGGGAAATTCTGACCACTGACCCTATCTGTATCCTGGGAAATTCTGAACACTGACCCTATCTGTACCCTGTGGTGGGGAAGATGCTGGAATCAATTATAAAAGATGTAATAGCGGCATATTTGGATAGCAGTGGCAGGACAGGTCTGAGTCAGCATGGATTTACGAAGGCGAAATCATGCTTGACTAATCTTCTGGAATTTTTTGAGGATGTAACTATGAAAATGGACATGGGAAAGCAAGTGGATGTAGTGTACCTGGACTTTCAGAAAGCCTTTGATAAGGTCCCACATAGGAGGTTAGTGTGCAAAATTAGAGCACATGGTATTGGGGGTAGGGTACTGACACGGATAGAAAATTGGTTGGCAGACAGGAAACAAAGAGTAGGGATTAATGGGTCCTTTTCAGAATGGCAGACAGTGACTAGTGGGGTACCGCAAGGCTCGGTGCTGGGACCGCAGCTATTTACAATATACATTAATGATTTAGATGAAGGGATTAAAAGTAACATTAGCAAATTTGCAGATGACACAAAGCTGGGTGGCAGTGTGAAATGTGAGGAGGATGTTATGAGAATGCAGGGTGACTTGGACAGGTTGGGTGAGTGGGCAGATGCATGGCAGATGCAGTTTAATGTGGATAAATGTGAGGTTATCCACTTTGGTGGCAAGAACAGGAATGTAGATTACTATCTGAATGGTGTCAAGTTAGGAAAAGGGGAAGTACAACGAGATCTGGGTGTCCTTGTTCATCAGTCACTGAAAGTAAGCATGCAGGGACAGCAGGCAGTGAAGAAAGCTAATGGCATGTTGGCCTTCATAACAAGGGAAGTTGAGCATAGGAGCAAAGAGGTCCTTCTGCAGTTGTATAGGGTCCTGGTGAGACCATACCTGGAGTATTGTGTACAGTTTTGGACTCCAAATTTGAGGAAGGACATTCCAGCTATTGAGGGAGTGCAGCGTAAGTTCACGAGGTTAATTCTCGGGATGGCAGGACTGTCATATGTTGAAAGATTGGAGCGACTGGGGTTGTATACACTGGAATTATGAAGGATGAGAGGGGATCTGACTGAAAAATATAAGATTATTAAGGGATTGGACACGCTAGAGGCAGGAAACACGTTCCTGATGTTGGGGGAGTCCAGAACCAGAGGCCACAGTTTAAGAATAAGGGGTAGACAATTTAGAACGGAGTTGAGGAAAAACTTTTTCACACAAAGGGTTGTGGTTCTGTGGAATACTCTGCCTCAGAAGGCAGTGGAGGTCAGTTCTCTGGATTCTTTCAAGAAAGAGTTAGATAGAGCTCTTAAAGATAGAGGAGTGAAAGGATATGGGGTAAAGGCAGGAAAAGGGTACTGATTGTGTACGATCAGCCATGATCACAGTGAATAGTGGTGCTGGCTCGAAGGGCTGAATGGCCTACTCCTGCACCTATTGTCTATTGTCTCCCCAATGCTTCTTCATATCTTGAGCAGTCATGGATTGGACATTTCCAAAATTAGAGGGGACTTTGCATTTTTTCAAGAAGCTATTGAACATACCCTAATTTGTTTCCTCTGTCTGTCTAGTAATTCTAATGAACTTGGGATAGAGTGTCTGTTTCAGGACTCTTGAGTAAACCACGTGAACAATGTGGACTGTCCATCAACTGACTACAGTTAGGGAACCGACACTGGGCACACTGGCAAAGAGCATGTTAGGGCATATTCAAGAGTTAGGGTATATAGCAAATATTAACTTTACCAACCACCAATCTTCAGACGTGTCCGTGGATTGTAGATTGAATTTGAACAATAGTTTTCCTGGAGTTGAGGACGGGAGTGATTGAAAATCAGACAATCCTGATTAGCATTCAATTTGGGTGTCTGGAGTGGGGGTGCCAAAGAGGTATGTGAAAACTATCTGTAATTCAAAGGAAGCATTGTAGATACATTGTAAGCGTGGGAGTGTCCTGCTGTTACCTTTGATCCTTAGCATATAAAAATGTCACGTAATATTGGGTTGGAAGGCCTTTTCCTCCAAGAGTTTCTCAATATGATGCCTGTTGCTCATTTTTGTTGAATAAAACACTCTGTATCCACTAGCTTCAGTGCCTCTTGGTGACTTTGTTCATGTTACAATACAGCAGACACTGAAATTGCTTTGCTTAATCTTCCAGTGAAGTTGAAGACTTCTGTAGAGTGATTTTTTTTAAACGCTTTGAGGTAAAAGGTGGTAAAGAAACTGTTCAGTAGGCTTACCTTCATTGGTCAGGGCACTGAGTAGAAAAGTGGAAGCTATAGGACTACTGAATGATTTCCTAGTATGATAATGGGAACCCTTGTGTCACAATCTACCTCATTATGATCGTGAATATTATTGTTGACCTGCACAACATTTTCTCCAAAGCTGTTGCTCATTATGTTACCCTCTGCTATTGTTTAACTATGTACTACCTCAATGCATTGTGTAATTATTTGATTTGTAGCCAAAGGGTCTTGGCCCGAAAAGTTGACTTTTTATGCCTCTTTATAGATGCTACCTGACCTGATGAGTTGCTGAAGCATTTTGTACATGTTACTGTGCAAAAGATGTAAACCAGCTACAAAGACAGGTTAGACAAACTTGGGATGTTTTATCTGGAGCATCAGGGGAGGTCTGATAGAAGTTTATGAAATTATGAGAGAGAAACAGGTAGGTAGGATCGTCAAAGTCTTTTGCTCCAGAATGGAAATGTCAAATATTGTAGGTATTTAGGGTGAGAGGGAAAAAATTTAAAGGATTGGTAAAACAAGTTTTTTTTTAATACGGAGAGAGTGGAAGTGCCAAGAATGCAGTACCAAAGGCAATGGTGGAAGAAAGTGTGATTGTGACATTTAAGTATCATTTAGGAAAGCATGTGTACATGCGGGCAATGGACAGGTATTGATCATGGACAAACAGATAGGCTTAGTTTAATTTTGCACCATGGTCAGCACAGATATCATGGCAGAAGACCTTTTATTGGTGCTGTACAGTTCTATGCAAGGACTGCAATCAAAAGCATACAGGAAGGCAGGGGTCACTGCTGTCTGCTAAACCATCAGATACACTTTTTTTCAGTCAATCAAATGCTGTACTGGCACATTGAAGACAGTGATAAATAGCTAAATTGCTCTCCAGATAGTGCTATCATTTTGTTCCTTTCTGTTTTATTCTCTTAACATACTCAAAGAACATGGTTAAAGGAAGCCTTTTTTAAGCTCCGTGTAAAATGAAAAGTTTTGGTTCAATTAAATCTTTATTATGTAATTTTTAGTTTTAAAAAAATGGTAAAATTTAGAAGAATTATGCAACTATTTGGTAGGCAGTATATCAAAATTCAAAGAGGTTATCATTTTTCCTATTTAAAATACACGAACATCGTGCACCAATAAATCGTCCATTTTGTATAATAGCAAAGGAGTTTTTTAAACAATTTCCCCCAGGATCAATAAAGTATGACTACGACTACTATGACTATGAGTCTACGGAGTTCTGTCCACACAGTGATCTTATGATCATAAAATCAAAGTGCTACCCACTGACTGCACTGTTCTTGATTCAGTTCTGTGTGGAGTCAAAACAGCAGCCGATATTAGAACCATAATCATGCGATTACCATTCTGTTTGTTTTACTGTGTGGTCCATTTCCCTCCATAGATGCTGCTTGATCCACTAAATTTCTCCAATATTTTGTGTGTTGCTCCAGATCTCCAGTATCCTGAGTGTTTTATTCCCTTCGGATGAGGGGTACTAAGAAGTGGAAACCATGAAGGGAGAGCTTCCTTAAAACACATATAGATATCAGTAAAGCAAATAACTTAGATATTATCTGTGTTTATTTAACATTTTAAAATATTCATTGTTCCATAATGGTTAAATTTGCCTTTGCTTTGAATAGACTGGTCAGGCTGAATTTAAAATGGTTACCATAATAAATTGTAATGCTAATTAAGAAAACAAAGGGTTGCTAGGTATAATCTAAACCTCTTCTCACTAATGTCATAAAATAATACCTTTATTACATCCCAGTGAGCAGAAATGTTTTTAACTCATTCACTTAACAGGAGACGGAATAGATAGTTAACCATATCAAATATTTTGTGCATCTTTATGTTCCAACTTCAAAGAGATTCACTTTAATTACAGTAACAATTTTGAACAGTGCCTTACTGGGTTGAAATCAGATTACACGGTCTAAAGGCGGAGTAACTGAGAGAGAACAAGTTAACTAAGAATACGCAGTAACAGAAGCATAGGCAGTAGCATTTACTCAGAGGCAAGAAGAGAGCAAACGGGCGGGGGGGGGGGGCAGATGAACAATAGTATCTAATAAAGTAGATCTGTAGTATCTAATAAAAATTAAATGAATGAATGTCCTTTCAGCATTCAGTCATTAATTTCTTACTCAATAGCTAGGCAGGTTGTCCACACAATAGACTGCAGATGCTGGAATCAGAGACAAAACAAAACTGCTGGAGGAACTCATTGTCAGTGTTTCAGTTGTGATGCTGCCTGGCTGCCTACCAACAGGGAGAGCAGAGGTGTGATGGAGAAATGGTTGTAATTAGAACCATTGGCATTCAGCCAATGAAATGACAGCAAATCCTGGACTTTTATGTAACGTATTGACACGATGAAGTCTTGGTTTCACTAGTACATTCAGATGACATGGAGTGCAATAGGGAAACACAGTGTTACTTTGCTCAGGATCCAAGACCACACAATGGAGATTGTAGGATGAAGAGTTAGGAGGCATAAAGTTCCACGATTAAAACAACAGTGCAAAACCAAGTAATTTATACACTTTCATTTAGTTACCTTTATTTTCACAAAATACTCAACTTCTATCTACAAATACTTGTGGGACATCATCTGATGTAGTTCAGATGCCCTACTTTAACATGGCTAAAAATATGTTTTCTACATGACTATGTTCTTTTTTTCATTTCTCATTATTTTGAATTCGCGTGTCTGTTTTTGCACCTTGTCCCATCCATGTTTGAATGACAATTAAAGTGAAGCCATGCTTCTGGCTCCAACATAACATGCCACAACTCAGTAACCCTAACCATGTGTCTTTTTGGAATGTGAGAGAAAACTGGAGTGCCTGGAGAAGACCTACACAGTCATGGAGAGAACATAAAAACTCTTACAGACAGTGGCAGGAATGGGATCCTAATCTTAGAGCTGGCACTGCAATAGTTTTGTGCTAACCTCTCAACTTAATGAATGAAAGTTTGAGAAAGAAAAGCGGATTAGAGAATCATCACTCATTCAATCCATGCTCCCTGGTCCAACCTTACTTCAGCTGCAGGCTCTTGACCTTTACATATCATACAAGTGAACTGTGATTCCTGGACTGGCACAGCTGTCCTCACTGGAAGTGTCAGCATTGTGTTCAGGGTAGGGGTACAGGTCTGGGTCTGGGGGTTTGACGACTTGCCGCAAGTCAAAAGGGGATAGAAAGAGACATAGTGCAAGTGAATGGGTAGGAGGAGGAGAGTGACAGACAAGCAGTGCAGTGAGAGAAAGAGATAGGCAGAGATAAAGAGGGGCACATGGAGACAGGAGAAATAGGGGTGAGAGAAACAGGCAGAAGAGCAGGGAAAGTGAGGAGCCCGCATGGAAGGGAAAAAGAGAAGGCAGAACAGGAGGTGAAGACAGAAAGAGGTAGTGAAAGAATAACAGAGGAAATGCAGTGAGAGAGACAGATGGAAAGGACAGAGAGGAGATGGGGGGCAGATGTACAAATCGAAAACAAGGTCTATAGATGTAATCAACAAGTTGCCTTGGCTCACCCTGACTAATCATAATTTATTTTTGACATTAGTTACCACCACAGGCCATTCTACTCTTCAATATTCTTGCTGAAGTTGGAGGGTCTCCATGATGCAACTAGAGCTAATTTCTCCTAGAGGTAATGTGATATGTCAGCATCTTCTGGCCCCCAGCAGTAAACTTGTGAGCATCTATCCTACTGGTGCTGGAAGTAATAATGAGAATGTGGGAGTGTGTGTTCCTTTAAGAACTGCCTGATGAGCTCATAGCTGTATGGTTGACTAACTGGCAGCTGTGAGAACCTCAGAAGAGCTCTTCCGTTGTTTCTGCACCAATGACGTACTACATCAGACAGCTTGAAATCTTTTTATTGAAATGATACCCTGCAATATTATGATTTGTTGGACGATTTTGAAAACAACATCCAGGACACACACAATGCTGTTTTAACGTTCATAAAACCAGTTGCATAGAAACAATAGAGCACAGGAACACAGAAACAGACCCTTTAGTCTATGGGACCTGTGCTGATCAGGATGCCAGCTGAAAACACAAGAGATTCTGGAAATCCAGAGCAGCACACACAAGATACTGAAGGAACTCAGTAGGTCAGGTAGCATCTATGGAAATGAATAAACAATCGATGTCACCCCTTGAGGTCTTAGCCCGATCATCAACTGTTTATTCATTTCCATAGATGCTGCCTGACCTGCTGAGATCCTCCAACATTTCGTGTGTTAAACTAATTTCATCTCCTTGCACAAAGTCCATTTCCCTCAATTTGTTGCCCACCCAAATATCTTTCTAAATGCTTTTTAAACATTGCTACTTTTACTTTGGCACTTTGTTCTAGGCACATGCCCTCCGTATAAAAAAAAGTCTTGCCTATTAATTGCTTTTAATCTTTCCATCTCTTGACTTAAACCTATGCCTTCCAGTATTTGACATTTTAACCTGGGAAAAAGACTCTGACCATCTACCTTACAGAAAATTAAAAGAGGCATAGATACTCTCAGGTTACCTCTCAGCCTCTTATGCTCCAGTGAGAACAATCTAAGTTTGTCCAACTTCTCCTTCCAGGAAATATTATCCAACCAAGTCAATTTCTCACCCTGGATTTCTTTTCGCAGTTACTGTACATTTCTATACGTTTTCTATCAGCAACTGTTCAAATTGTTGCGGAGCAGTTTTATAGCCATGCTGGAATGGCATTGAAACTCAAAACATTTTGAGTGCAAGTCTGTAAATATCTAGTAACATACAGCTGTTTCCACTGATTTATGTTTAAGTATAGCAGAAGGAAATAAATTCTGTTTAATAAATTAATGTAGAAATACTAACAGCAATAAATAATTGAAGTTAGAAGAACTAGGGAATGTGGAATGATTGCAAAAGAACTTACTTTTTGTATTCCAGTTCAAACTTTAGAACTATGTGGGTTAGGTTTATTCAAGTGTTGGCAGTAGCAGATAAACATCCTGCACAGGAGTTTGTTAAATGTTTGTTCTTATGCTGTTTGCTTGAAATAAATATATATCTAGCTGTAGTGAATAATACATCTACTATTTTTAAAATGCTGGAAATAAAGTCACATTAAAATTAATTTTCTTTGCCCCACTGCTTTATAATTTAATTAATCCATATTTACCACACAAAAAGTGAATGAGAGAGTTCTTCATAATCTCCTTAAACCATAACTCTAATGTTTAAACTTTAGTTATGATTCTAGAAAAATTACTATTCACACAAATTGCTATGATAAGTTAAAAAATAGTTTATGAAAGGCAACATTGTGAGTATTCTTGATCCATGGTACCTTTGCCTGCTGAGGCCAAGTTTCATCCCTTTAGGCTCTGCTGCATGCACACTGACTCCTTTATTTATCAGCAAAACATGGGCAGGAATGCTGTCACTCCTACTTAGCAAACTAATTATTAGAGTCTGGAAATGTTGCTCAGTATTTCTCCAAGCGCTCATACAGTAAAGTCATGAAAATGTCTCTATGCCAACAAATTGGTAAATACTTCAATATAAAAAACAATTCTGATATAGAAATCAGAAAAAGCTGGCAGTCTCCAAAGAGTCAGGCAACCTCTGTAAAAGCAGAAACAATGTCCATGTTTCACGTTGAAATGGAAAAGAACAAGGAGACGCTACAACTCTTTAAGCAATACATAGGCAAGAAGTGCCAGCAGGTGGTGTCGTGGCACCTGCACTGAACTTTGGGACAAGTGGTCCTGGGTTCAAATCCAGCCAGGTCCTTGCATGCTTTCCATCCGCGCAGGACCGAGCATCGAGCTAGGAATTCAGTCTTGTAAAAAACAAACAAATGCTAAAGAAATGGCAAGGTAGCCACCCAATGTGCCGCAAGGCATGGAGGGGAACAAAAAAAAGGCAAGAAATATAGGAGTATTGGAAAGGACAGAAAGAATGACAGGAGAGATTACGTGACTAAATAAATGATGCTGCAAGACAAAAGTATATGATAAGTGGAACAAGAAACAAAAAATAAGGCTAGAAGTGTAATCAGGATCAACAAACTCATTAACAACAGATGATCTGAATTTCTGGAGATATTTAATATGGTCTGAAGTTAATGTGTTGCATTGTGTTGGATCTGGCCTGTTACCTGGAGTTCCTGCCTGATCACACTCAATCTTCTGCTTAGGATTTAGAGGTTCGATCATAATGGTCATGTATACCTGGAGACAGGTGTCAAGGGTTCAGAAGTGTCTCAAGGTCTCAAGGTCTCCTAGGCTCAGAAAGTGTTCTGCTGACAGGATTTCTATGAAGGTGAAGTTGAGCATGAATTCTTGTCACCTGCCAAAGTTGTGAGGAAAATTTAATGCTTTTTACAAACATTTTGCTCGATGTTTTCAATCGTTTCCAAGTACAATCACTTAGTTAAAAATGACTTGTATCACCCTAATTCACAGATGGAAATTCCATTGAAAGGTTGAGGAATCCTAGAAAATTGGACCCAACCATGGGAGGCCACATGGAATCAAGCAGAAGACCATAATAATATAAGTGATATCATCTTCCATTCAATTGCTCTCATTTCTGAGTTCAGCAGTTCATGTGCAGTGGGCAAAAGTCTATTGAAAATTCATTGGCTGAAAGTCAGTAGTTCTAATCAGAAACATTGAATTATACATTTTTAATTTAGAGGGACAGATATAAATACATACCTTAATAGTGGAAAATTAACAAATTAAATAATAATTTTGTCATCCATATTGACTATACACATTAGACTCTGGACTGACCTTGATACTGAAAACACCTTGTCATTCTCCAGATTCCCCTAGATGCAGATAAAGCCTTGGAAGAGAAGCTGACAACTTTTTCCCCATGGTGGCCTTGGTTTCCACATTTCTTTTAAGATGCATTTGAATTCTCAAAATACAGTTATAGCATTTATATTTTAGTGTCTAACACATTTGGATTATATAGGGTCATACAGAAGTAGAGCACAGAATAGTACATATATATAAAATAATCTCTGAGATACTATACCTCACTATGTTACTGTATTTAATTGTGCAACGAGAAAGGAAAAAATTTGTACTTCTACACAAATTAGCAATGGTGATTTTATTAGGAATGATCTCTGAGCTTATCGTCAGGGGAGAAAAAACAAGTACTATGGCCAACCGGAAATTTTTTCCCACATTAATATCCTTTACTTAGTTCCTTGTTACAGGAATGGTCTGATAAATACAACCATTTTAAAATAAATTTGTAATGTTTGCCAAGGAAAATTGGGCAGAAAATTAGGTTGCTTCAGTTCAAGTCATACATATGAAGCACTATGTATGGCCTTTGCCATAGACAGGATGTTATGCCAGACGTACTGAACCTCAGCTTTATTGAATTTATATAAATGACCTGGATAAAGAAATCAAAGATATCTTTGAAAGAAGAGAGAGTTGTTCATGTTTTTAAAAAAGCACAGCAAACTTTTCTTTGGAAGAGAAGAAAAAAAAAGGCAGAACATGGACAAAATTCACAGGTTTATAAACAGTAAATACTGGGTGATAATAACAGACTGAAAAAAAGCAGAAATGGCCAGCTATATTGGAAAGATAGACGCATTTGATTCCACAACAGATAACTGGGTGATATATACTGAATGAATTGAGCAGTATTTTTAAAAAATTGAATAGCCATTGAGAAATGAGGGCTAGCTTTGCTGGGTACAGTTGATGGAAGAGCATACAGTTTGTTTAGAAGTTTGACTGCTCCAACCTAACCAGCCAGAATGACGTTTGTTGAAATCCTGAACATAATGCAGGAACATTTAGAACTTAAACCATTGTTGATCGTAGAATGCTTTAGGTTTCATCAGCAGAATCAAAAGCATACATGGCTGAATTGAAGAGATTGTCTGTTGGTGCTGCAGCAGCGCAAGCCAGAGCACGGGCAGAGGTTGCACAAGCATGTGCTACGTTTGCAGAGAGAGAGATTGCCATTAACATAGAAAAAGCTCCAGGCTAATTTGGAAGCCCTGCGTTTTGCAAAATCTGTATTTTGCTACTGCCCAGGCAGAGATATTGGAGGCAGCAGCAGAGTAAGAGCAGAGGAGCTTTATAGTTAAATAAAAAACACTCAGAAGTGATACAGGTTACACATAAGCATGTGAGTCATTATGTCAGCGACCAAGCCAAACATCTTAGCCAGCAGACTGAATCTGCCTGTAACACTACACAGGATTGAAAGCCACAATACTCCATTCAATTCACCTCACAAAATGCTGGAGGAATTCAGCAGGCCAGGCAGCACCTATGAAAAAAAGTACAATCAAAGTTTTGGGCCGAGACCCTTCAGCTGGACTGGAGAAAAAAAGCTGAGGTGAGGGGTGGGGAGGGAGAACCATCAGGTGACAGGTGAAACCTGGAGGGGGAGGAATGAAGTAAAGAGCTGGGAAGTTGATTGCTGAAAGAGACAGAAGGCCATAGAAGAAAGAAAAAGGGGGAAGGAGCCCAGGGGGAGGCAATGGGTGGGCAAGAAGATAAGGAAAGCAGAAAGTGGAGGGGGGGAGGGAAAGATGTGCTTAGTGGTGGGATCCTGTTGGAGATGGCTGAAATTTCGGTGAGTTATGTGCTGGATTATGTGTCACATCTTTACTCCCTCCCCCACCTTCTGCTTTCCGCAGGGATCACTCCCTACGCAACTCCCTTGTCCGTTCGTCCCTCCCCACTGATTGCCCTCCTGGCACTTATCCTTGCAAATGGAACAAGTGCTACACCTGCCCCTACACCTCCTCCCTCACTACCAGCCAGGGCTGTAAACAGTCCTTCTAGGTGAGGTGAAGCTTCATCTGTGAGTCTGTTGGGGTCATATACTTTCAGTGCTCCCGGTGTGGCCTCCTGTATATCGGTGAGACCTGACGTAGATTGGGAGACCACTTCTCCGAGCATCTACACTCCATCCGCCAAAACAAGCGGGATCTTCCAGTGGCCACCCATTTTAATTCCACTTCCCATTCCGATATGTCCATCCATGGCCTCATCCACTGTCGTAATGAGCCCACACCTAGGTTGGAGGAACAACACCTTATATTTTGTTTGGGTAGCCTCCAACCTGATGGCGTGAACTTCGATTTCTCAAACTTCCAGTAATGCCCCACCCCCTGCCCTTCTCCATTTCCCAACCCCTCTTCCCTCTCTCACCTCATCTCCTTGCCCACCCATCACCTCCCTATGGTGCTCTTCCCCCTTTTTTTCTTTTTTCCATGGCCTTCTGTCTCTTTCAGCAATCAACTTCCCAGCTCTTCACTTCATCCCTCCCCCTCCAGATTTCACCTATCACCCGATAGTTCTCTCTCCCCTCCCTTCACCTTTTAAATCTACTCCTCAGCATTTTTTCTCCAGTCCAGCTGAAGGGTCTTGGCCCGAAACTTCGACTGTACTTTTTTTCACCGATGCTGCCTGGCCTGCTGAGTTCTTCCAGCATTTTGTGTGTGTTGTTCAGATTTCCAGCATCTGCAGATTTTCCCTTGTTTGTGATTCAACTTACCTCTCACACTTCGCATAACCCTTTGGAAAAACACAGCAATTAGCACGCTCTAGCCAAAGGTCATCCTCCAGTTAGTTGCTTACAGCAAGGCTCAGAAATACTTAACTCTTCACATATGTTATACAACTCTTAACTACCTGTTCAGCACCAAACAAGGAATCCGCCTACTGTTAAAACAGAAAAGATATTGGCAAGATTTGACAGTAGCAATCCACATCGACAGCCAAGGTTTAATGCACCCAGTACAAAGGTAGTTCTCCAGTAGGCCATTCAAAGTCTTCAGACTTGATGGACATAGCAAAATATCTGCAACACAAAGAGCTCATGAGCAGTGGCAGACATCCCAACTCTCCTGGAAGATCCGGGAGTCTCCCGCATATCGATAGTGACTCCCTGACACCCGAAAATTATATACCATGTCCCGGAAATAGATTTTTTTGAGAGGGAGAGGGAGACCGAGCTTCCTGATTGGTCTCCCTACGTGCTAAGAGTGGTCCCCAACCACCGAGCCGCGAGGAAACGATATGATTTAGCGATATGAAATGATATGAGTCATTTGCACCTTTCCTCATTCCCTGTCACGCACTGTTGAACTTGAACGCACGCGAGGTAATTACCTGCGCGTCGTCCGTGTCAGCGCAGGAAGGAGATCAACTCCTCGAGCTTCTAAATGACGGCGGGCTGAAAAGTTTGTTTGACATAACATCTCTGCCAGCATTCTGGATCAAAGTCAAGGCTGAATATCCTGAGACAGCCACGAAAGCACTGAAAATGTTGCTTCCATTTCCAACGTCATATTGCTGCGAAGCGGAGTTTTCTGCAATGAATGCAATGAAAACTAAATTGCGGAATAGACTGGACATAAGGAACCCCCTTTGAGTATCGCTGTCTCCCTTCACCCCTCGATGGTTCTGTCTTGTTGCAGGAAAACAAGCCCAAGGCTCGCACTGATTCAGTGATATTGGTGTGTTGCAATGATTTTATATGTTCATATGGGGAAAATATGTGCTGTGTGTTTAATATCCAAACATTACTTAAAATGTTATGATGCTATTGACTTATCACCTATATTCCGGTCGTGATTAACACTCCCACCCCCGGTCGGCCGGTCCGCAAGAATATTGTTAATATTAAACCGGTCTGCAGTGCAAAAAATGTTGAGGACCCCTGCTAAGTAGACCTATCAGTTTTCTCTGTGGGCGGGCTTTACAGTTGACCTCAAAAATAATGACTGTTGCTCGCTGCACTGTTTGCAACAGTGACTTTTCTATTGCCCATGGTGGGTTAGGACTGTAAAAGACATGTTGAGGTGAGTTTAACAGGTGTCATTTCAGCATAGCTAACATTATTTAAACTAGCTGGCTAGCTGCTAAGGAGCTATGCTGTTGATGTCCTACATGATGAGGCCAAACTCCCTGTAGACTTGCTTAAAGTTGTAATAGAATAAACATAATATAATGTAATATAATATAATATAAGTACATATTTTAATGTCACATTTGCTGCATATACCCAACTTGGTTTACAGATTAGACAAAATCACTAAATAAAGTATTACATACACCCTTGGAGGTCGACGGGCGGGGAGGGGGGAGGGGAATATGGTGTTGCGGAGGGGGGAGCGCTACCTCCCTGAAATGGTGGTGATACCTCCCTGAAATGAGTTTTTGCAGGGAGGGATATCTGCAGTGGCCTATCACAATCTGATGACCATCCAAGTAAGTTTAGAGCATGAAAATCATCTTTTATTAATATAATCAAAGACTTGGATCTTCCTGCTGGTGAGGAATTGGAGTTGCTGTCAAAAGGGCTTGGTAGGGAATCCTCAGATAATGTTAGGTGCTTCAGAGAAGTTCATATTAGCGACCTAGCTGAAGCCTTAAGAATGACCTGAGACAGGCTTGACAAATTTTACAGTGTACCAGAGATAATAGAAAGTGCACTTTTCCAGAAGTTGGACAGCTGTTCAAAGATTGTAAATAAGGGTAACTACAAGTTAAGAGAATATGGGGAGTCTGTTAATGGAGTTGCTTTCAGCAAAGGAAGATGGTTATCTGCCTGAATTAGTTTATTTAGACACTGCTCATGGACCTATTGTTGAAAAGCGGCCACATTCTTTGCAAGACAAATGAATTTCTCAAGGCTCAAAGTATAAAGAGGAGAATGGAATCCATGTCCCCCTTTTACTTTCTTCACTGATTTTATCTGTCTTGAAGCTAACATAAGAAATTACCACAGCTTCGCTCTTCCCAGCGAGAAACCTCTGAAGCACACAAACATTAGGAATCCACTGTCAGTGTGTCTGCACCCAAGACCAACGTCTCCCAACCTACAGCTCAAAATGAAGCTATACTTAAAGATGACCCAGCAAAACATTGCCCTTCCATGTGAACTTCACCTGTTGCAAAAATGCCATGGCTTTAGGCTAAAAACCATTGAGGAACAAAAGGCTTATCTGAAAGAGCAAGGTAGTCTTCATCACACATCTTGCACATAACAACAGGAACACTCTAAAGTGTGGTGAATGCAACAACAAGTCATATTACAGCCCCTATATCTGTATCTACCTCCGTGGGCATCCAAGGTTTTAGATCACCCTTCAGAGCACAGCAGGGACAAAAAGAAAGAAACTTTGCCATCTGTGAACTCTTTATGCACAGAGGTTTGTAACAGCATTCTTGTTCCAAGATATGTCTAGTTAAAGTATATCCTAAAGGACAAGATGTACTCTATGCCTGATAACCAGAGCAACAGATCTTTAGACCAGAGTTCTTTGATTTGTTTGGCATCCATGGCAATTCATCATGCTACATCTTGAAAACCTGTGCTGGTGTAATGGAGAGATCAGGTAGAAGCACAACAGTTTGTTGGATCGAATTAGGAGGGGAGGAGAAGATGGCGGGGCGACGCAGCGCGCGCGGCCGCTCCGGAATGATATCTGTATTTGTTAAGTAGGTACCGTGCACAATCCTGATTTGATGGAGATGGACATGAGAAGCACGGAGGAACATCTGGAGAAACTTCTGAAATGCCCGCTTCGCTGCCGCTGCTACTGTGCAATCGAGAATCTCTGGAGGGGAAGGCCCCAAATCCTTGGCTTTGCCTATTGCTTGGTGGCCGGGGCTGGGGTCGAAGCGCTTGGCAGAGATGGTGCTCAGTGCTCGGTTTCGGAGGGCTGGTCGGAGGCTCGAAGTTTTCGGACAGACTCAAGAGTCAGCTGTGGTTGGGTGCTTCCAGGGTGCTGCATCGGCAAGTTTGCGGTGCTGGAGGTTCATGGCAGGAAGAGTTTTTCTCCCTTCTACCGTCTGCGTGAGATGGTGGGACTTTCGAGAGACTTTGAGACTTTTTTTTACCGTGCCTATGGTCTGTTCGTTATCAAATTACGGTATTGCTTTGCACTGTTGTAACTATATATTGTAATTAAGTGGTTTTTGTCAGTTTTTCAGTCTTGGTCTGTCTTGTGTTTCTGTGATATCATACTGGAGGAACATTATATCATTTCTTAATGCATGCATTACTAAATGACAATAAAGGAGGACTGCATGTCCTCATAATCTAATCTAATGGAATGGTGGCAATTTCTTTTCCACTTCCAACATTAATCAAGTGTAATGATACTCCAGACAACCGTGAAGAAATACCAACTCCTGAGGCTTCTCTCCATCACACTCACCTCGTGTCTTGCTGAACAGATCCCACCTCTAGATGATGAAGCCCAAATCCTATCCTGCTTGGGAGAGATATCCTCATTGCATATAAGGTCGGGAAGCATATCAATGATCCTGGCAATGCACCTTTCGCACAGAAGCTGGACTTAGGACGGGTCCTTGTTTGGTGATATGTGTTCAGGTAATGTCCACAGGCTGCTCACAGCTTGAAGACAAACATCCTGGAAGATGGGAGTTCTTCACTGTTCAGCCCTTACAGAAGCCATGCTAACCTGCAAGAAAAGGAAAGGTAAGCTCAAGCTCACAGACTCAACCTGGTCTCTCACAAAGCATCAGTGTCAATAGAACATCCCAGAATAACCTGCCTCCTGAGGAAGATGTGGCAGACACCGGACTTGGGTAGAGAGGACAATTAGCTAAACACAGTTTCTCAAGCCAACACCCAATTGCTAAGCAAAACTGTGGGGTAAATCCAGGGTATGGTGGAAAATCTCCAAAGACTAATGGAACTGGTCCCAGAAATGAAAATACATCTGGGCAGCCATCAAGAAGCAAAAGGTGTGTAGACGAAAAACTGTGTGATTAGATAGCAATGAATGCAGGGAGTGTCAACACATTGTATTGTGTGCAGAGTGTGTGGTTCCCAATGACACAGCAGCTGTACAAAATACATTGAAGGATGCATCAATTAAAAAGAAAGAAAAGGATGTAAAACCTGGTGTGAAAAAGCTAAAAGAAAAGACTGATGCTTTGGCCAAGTTTGATTTAAATAATTATGCAAATGTTGTCATTCCTGATGATCACCCAACTGGAGCTGTGGAGGAGCAACAGTCTGTGTCAGCTGTGAATGATGTCTTTATGGAAGTTAGCTCAAAACCACACCATTGAAGAAGAGTGCAGGAAGAAAGAGCAAACTTTGCAGGCACCTAAGAAAGCTTGGAATGAGAAGACCTGGAGATCTTCATC
Source organism: Mobula birostris (assembly GCF_030028105.1). Classification (NCBI taxonomy): domain Eukaryota; kingdom Metazoa; phylum Chordata; class Chondrichthyes; order Myliobatiformes; family Myliobatidae; genus Mobula; species Mobula birostris. The sequence goes on from NC_092376.1 coordinate 43,663,765, forward strand.
CAAGATTCCTCCTCATTTTGTTAAAAAGCAAGTAGATTTGAGCAACTCAGACAGGAACCCCATGATTTTGCCTGGCAAGCAGCATACACCACTATCACAGACAGGTGGAGCATCATTCACCGAACAGTTCGCAAAGTAGAAAGGTGACAAAGCAATAAGTTCTTCAGGCCCACATCTGAGATTGTTCTGAAAATGCAGGACCAACTTTGTATACTGTTCCATTAACTGTTTGTAGCATCTTTATAGATGCCAGAGAGGGAGTGTACAGGCCTTAAGATTGAAATAGGGCTCTGCTGACTTTTATTTTGATAGCGCCATCGACTTTAATTCTGAAATTCAATTGGACCACGTTAGGCGGCAGCCATTTTGTTTTGATGGGGTTTTTCGGACAGATTGAAGTACCTGTCTCATCTTTCTTTTGCTTGCACCATCAAGATCACGGTCTTTTTACTCTAAATCAATTGTATATGCGGGTGCTGCCCAAATAAAGCACCTGGACCTTGAATGCTTCATTCCGACTCCCATGTTCAGTTGAGTGGAATTTGGCTTACTGCTGAATTGTGTACTTCGTACTTCACAGACAAGGAAAAAACAGTTTCTTGTACATTTTGTATTACTGTATAGGACTGCTTTTATATTTATATTTACTGTTTTTTATTGCGCTCTTTATGCTTACTGTGCTTTTTATGTTGCACCTGATCTGGAGTAAAAATCATTTAATTCTCCTTTACACTTGTGTACTGAAGAATGGCAATAAACAACCTTGAATATCGGTTTCCTTATTGTGGAAGGAAGTAAATACAAGTAAACAGTTTAGTTAAGATTAACCAGACTGATACTGGGAATGGAAGATTGCACTATGAGAAAATCTTGAACAGGTTAGGCTTGTATCAGTGATTAGAAAATTTGAGAAAAAAGGATGGATGTGAAAAGCAACACACACAAAATATTGGAGGAACTCAGCAGGCTAGGCAGCATTTATGGAAATAAGTACAGTCAACATTACGGGCCGAGACCCTTCCTGCATCTGCAGATTTTCTCTTGTTTGTGATTGGATGTGGAAAGACCATTTCTTCCTGTGGGATAATTTAGGACTAGTTTAAACATAGAGGGTCACCCATTTAGTTCATAAGACATAAGAGCAGAATTAGGCCATTCGGCCCATCGAGTCTGCTCCACCATTCCATCATGGCTGATCCTGGATCCCACTCAACCTCTCACACCTGCCTTCTCACCAAATCCTTTAATGCACTGACTGATCAGGGAACTACCAACTTCTGCCTTAAATATACCCACGGATTAGGCCTCCAGCACAGGTAAGTCATTTCCAACACCACCCACCCCTCCCCCTGCCACTCCTTCCAGAGAGTCATAAGTCTTTGTTACTTTCTTTCTCAAATGGCAGTAGAAAAAGAGTTTTTAAAAAATATTGATGGCATAACCAGACTGCTGATAACGAGCGAGTGAAAGAGACCACAGGTCATAAGTGGGAATGTAGTACTGAGGTTACAATGTCATGATCTTTTTGAATGCCAGAGCAGGGTCAAGGGGCCAAATGTCCTATACTTTCTCCCAATACTTATTTTTATTTTTTATAATGGCTGTATTCTAATAGAATAACCCAGAAAGAAGTAGAATTCAATACTAAAGAGGGAGAGTTGTTTAAATATTTCGATTTCACTAATTCTGTTCCAATTTCATGTTGCAAAAGCAAGCAAAATTAATCAATTTGAATAAATAATCTGTTTTCATCTTTCTAACATAATTTCACTAGAACAAAAGTAATATTACCAAAATTTATTTATTCATTCCTTAGGTAATTCATAATCACAGTGATAGACATCTCTACAATTAATCAAACTATCCCAACTGCTCCTCCTACACTCACACAAATAAAGAAACTTCTTCCTCTGGACTCCTTTTGAATCACGTAAAAGTGATCAGAGCAAACTTGGCTCCAGGAAAGGCATGGAAGAACACTGCTTTTAACTATATTGACAATGAAACATTTGTCATTGTCTGGCTGTTTTGGACAGCTGTTGTTTCATCTGAGAGATCAATAACCTAGAAATTGAATCATGCTGACAAGTACATGATAAAGGACTGTAGCAATGTTCAGGGGCACATGCCAAAATGTCTGCAAGGATCCAAATTTCATGACCGCTCTTTGGGCAATGATTTGAAAATTTGAGCAGAGCCAATCACAGTGGGAGTAAATTAAAGAACATTTTTTCAGCACCTTTCCCTTTTACTTGTGTCTACATTTTGCAATGTCTTCACAAATTTTCTTCTATTTGCATGTCCTCCATTTAGAACAACAGAGATGAACATGTTTTTGCCAGCCATCTTTCAGGTAACAACCACTATTTCTACCATACAGCTTCTCTTTGTCTGCACATATCACAGACCTCAGTCCTATTCTTAATCCTCCAATATTGTCAAAGTACCTATCTATGGGCAACATATATCAGTCTTGCTGATATTTCAGCAACAATGTCCATAACACTCAGGACCAATCCAATCCATCCAATTAGTAACGCACACATCTAATTTCAACCATCACAGTGATGGAAGATGTCACTAGCAACGTTATCTAGTAGTATTTATGCATCAATAACCTGCTGGAAGAACTTTGCAGCACCTGTAAGAGAAAAGGAATTGTTGATGTTTCGTCTTGAAACCTTGCATCAGGACATGTTTACCAAGACTGTGGCAGGACATCTGCGCTCCCTATTGTTCAAATCTGACATAAGGCCATAAGACATAGGAACAGAATTAGGCCATTCAGCCCATCTGCTCCGCCATTCCATCATGGCTGATCTCAGATCCTACTCAACCCCACACACCTGCCTTCTTGCCATATCCTTTGGTGTCCTGAACAATCAGGAAACAATCAACTTCTGCCTTAAATAAACGCACAGACTTGGCCCCCACTGCAATCTGTGGCAGAGCATTCCACAGATTTCAGACATCCCACCCTGCAAAAACTCATTTCAGGGAGGTAGCACCATCAATTTGCGGGAGACTTCCGGGAGAGGTGGGATGTCTGCAATAGAGTAGTCCCTTAGCAGCCGGCCAGCTAGTTTAAATAACATTAGCTATGCTAATGAATGAATGACACCTGTTAACCTCACCTCAACATGTCTTTTGCTGTCTTAACCCACCATGGGCAATTGCAAACAGTGCAGTGAGCAACACTGTCATTACTTTGATCCCTATTAGGCAGGGGTACACTTTAGTGTAGTCTGGGGTGACGTACGTTTTATATTTTTTTGGAACCTCTCGTGGTCGCTCGTGCGCTCTCAAGCACTCTCGCTTGCTTTCTCGCTCGCTTGCTCTTGTGCTCAATCTCGCTCGCTTGCTTGCTCTCGCTCTCTCTCACATGCACGCTCTCTCTTGTGGTCACTCTCGTGCTCTCTCTTGCTTTCTCTCGCTCGCTCTTAAAAAAATTGATTTCAGTGATATTGTATATAATTTGCGGGCATCAGGGAGCCACTATTCATATGCAGGAGACTCCCGGAACTTCTGGGAGAGTTGGGATGTCTGAGATTTACTACTCTCCGGCTAAAAAAATTCCACCTTACCTCTGTTCTAAAGGGTCACCCCTCAATTCTGAGGCTGTGCCCTCTACCATCGTAGGAAACATCCTTTCCACATCCACCCTATCTAGTCCTTTCAACATTCAGTAGGTTTCGATGAGATTCCCCCACACTCTAAATTCCAGTGAGTACAGGCCCAAATCTGCCAAATGCTCCTCATATGTTAACCCCTTCATTCCTGGAATCATCCTCCTGAACTTTCTCTGGACTCTCTCCAATGAAACACATCCTTTCTGAGATATGGGGCCCAAAACTGTTGACAATACTTCAAGTGTGGCCTGACTAGTGCCTTATAATGCCATCACATTATCACTTCTGCACATACCTGGCCTCAATTTGCTGCCCTTATTTTCCAACATGTACTTACTTCAGCAGAAGGTTTTCTTGTGATAGAGAGCCTTGGCAAACTGTGGTCATTTGGAACAGAATTTTAAGAATTATGATTTCTTACAATGTCCAAGAACTGGCAAAACTTTTAGAAGATAACATGCACTTAAATTCTAAAATAGCTTGTAGTTCACTGATTTGCTTGAAATATACATGTAATAAATAGTTGCATTAGATGGAATTAATCTTTTTATTCTCAGGATGGCCAGTTACTGATGACCTAGATTGATATATCAATGTAAGTGTAGCTGGCCCCTGTTAATAAGTAATCTGGTGGAGAAATAAGATAGAATACAAAGGTCACATCCCTGGCAGGACTGGCCTGGGTGCTCACATTTTACACAATTAGAAAACCTGTCACACTGCCAGTTGCTCAATATCTGGACTCAACTGGCAGCCAAATAGTTTTGCCAGAAAGTGACCAATTCTCACAGAAGAAAATCATAGACAAAAGGAAACAAAGTTACTAGGTAAATGATTTCATGTTGCTTTTTAAGTGTCATATGTATGACACTGATGGGACCTCTGCCTATTATCTTAGACAGAATCTTAGGGAAGTGATGTTTTTATGAATGCAAAGCAAGAACATATTCCTGTAAAGACACCTACCAAATTAAAAACCACCATTCTGCTTCAATTGATGCTGGTAATGGTGGACTAGCACTTAAGACTTGGGAAAAGAGCAGGAATATGGTAACAAAACAAAACATTCTCAAGGGAAAACTGCATATTTTTAAAATGTGTTTGCTCTCCGTCATATCCACACTTAGGGTTTTCCTTTCCTTTTGAAGGAGCTGGGTACCTTTTACTCATGCAAAGCAAATTTATTATTACGGCTCAGAAATAGGACCAATTCCTACTCGAAAGAGGTTTGGGTGTAACAGACCATCAGGGCAGGTGTTGGGCATATTTTCTCCAAACTCTCAATGTCAAGTGTGTTCTGAGTGGCCAATCTACCACCTTCTCCCTCCACAACAGATTACTGGTCAACTTGGGAAGCAATGGAAATATAGGACAAAGATATGGAAAGAGATTGTATAGGCTGGGACTGGTGTTATTGGAGCATAGAAGAATGAGGGATGACCATCCAGAGGTGTACAAAATCATGAGGAGCACAGATAGTGTTAATCTGCATTGTCTTTTTCCCAGGGTTGGGAAAATCAAGAACTAGAGGGTGCAAGTTATAAAGTGAGAGGGGAAAGATTTAATAGGAACCTGAGGAAAGCCTTTTCCACTCAGAGGTGGTCAGTATATGGGATAAACTGCCGGTAGAAGTGATTGAGGCAGGTACATTAACAACCTTTAACAGGTACTTGGACAGGTACATGGAAAGGCAAATTTTGGAGATATATGGGCCACATGCAGGCAAATGGGACTAGCTTAGATGGTACCTTGGTTGGCAAGGACCAGTTGGACTCATTTGCTTGCTGAGTTATTCTATTGTATTACTCTCCAAGGCTCTGAAAGGAGTTGTTGCTATTCCCACCATCATTTAGTAAAGTAAAGGTTCTACCCCTACTGATACCTTCCAACCTTATTTGAAGACTACCATTCACTAAAAAGCTTTGAGTCAGTAGACTGGTCCATGTTCAAAGACTCAGCAGCCAGCCTAGATAAGTATGTCATCGCTGTCATTGACCTTATCAGCAAGTGTGTTGAGGACTGTGTACCAAAGAGTACAACACAGGTGCTCCCAAACAGGAAACCATGGATCAGCTGGGAGATCCACTCCCTACTGACATCTAGGACTGCACTGTTCAAATCAGTGACCCTGACCTTTACAAGAAATTGTGAAACGACTTCTGTAAATCTATCAGGGATGCCAAGAGATTAATTCAGCCATCCGGACTGGACTCAAAGCCTCCATTTACAGCTGGATCCTTGACATCCTAACCAATAGACCAGAAACAGTAAGGACAGGCACCTTTGCCATGATTATTCTCAACACTGGCACCACACAAGGGTGTAACCTCAGCCCACTACTCTGCTCTATGTACACTTACAACTGTGTGGCCATATTCTGCTCTTACTCCATCTACAAGTTAGCAAATGATACTACCATAAATGGAGTTGATAAGTTGCATTACAGGAAGGAGATAAAAAGTGTAGAGGCATGGTGTCATGACAACAACCTTTCTTTCAACGTCGGCAAAACAAAAGAACTGGCCGTTAACTTCGGAAAGAGAGGAGGCAGTGCACATGCTCTTGTTTACATCGATGCTATTGAGGTTGAGAGGGTTGAGAGCTTCAGGTTCTGAGGAGTAAACGTCATCTGTCTTGGTCCAACCACATTGATGTCGTAGAGTAATACAGCATAGAAACAGGCCTTTTCTCCCAACTGGTCCATGCAACCACAACATTCTCTCTGCTAGTCCCAGTTGTCCGTGTTTGGTTCATAACTCTCCAAGTCCCTTTCATCCATGTACCTACCCAAATGCCTCTTAAATGTTACAATTATACCCACCTCGACCATTTCCTCTGGCAGCTCATTCCAGGTACACACCATCCTCTGTGTAAAGTACCTCACAGATCTTTAAAATTTTTCCCCTTGTATCTTGTATCCATGCCCTCTAGTTTTTGACTCCTAAGGACTATGACCGTCCATATTATCCATACCCCTCATTCTCCTACGCTCCAGGAAAAATTGATCCAGTGTGGTCAACCTCTCTTATAACTCAGGCCCTCTAATTGAGCCAGTGACCTCGTGAATCTCTTCAACACCCTCTCTATCTTGACAACAGCTTTCCAATAAAAGTGTGATCAAAACTGTACATGATACTGACCAGCAACTTAGCAAGAAGGAACATAGTATCAGAAGGCAATAACATGGTCACTCAGCACTACACTATGAAGTAAACTGGGAAATTCAGGTTGGCACTAGATCCCAAGGGAAGGAATTTGTGGAATGCTGACATGATGGCTTGTTAGAGCAGCTTGGGAAAAAGCAAATCTGGATTTGGTATTGTACAATGAACCAGATTTGATCAGGGAGGTTATGGCTAAGGAAACCTTAGGAGGCAATCATCACAATATAATGATTATAATAGAATTCACCCTGCACTTTGAGATGGAGAAGCTAAAATTGGATGAATCAGTATTATATTTGAATACAAGTAACTATAGAGGCATGAGAAAGGAGCTGGCCAAAATTGATTGAAAGGTGATGGATGGTATTGTAGCAATGGCAGGAATTTCTGGGAGGAATTTGGAAGATGCAGGATCAATTCAACTCGAAGAAGGAGTACATTTTAAAGGGAAGATTAGCTGACAATGGAAGTCAGAGACAGCATAAAAGCAAAAGAGAGGGCATAAAATATTGCAGGAAGTTAGAGGGTTGGGAAACTTTTAAAAACCAATAGAAAGAAACTAAACAAAACAGTAACAGGAGAAAAGATGAAATTTTAAGGTAAACTAGTCAATAATATAAAAGAGGATATCAAAAGTTTTTTTGGATATAAAAGAAGTAAAAAAGGCAAGAGTGCACATTGGACTGCTGGAAAACAAGTAGTAATGGGGGACAAAGAAATGGCAGATAACTAATAAAGTATTTTAGTTGAGTTTTCACATTGGAGGACATCGGCAAGGTGCCAGAGTCAGGGAGAAAAAGTGAATGTAGTCATTATAAGGAGAAGGTGCTTAGGAAATTTAAAAAGTTTGAAGGTGAATAAGTCTGCTGGACTGGATAGACTATATACTGGCCTTTTGAAAGAGGTAATTGAGAGGTAATAGAAGCACCAACAGTGATCTTTCAAGAATTGCTAGAATCAGGAATAGTTCCAGAGAACTGAAAACTCACAAATGTCACTCCACTCTTTAAGAAGGGAAGCAGGCAAAAGGCAGGAAAATTTAAGCCCAATTAGCTTGACATCAGTAGTGGGTAAGATTTTAGAGTCTGTTATTCAGGGTGAGGCTTTGGGGTATTTGAAAGCACATGATAAAATAGGCTCAAGTCAGCATAATTTCTAAAAAGGGAGATCTTATTTGAAAAATATTTTTGGAATTCTTTGAGGAAGAAACAAGCAGAATAGACCAAGGAAAATTAGTTGATGTTATGTACTTGGATTTTCAAAAGGCCTTTGACAAGGTGCCATGTGCCTGCTAAGCAAAATAGGAGTAAATGATATTATAGGAAGAGTATTTGCATGGATGGAAGATTAGCTGATTGGCAGAAGACAAAGAGTTGAAACAAAGGGGCCTTTTCTGGTTGGCTGACAGTGACAAATGATGTTCTGCAGGGGTTGTTTGTGTTGGCTCCACTACTTTTCACCCTATATGTTCATGAGCTGGATGACAGAATCTGTGACTTTGTGGCCAAGTTTGCAAATGATACTAAGATTAGTGCAGGAGTGGGTAGTGTTGAGGAAGCAGGGTGTCTGCAGAAGGACTTGGACAGGTTGGGGGAATGGACAAAAATTGGCAGATGGAATACAGCGTAGTGAGATACATGATCACGGTCATGTACTTTGCTGGAAGGAATAAATGTGTAGATTATTTTCTAAATGAGGAGAAAATTCAGAAACCAGAGTTGCAAAAGGGACTTGGAAGTCCTACTGTAGGATTCCCCAAATATTAAATTGTAGGTTGAGTTGGCAGTAAGGAAGCCAAATGGAATGTTAGCATTTACTTCCAGAGAACTAGAATATAAGAGCAAGGATGTAATACTCAGCCTTTAAAAGGTGTTAGCTAAACTACATTTGGAGTATTGTAAACAGTTTTAGGCCCAATTTATGATTTCCTGGTGGCCACCCATTTCAATGTGATTTCTCATTCACATTCCGACATGAATACACGGACCTAAGACAGGGAATGTTTTCTTGGATTAAATATCAGGAATTGTGAAAAACTGAGTTTAAATGTATTTGGCTAAGGTGTGTGTAAACTTCTGACTTCAACTGTACATCCACTATGATGAAGTACTCTGATAGGTTGGTCATGAAGCATTTCAACTCCTGCCTGAGGAGTGACCCGGATCCATTCCATCACGACAGGTCAGCAGCAAATGTAATTTTATTGGCTCCTCAATCTGCTCTGGAACACCTGGGCGGAATAAACAGTCAATGTCTTGGGCTGAGACCTTCATCAGGAATGGAAAGGAAGGGGGATAAGAAGGTGGGGGAGGGGAAGTGGAAGAAGTACAAACTGGCAGGTGATAGGTGAAACCAGATGAGGGGAAGGTGAGTGGGGGAGGTGACTGGTGGCAAAGGTAAGGGACTCAAAAAGAAGGAATCTAAAAGAGAAGACTGTAGACCATGAAAGAAAGGGAAAGGAAAGTTGAATTGAAATGGGTGGCTATTGGGAGATTTGCCATCAGGTTGGAGGCTACCCAGACAGAATATGAGGTGATGCTTCTCCAATCACCTATCACCTGCCAGTTTCAAGGTATTGGTGTGGCCATCACAAAGCCCTGACCTCAATCCGATAGAAAATTTGTGGGCAGAACTGAAAAAGTGTTTGCGAACAAGGAGGCCTATAAACCTGACTCAGTTACACCAGTTCTGCCTGGAGGAATGGAACAAAATTCCAGCAACTTACTGTGAGAAGCTTGTGGAAGGCAACCCAAAACGTTTGACCCCAGTTAAACAATTTAAAGGCAATGCTACCAAATACTAACGAAGTGTATGTAAACTTCTGACCCACTGGGAAAGTGATGAAAGAAATAAAAGCTGAAATAAATCATTGCCTCTACTATTATTCTGACATTTCACATTCTTAAAATGAAGTAGTGATCCTAACTGACCTAAGACCTAAGGGCCTCTGCCCCTTCCCTCTACAGTCCTGACAAAGGGTTCCGGCCCAAAACGTCGACCGATCTTTTCCATGGATGCTGCCCAACCTGCTGAGTTCCTCCAGTGTGTTGTGAGTGTTGCTTCGACCCCAGCATCTGCGGAGTATTTTGTGTTTACGACCTAAGACAGTGAATGTTTTCTGGGATTAAATGTCAGGAATTGTGAAAAACTGAGTTTAAATGTATCTGGCTAAGGTGTATATAAACTTCTGACTTCAACTGCTACTGGATGATAGTCATTGAAACAGTTACTGCATTATTCTTGATGGGTGTGGAGGCCATCTCATTGTGTATAATTAAAGCCGAGGTAGGTTCTTGTTTGGTAAGGGTGTCAAAGATTATGGGGAGAAGACAGGAGAATGGGGTTAAGGGGGAAAAATAAATCAGCCATGATCAAATGGTAGAGCAGACTTGATGGGCTGAATGGCATAATTTGCTCTATGTCTTATGGTCTAAACTAAGTGTATTATAATATAACCATATAACAATTACAGCACGGAAACAGACCATCTTGGCCCTTCTAGTCCGTGCCGAACTCTTACTCTCACCTAGTCCCACCGACCTGCACTCAGCCCATAACCCTCCATTCTTTTGCTGTCCATATAGCTATCCAATTTAACTTTAAACGACGACATCGAACCTGCCTCTACCACTTCTGCTGGAAGCTCTTTCCACCCAGCTACCACTCTCTGAGTAAAGAAGTTCCCTCTCATGTTACCCCTAAACTTTTGCCCTTTAACTCTCAACTCATGTCCTCTTGTTTGAATCTCCCCCGCTCTCAATGGAAAAAGCCCTAATGTCCCTAGTCCTAAACTCAATGCTCCAACTGTTGACAGCCAGCATTCTAAACACCTTCTTCAACACCCTGACTACTTGTCTACTGCTTTCAGAATATGAGTGTACACTTGTACTCTCAGGTCTCTATGTTCCACAACAATTGTCAGTTCTGACATTCACTGTACAAGTCCTACATTGGTTTGAATGTCCAAAATGCACCACCTCACACTCATCTAAATTGAAATCCACTTGTCATTTCTCAGTGGATCTCCCCAATTGATCAGGATCTCTTTGCAATTTGTTGTAATCTGCTTCATTATAAAACAAGATGTCCTAATTTAGTATCATCAGCTTACCTGCTAATCTTACCATGTACATTCATAGCAAAATCATAAAAGTGAATAACAGGGGTCCTAAAACTGACCCCTGAGGCTCTCCACTAATCACAGGCCTCCACTCAGAGAATCAACCTTCTGCCATCACCCTCCGCTCCCCATCATTCAGCCAATGCTGAATCCACCTTGCCTGCTCCCCCAAAACCCATACAAACTAGCCTGCCAGATCACCCTGCCATGTGCAGCCTTGTTAAAGGCCTTACCAAAGTCCACAAAGACAACATTCACTGCCCTACCTTCATCTATCTGCTTAGTCACCTGTTCAGAAATCTCCAAAAGATGCATCAGACATGATTTCCCAAGCATGAAACCATGTTGACTATTCCCAATGAGGTCTTGACTTTTTAGGTGATGGTAGGCCTCATCCCTTGAATTCCTTCCAGCAGCTTGACAACAACTAAAGTCAGGTTTGCCATTGTGTAGTTCCTAATGACGAGAAAGCTCACCAGCAACTCTACTTCTGAGAGGCTGAAGAAATTTAGCATATACCCTTTCACCCTCACCAACTTTTATTGATGCACCATAGCAAGCATCCTACCGAGATGCATCACAGCTTGGTATGGCAACTCCTCTGCCCGTACTTGCAAGAAATTAGAGTTGTGGACACAGTTCAATGCATCACAGAAACTAGCCTTCTCTCCATGGATACTGCCTACCTTCTCGCTGTCTTGGTAAAGCAGTAAGAATAATCAAGGACCCTACCAACCCAAAGACAAATGGAAAGCAAACCCCCCCCCCCCCCAGATTCAGCAGTAAGAGTAATCAAGGACCCTACCAACCCAAAGACAAATCAAAAGCATCCCCCCCACCAGATTCAGGCAGAAGATATACAAGTCTGAAAGCAGGTAAAGGACAGCTTCTACCCACTTTTGTAAGTCTATTAAACACTTTCCTTGTACAATGAAAATGGATTTTACTTCACAATTACAAACAAGAGGAAATCTGCAGATGCTGGAAATCCGAGCAACACACACAAAATGCTAGAGGAACTCAACAGGCCAGGGAGCATCTATGGCAAGGAGTAGAGTTGATGTTTTGGGCCGAAACCCTTTAGCAGGACTGGAGGAAAAAAAGCTGAGGAGTAGATTGAAAAGGTGGGGGAGAAGAGAGAGAAACACTAGGTGATAGGTGAAACCTGAAGCAGAAGGGGATGAAGTGAAGAGCTGGGAAGTAAATTGGTGAAAGAGACAGAAAGGAGGGGGGGTGGGAAGAGGAGCACCAGAAGGAAGCAATGGACAGGCAAGGAGATATGGTGAGAGAGGGGATAGGGGATGGGGAATGGTGAAGGGGGTGGGGGGCATTACTGGAAGTTCAGGAAATCAATGTTCATGCCATCAGATTGGAGGCTACTCAAATGGAATACAAGGTGTTGTTCCTCCAACCTAAGTGTGGCCTCATCACGACAGTGGAGGCAGCCATGGATAAGCAATGGGAAGTAGATTAAAATTGGTGGCCACTGGGAGATGGATGATCACACTTCACTTGTTATGAACTTGCACCTTATTATCTACCTGCACAACACTCTCTGGGCGATTGTAACACTTGATTCTGCACTCTGTTACTGATTGACGTTGTTCTACTCCAGTTCACTGTTGTAATGAAATGATCTGCACGTATGGTATACAGGGCAAATTTTTCACATCTCATAATAACAAACCGGATTGTGATTGAATGTATGGGCTGCTGTAGAAACACAGCAACAAAAAAAACACAAACGAGAGCAGAAAGAGTAGAAATAATAATATTTCTACTTTTCAATTTTGCATTCTTCTTGCTAAAAAAGACACAAATATCGCTTCTAGCTGTTCTATAAACGAAAATGATCACACTTCACGGGGAAAACACTGTTCCCTACGCGCAGAAAGCTGCTTAAAAATACCTCAGGTATTTATCACTTATTAACAACCTGCCAACCGCACAAGGAATACGTGAGACGAAGCACCTGACAGTTTCAAGAACAGTGCACTGAGAGTATCGGCAATGCCGAAGGAGAAACCACCCCCTTCCCCAGAGCAAGCGCTTCACCTTTTAACATGCAAATGAGAGCGGCCGCAGTTGCGGCTGTGGCCGCGGCTCCGGCTCCACCCTGCCCCCACCATGAGCCGCCTCAGCGGAACACTGCGCCGTTGCCTTTGGTTAAGCGCGTGTGCTGCGGAGAGAGAGGGAGAGAGCGCTGCTGACTAGTGGGGGAGGTAGGCACAGCTAAGCGTCGAGGGGGAAGTCCGGTACACCCCGGGATGCAGAGGACCAAAGTAAGTTCCATAAGTTGTATTTTGTAAAAGAGTAAATTGGGAAGCGAGTGATGAAAGAAACAGGTGATTAAAGAAGGCCGGATGGGGATGGAAGGAAAGAGGCGGAGGTGAGAAGGAACCTGGGGCAGATAATGAACAGATTGTCCGAGGCCTGTTCCGTGCCCGCCAGGGCTTTCGCCAACAAGTGGTTGGCAGTTAACTATCGAAACTGCGGTTATACTGGTTGGAACGGCTAGCTGGGTTGATGCTAGTTCGTGTCGAAGCTCCCGGGTTGACTCCCGCACTCCTGATCATCTCGCCTCTGAAGCCGTGGGCACCACACTAACGAATTCGAGAGCTGTTTTCGCCAACGGTCACGGCAACATTGACTTAGAAACTTTGGACTTAGATAGTTTGGTCCATCGTGCACTAAACATCAGTTGTCTTGGCAGTAAACGTTTTCCGTGCAGTTGTGAAATCAACCCACACTTTGAAAAGCATTCACCAGCGTTCTGCAGCGGTTTTAGTTCAAACACTGTTCAAACGGGGAGCCATGGAAACGACACAAAGTCGAGTACCAACAATGATAGTTTGCATTTTATAAAGTTGGATTAAAACCCGGCGTTAGCAGTCTGGGACAGACGGGCGGCAGTTTAATTGTGGGGTTTGAGACCGAAGTAGAGCGGTTCGGGCAGGAAAATTTCGGCTACTGAGAAGTAGCTGAAAGCTATTCACCCCGAATACTTAACAGCGAAAGCGGTTGGAGATGGCTGAATGGAAGTGTGGTGGAGGACGGGCAGATAAAATTGATGGGGTGGGGAATGATGAATGATTAATTGACTACGGGATGAATCATGCAGTAAATAATATTTTAAAGCCTTGGGAGATCAGGCGGTTGTTTTGGTCCTTACAGAGCAGGCAAGTAGAAATTAGAGTCCCCCTAGGCGGAGCAGAATTGAGAAGTAGGATTAAAAAAGGTATAGATAAGTGGCAGAAGGATTGGAAAAATGAATTAAGGGGCAGGCATTATTTTTCTAGTCACCCACTAGTTAAAAAGGTCTCGGACTTTTAAGTCGTAGAGATAATGGTGAAATTAACAAGATTTAGGTTGGGGCATTGTGGGTTAAACTATTATTTAAAGAGAATAGGAAAACAACCTGCTGGATTATGTGACTCTGGTAGTCCAGAGACGGTCCAACATGTTTTGCTGAGCTGTAATCGATACAAAATTGAAAGAAGCATGTTATTCAAGAGGCTATCTGGCTTAAATTTATTTTGGTTTTCTATTAAATCTTTGTTTTACCATCAAGAGAATCAACATCTGATTGAAGAGTTTATTATTCAGTTTATACATGAGACTTAAGTTCTATTCGAGAATTTGAGTTCCTTGAAGTTCTATAATTAATTATATATCCTGCCGAGGGCTGTAATACGCCTAGATGTGTCTAAACAGCCAGAAATAGAAGAAGGAGGAGGTTGTTTTGGTTTCTGAGTACGCAATAGATGCAGTTTAGTAATTTCAAAGTTAAATTCGTAGTAAATTTATTATCAAAGTGTATATGTCACCATATGAGCCTGAGATTCGTTTCTTGTGGGCATACTCAGTAAATCCAAGAATGATTATTTAATCAATGGAAGACTGCACCCAACAGGGTGGACAAGCAGTCAATGGGCAAAAAACTGCAAATACAAAAGAGAAAATATAAAAATAAATAAATAAATAAACAATAAATATGGAGAACTTGAGATGAAGAGTCCTTGAAAGTGAGTTCATAGCTTGAGGGGTAATAATTGTTCCAGAACCTGGTAGTATGAGTCCTGAGGCTCCTGTACCAGCTTTCTGATGGGAGCAGAGAGAAGAGAGCATGACCTGGGTGGTGGGGGTCCCTGATGATGGATGCTGCTTTACTGTGACAGCTACAGTGCTCAGTGTTGATGTGTTCACTGGAGGGGAGGACTTTTAGTGGGATTTTCCGTTCAAGGCCATTAGTGTTTCCATACCAGGCTCTGGTACAACCAGTCAATATACTCTCCAAGACATCTGTATAGATATTTTATTGATCCCAAAGGAAATTACAGTGTCACAATAGCATTATAAGTGCACAGATATACAAATATTAGAAGAGAGGTAAGAAAGAATAAAAAAAAAGTTACCTTAAACAGTCTAACAGGAGGAAGTCATCGCTTCCGTGGCTACAGGTTGACTCGCCCTCGGCCATCAGGCTCTACAATAAGAACAACCTCCTTGTATAGTGTTCTTTGGAACAGTGCAGTTGTCAGTTGTCTTAGTCTATTACTAAAGGTGTTCCTCTGTTCAGCCAAGGTGGCAGGCAGAGGGTGAGAAACATTGCCCAGAATTGCCAGGATTTTCGGGAGGGTCCTTTGTTCTACCACAGCCTCCAGTGTGTCCAGTTTGACTCCTATAACAGAGCCAGCCTTTCTAATCAGTTTATTGAACCTGTTAGCATCACCTGTGTTGATGCCATTGCCCCAGCACACCACTGCTCTGAAGACTGTACTGGCAACAACAGACTGGTAGAACATGTGAAAGAGAGGCCTGCATACTCCAAAGGACCTCAGTCCCTCAGGAAATAGAGGTGACCGTGGCCTTTCTTGTACACAGCCTCTGTGTTGGTGCTCCATTCAAGTCTGTCATCCTGGTGCACCCCCAGATACTTGTATGTCCTCACCACATCCATGTCCTCACCATCAATAGTAACAGGGAGCAGTGCAGGCTTGGTCTTCCTAAAGTCCTCCACTAGGACCCTGTATTCATCCTCCCTTTATACACCCAACTATTGCTGAGTCATCAAAGAATTTCTACAGATGACATGACTCAATGTTGTAAAGTCTGAGGTATACAGGGTAAACAGGAAAGGAGACAGTACAGTCCCTTGTGGGGCCCCAGTGCTCCGAAGCTGCACAAACTGTGGTCCGCCAGTCAGGTAGTCCATTATCCAGGATACAATGAAAATGCCAACCTGCATGGAACGGAGCTTTTCCCCCAGCAATGAGGGCTGTATGGTATCGAAGGCCCTTCAGAAATCAAAAAACATGAACCTTGCAGTGCTGCCCTGCTTATCCAAATGGGAGTAGGCTCTGTTCAGCAGGTGATGACAGCATCGTCAACTCCAATGTGCTTCTGGCAGGCAAACTGCAGGGGATCGAGGGCTGATCTGACCAGGGGTTGGAGTTGAGCCAGGATTAGCGACTCTGGGGTCTTGGTGATGTGTGAGGTCAGGGTCATTGGATGGTAGTCATTCAACACTTTCAGTTGGCCCTTCTTGGGTACTGGGACCACAGATGATGTTTTCCACACAATTGGGACCCTTTCCAGGCTGAGACCCAGATTGAAAATATACTGGAGAATTCCACACAGCTGCTCACCCACTCCTTCAGGGCAATGGAGTTTATATCATCTGGTGCCAATGCTTTGTCATGTCTGTGTTTTGCCAGAGCCCTTCTCACCTGCTCAGTACTGAAGGTGAATCTGTTATGACTGGGGAGCTAGTGAAAGGGGCCTGGGCAAGGTGAAAATCTGGATGATAGCAGTTGGTATGTGGAGGTGTGGATGGTAGGTGCAGGGCAAGGAAGGGATGTAGACAGTGGTAGCCTATGCTGTTCATCCATGTGTTGAACTGGAGGGGGAGGAGTGGAGTGTTGGTGCTGGGGGAGCATTGGATGCCTTGGCACCTGGACTGATGTACGAAGGGGGGTGTGAACAGGAGGGTAATTGTCAATCAATTGAAAAATTGACTTAACTCATTAGCCAATTCACAGCTGCATTCTGAGGCTCTCCAGCTAGGCTGATTGAAGCCAGTGATGTTCTTCATGCCTCTCCACACCTCCTGTGTGCTGCTCTGCCCAAGCTTGTTCTCCAGCTCACTCCTCCTCTTTAGCCACCTGGATCCTCTTTAGGAGCTCTGCATTTGTTTCAATTGCTCCCTGTCCCCTGATCTAAAGGCTCTCTTAGTCTCTTAGAAGAATGTCAAAATTAGATGTTAATGACCATAGATGAAAGGGGACCATTTACTTAAAATTTTCAGTTATTTTGTTTCTGCTACTAGAGAAGATTAACTGCTCCACTGATATCAAAACTTCAATTTTCAGGCATGCTTAAAATGCTGCATAATATTAGCAATTAATTATGTAAGCTTATCCTACCAAAAAAAAAAAAATTTTTGTGATCACCATTTGCTCATGCTGTAGTTATGAGGTAATCAGTTAAATTATTATGGGAATTCTGTTGTTTGTAAAAAGAGGAAAAATTAACCAGATTAACCAGGTTAATTTGTTGTTTTCTGGCAGCAGTACAGTGCAAGACAAAAAAACCCTATGAATTACACTGAAGAAAATGGGGCTGTATGGTAGCATAGCATTAGTGTAATGCTATAACAGCACCAACGACCATGGGTTTAATTCTGCTGCTACCTGTAAGAAATGTGTACCTTCTCCCCGTGACCGTGTGGGTTTCCTCCCACATTACAAAGTTGTGTAGGTTAACTGGTCACAGGGGTGTAATCGGGTAGTGTAGGCTCCTTGGGCTGGAAATTACTGTCCTGTATCTCTAAATACTGTGTAATTGATATACTGTAATTGATTTATTAATTATTATTATTTTTCTTCTATATTATGTATTGCATTGAACTGCTGCTACTAAGTTAACAAATTTCACGTCACATGCTGGTGATAATAAACCTAATTCTGATTCTGAAAAGATAACTAACAAGGTAGTGTTCAGAGATAATTCAGAATTCTGAAGACAGGGAAAGAAGCTATTACTAAAACATACAGTGTGGGTCTTCAGGCCCCTGAACCTCCTCCCTGATGGTATTCATGACAAGAGAGTATGCCATGTGTGGTGAAGATCCTTAATGATGGACGTTGACCTCTTGAGGCACCACCCTTTGAAGATGTCCTCGATGTTGAGGAGTCCTCTGCCCGTGATGGAGCTGGCTGAGTCTACAACCCTGCAGCTGCCTTTGATCTTGTGGATTGGAACCACTATCCCAGGTGGTGATGCAAACAGTCAGAAAGCTCTCCACTGTACAGCTGTAGAAATGTGCTGGACTTTGGTGATATACCAAATCTACTGAACTCCAAATGAAATATAGATGCTTCTGTGCCACCTTCAGTGTGTCGAGCCTGGGATAGGTCGTCTTTGAGATGTTGACGCCAAGGAACTTGAAACTGCTCAATGTTTTCACTTCTGACCCCTCAATGAGGATCAGTATGTGTTCTCCCAGCTTCCCCCTTCCTGAAGTCAACAGTCAGTTCCTTGGTCTTTCTGAAGTTGAGTACAGGGTTGTAGTTATGACACCACTCAACAAGCTGATCTGTCTTGCTTCTGACGGCCTCCTTGTCACCATCTGAGATACTGCACAGTGGAAGCCCAGGAGGTGTATCCGTTTGGGTTATCTGGAGAAATAGGCGGTGGCAGAACATTGGAACAATGGCCATAGGATTGACTTCGGCACAAAACTACTGTGCCGCACCAATGACTTTTGGGACCACCTGGTGAAGGAAGCCATTGAAATAAAACTAGAGAAAAAGAATTTTAACAAAGACGAAGGTCTCACTCTAAGTAAGAACTGGAATTAGATTGTAAACAAGATGGGACGGCAAAAACCTGATTGGTTAGTCCTCAACCAATCAGGAGGGACGGACGATGGGAGTTGAGTATATATACCACTGGACTAGATATGCCCAGGCATCATTCCTGATGAAAATGGCAGAGCTTATCATCAAAATTCCGGTTAAAGTTGCTACTTGTACAGCTAGAAGCCTGAGAAGAGTTTATTCCTAGAACTATATTATTTTCATTTTGATTTTGATTATAGTGAACTATGAAAAACATTCTTTAATCAGTCACTTTGACATCGAATGACAGAATATGGTATACTGCCTCCTCTTTGTTATCTCTTTTGCTGTTGATTTGGTTGCTATGCTATCCTCCTCCTGTCATGTCAGTTCCTTTTTCCAGCAATTGGCGTTTCAAGAAATCAGTACACCCGCCAAGATATTTTCTGGTCCTGCTGCTGTATGGTTCCTCCGGAACACTCCCAAGGATTTCTCTTTCACAGTGACATAAGAGTTGGTGCAATTGTTTTACACAGCCAGCTATCACTGATCGGAGTTGATTCCCACTGCTGTCTGTACGTTTTCCGTGTGGCTGTACTCTCTGGTTTCCTCCTCATTCCAATGATGTATGGTTGGGGTTAGTAAGTTCTGGGCATGCTGTTTTTGCTCCAGAAGCATGGTGACATTTGCTGATTTGATTTGATGCAAACAATACATTTCACTGTACGTTTCAATGTACTGTACACTTTAATGTACTGTATACGTGACAAGGCTAATCTTTAACCTTCATGGTGCCTTTTTGTCCAATTAATCTTCAGAACTGAGTCATGTTTCCTCTGAAAAATTCAGTTTTAAAAGCTAGATGGTATTTGTTCAATTTAAAGAGTGCATAGCACGTTGGTTTAACTCTCATTGAAAACTGGCATCTCAGTGCGACACCTTTACTTGGAAAATGCTCTTTTTAAAATCTCAATAATCTCCTGTCAGAACTTGTCTCTAGCCAAGAGGTAAACCCTGGCTTATTTAAATGTAGAAAAACATGTCAGGAGTAACATCAGGATACCTAAAAATAGTCTGCTGAGTTTGTAATGTTACAGCACAAACTACATGAAGCCAAACAAAAAAAAACAAAGCCCTGAGCCTGGGATCAGTATAAAGCTCTGCAGCTTTTTGTCCAATTTTTCTTAGAACAATGGTAGAGAAATGAACAATAGAACGAGGCTCCAAGAATATCCTCAATGTTGATGGTTTGACAACTTGATGGTTTAGGATAGCAGCTGTAAATGGTGAAGATGAAGTGTTTGGAATTGTCTTATGCAAAAGGTAGGTCAGAATGCAATGTGGTATTTAAATGACAAGCAGCTCAGGCTTCACCTTATGGACTGAACAAGTGTTTGGCAACAGGGTTACTCAGTCTGTGTTTGGTTTCTCCAGTGTAATGTAGCCTATGTTATTAAAACCAAATACAATTGACTGAACTGAGAGAAGTACAAGTGAATTGCTGCTTTATCTGGAAGGATTGTTTGGGTCCAAGAACAGTTGGAGTGGATGAGATAAAAAGACAGATGTTGCATCACTTTCCATTGCATGGGAAGGTATTTGTTGCACAAGGTATCTTGGGGGAAGTGGGCCCAGGAATATTAAATTGTACATTTTTTTTTAATGTGAGTTAATTAGTTACACAGTTCATTTGGAAGGAGATGCATTTTTTATCAGTCCTTTCTAATGCTATTTCTAAATTATAGTTATGCAAAACTGTTGTCTGCATATTAAAATAGTAGGCCTTTTTCACTTATCATTCTTCTGGTTGCTGACCTAAAACCTATTTGGCAATGCCTTAAATTTTCATACTTGTCTCAAAACCTGTTTTGTTTTGCAACATTACAGCCTGTGAATTTCTGCCATGCACCAATCCTGGCCTCTAGCAGATCTCTGAAATTCTTTGCTCTGCCATTCATTAAGTATGTCTTCTGCTGCCAGTGACCTATGTTCAAGAAGTTCAACAGTTGCTTCTCATTCAGGATGCTCCTTGAAATGTACATGTTCGACGAAAGGTTTGGTCATTTATGCAAAAATAACTTTTTGTGGTTCAGTGTCAAAATTTGTTTCATAAAACAAGTTTGCATATTCTACCATAATAATGTTGTAATAAGGATTTGCATCTGTGGTTTTGAGTTATCTCAAAAAGGCATTGGTATTTTAAATGGGCAATGATGATTGTTTGCAATCATTATTTTTGAGTTGACATCAAAGGAATATATTTAGTAGTTTATCACATTTACTAAATTGAAATACTTAACTTTGTTTATCTTTGACATTTGCCTGGAATTATAGAAGTGAAGTGGGGTAAATACAGCACGTACCTTTGGGGGCATATTTCGAGAACAGTAAATACAGTAAGTAGATATATAGGAGCAGGAGTAGACTATTTAGTATTTTGAGCTTCCTCCGCAGTATATGTTATGATCATCGCTGATCCTCAAATTCAAGATTCAATATTGTTTATTGTTATTCAGTACCCAAATGTAAAGGAGAACAAAATGATTGTTACTCCAGATCCGATGCAGCATTTAAAAACATGATAAATTTCAATATAAAAGCAGTCCTATAAAACACGATATACAAGTAACTGTAAGGTGGCAGTGCATGGGGGGGGTGGAGGATGAAAGTTGCTGAGAGGCTGTGGAGAGGAGTGGCTGATGTGGATGAAGTCGTGGTGGGGTATATTAATGGGTGGAGCTATTGATTTCCTAATGGCTTGAGGGAAATGACTGTTTTTGAGTTTAGTGGTCCTGGTGTGAATACTACCTGATTGGAGTGGGACAAAAAATCCATAAGCTGGGTGGGTGAGATCTTTCATAATATTGCTGGCCTTTCACTGGCACCTTTCTATATTTATGTCCTTGATGGCCGGTAGGCTGGTGCCAGTAATGTGTTGGGCAGCATTTACTACCTGTTGTAGAGCCCTCTTGTTTGCTGCAGTGCATTTTCTGTACCACACAGTGATGCACCACATTAGGATGCTCTCAATTGCACATCTATAGAAGGTTGTGAGTATTAATGTGCATAGTCCAGCTCCTCAGGAAGTAGAGCTGTTGATGAGCTTTTTTGACTGTGGAAGATGTGTTTTGGGACCGTGAGAGGATGTGTGAGATGTACACTCCCAGAAGTTTAAAACCGCTCGCAGTTTCTACTGCTGTGCTGCTGATGTGAAGAAGTGTGGGATTTTTCTGGTTGATAACCATCTCCTTTGTCTCCTTGGCCTGAAACGGCCATCTCCAAAGGCCGTTTCAGGCCAAGACCCTTCGTCAGGACTCCCGACGAAGGGTCTCGGCCTGAAACGTCGATGGTACCTCTTCCTAGAGATGCTGCCTGGCCTGCTGCGTTCACCAGCAACTTTGATGTGTGTTGCTTGAATTTCCAGCATCTGCAGAATTCCTGTTGTTTGAGATTCTCTTTGTATCTGGTTTGTTTTGCCATTTCAGAATTTTGAAATGACATTTCATTCTCCTAAGCTCAAAAGAATATAAGTTAAGGTGACCGTATCTTCTCAAACAATGGGCCTGCTGTCTCAGGAATCAGTCAGGTGGAATATTAAGGGATTTGGGGGGGGGGGGGGTAGTGGAATCCAAAGTAAGCATGTTACAAAGGAACATTAGTTCTAGGTAACTCGGTGTTGGATAATTTCAGAAAGTTAAAGAGTGATCTGTTCCAGATTAGAATGAAAAGATGCCAATTAGAGTGAACATTGTGAAACACCTCACTGAACAGACTATCTTTGTAAAGTAGAAATAGTTTCTTAATGGGGATGAGCTACCTAGATAATTTAGAATGAAATAAAATCTATGTAAAATGCAACAGAAATTTCATGATGGTGCAGAGCCAACCTAAGCTTACAGAACTTCTAAAGAAGTAAGAGGACCAAGTGGAGAATGGTAAGAATAAATTGGTAATTATCCTAAAAGGGAAACCAAATATGTTTTATGGACACACTGTAAAAACAGTGGTGGGACGATTTGAGGAACAAATTGCAACTACAGACTTCAAAGCTAAAGTGTTAAATAATTTGCAACACTTTTTGGTAGTGAAAGGCAAATTTTTGTATCCCCTCACCCAGGGTTAAAGATGAGAATCTAAAGGTTGCAGAAAAGGGAGGAGCAAAATAGGGAGGATAGTGAGAATATCTGCAGTAGATTGAAACTAGTGTTGCTGTGGACTGAGTTGTTTGTGGGGTACTTAGAGGGTGACAAGGAAGTATGATGTGTTGCAAACTGCTGTTTAGGTTATGCTAAGGGAGAAGATGACTTCGAACAGAATTGGCCATATTTAAAATCTGTCCTTTGGCTTCATGTGCAGGTTGCTAATTTGGTTTCTCTTGTGCCCTACTCTTTCCTTTGTTGTCCTCGCCCTTAACATAACTGCTGTGGGATTTCAGAATCAGGTTTATTGTCACTGACACATGTTATAAAATTTGCTGGTGAACGCAGCAGGCCAGGCAGCATCTGTAGGAAGAGGTGCAGTCGACGTTTCAGGCTGAGACCCTTCATCAGGACTAACTGAAGGAAGAGTGAGTAAGTGATTTGAAAGTTGGAGTGGGAGGGGGAGATCCAAAATGATAGGAGAAGACAGGAGGGGGAGGGATGGAGCCAAGAGCTGGACAGGTGATTGGCAAAAGGGGATACGAGAGGATCATGGGACAGGAGGTCCGGGAAGAAAGACAAAGGGGGGGGGACCCAGAGGATGGGCAAGAGGTATATTCAGAGGGACAGAGGGAGAAAAAGGAGAGTGAGAGAAAGAATGTGTGTATAAAAATAAGTAACAGATGGGGTACGAGGGGGAGGTGGGGCCTAGTGGAAGTTAGAGAAGTCGATGTTCATGCCATCAGGTTGGAGGCTACCCAGACGGAATATAAGGTGTTGTTCCTCCAACCTGAGTGTGGCTTCATCTTTACAGTAGAGGAGGCCGTGGATAGACATGTCAGAATGGGAATGGGATGTGGAATTAAAATGTGTAGCCACTGGGAGATCCTGCTTTCTCTGGCGGGTCTCGGCCTGAAACGTCGACTGCATCTCTTCCTACAGATGCTGCCTGGCCTGCTGCGTTCACCAGCAACTTTGATGTGTGTTGCTTGAATTTCCAGCATTTGCAGAATTCCTGTTGTTTGTGTTATAAAATTTGTTGTTTTGCGGCAACAGTGCAGTGCAATGTTAACATGTAACAGATGATCTCACCTGGTCCTTCAACACTATCTCTGTGGTCAGGAAAGCACAGCAGTGTCTCCACTTCCTGAGGGGATTGAGGCAACTGAGGCTGTCAACCCATCTATAGAACCGCAGGACATTGCAGCACAGAAACAGGCCTTTTGGCCCTTCTTGGCTGTGCTGAACCATTTTTCTGCCTAGTCCCACTGACCTGCATCTGGACCATATCCCTCCGTCCACTTCTCATCCATGTACCTGTCCAAACTTTTTAAAAATGTTATAAGTGAGCCTGCATTTACCACTTCATCTGGCAGGTCATTCCACACTCCCACCACTCACTGTGTGAAGAAGCCCCCCCTAATATTCCCTTTAAACTTTTCCCCCTTCACCCTTAACCCATGTCCTCTTTTTTTTTTTTCCTCCCCTAACCTCAGTGGAAAAAGCCTGCTTGCATACCATCATAATTTTATATACCTCTATCAAACCTCCCCTCATTCTTCTACGCTCCAGGGAATAAAGTCCTAACCTATTCAACCTTCCTCTGTAACTCAGTTTCTCAAGTCCTGGCAACATCCTTGTAAACCTTCTCTGTACTCTTTCAACCTTATTAATATCCTTCTTGTAATTTGATGACCAAAACTGCACACAATACTCCAAATCTGGCCTCACCAATGGCTTATATGACCTCACCATAAGATTCCAACTCTTATACTCAATACTTTGATTTATAAAGGCCAATGTACCAAAAGCTCTCTTTACGACCCTATCTACCTGTGACGCCACTTTTAGGGAATTTTGTATCTGTATTCCCAGATCCCTCTGTTCTACTGCACTCCTCAGTGCCTTACTATTAACCCTGTTTGTTCTACCTTGGTTTGTCCTTCCAACGTGCAATACCTCACATTTGTCAGTATTAAACTCCATCTGCCATTTTTCAGCCTATTTTTCAGCCTATTTTTCCAGCTGATCCAAATCCCTCTGCAAACTTTGAAAACCTTCCTCACTGTCCACTACATCTCCAATCTTTGTATCATCAGCAAATTTGCTGATCCAATTTACCACATTATCATCCGGATCATTGATATAGATGACAAATAACAATGGACCTAGCACTAATCCCTGTGGCACACCACTAGTCACAAGCCTCCACTCAGAGAAGCAATCCTCCACTACCACTCTCTGGCTTCTCCATTGAGCCAATGTCTAATCCAATTTACTACCTCTCCATGTATAACTAGCGACTGAATCTTCCTAACTAACTTCCCATGCAGGACCTTGTTAAAGGCCTTACTGAAGTCCATGTAGACAGCATCCACTGCCTTCCCTTCATCCACTTCCCTGGTAACCTCCTCGAAAAACTCTAATAGATTGGTTAAACATGACCTACCATGCACAAAGCCATGATGACTTTCCCTAATAAGTCCCTGTCTATCCAAATGCTTGTAGATCCTATCTCTTAGTACTCCCTCCAATAACTTACCTACTACCGACGTCAAATTTACTGGCCTGTAATTTCCTGGATTACTTTTAGAGCCTTTTTTAAACAACGGAACAACATGATTTATTCTCCAATCCTCCGGCACCTCACCCGTAGATACCGACATTTTAAATATATCTGCCAGGGCCCCTGCAATTTCAACACTAGTCTCCTTCAAGGTCCAAGGGAATACCCTGCCAGGTCCTGGGGATTTATCTACTCTGATTTGCCTCAAGATAGCAAGCCCCTCCTCCTCTTCAATCTGTATAGGTTCCATGACCTCACTACTTGTTTGTCCGCCTCTGGTCCCCACCTGGCACTCAGCTCTCACCTGTGGCTCCCCGTAGCTGTTTGCATGCGACATTGGCCACACCCCGGGCAACGGCTTCAACAAGCCGGCTAAACCAAGTGAGGGTAGTCGATGGGTCTCAAACTCTCGGTGAGATAGGGAGTTGCCTATCCCAGCATGTGAAGACAGGCTCCGGCGGATTGAGCGGATGAGACCAATGGAAGGTCCAACGGTCAAGAAGGCGGCCTCTGCAAGCGTCGTGGAATGCATAGAGTAGGACAAGACACAGAAGATGTCCTGGTCATCCACTGTGCCTAGTCCCATCTCCAGCCGTCTCAACTCTTGTCTTGCCACTGGATCCAGATGGGAATTGGGAAGAGAGAGTGAGGCTGACGCTGCACAACTCTCCCTCACTTAAATCCAAATCAAGCGCTAGTCTCGACATCATCATCGTCATCACCCTCAACCTTTGAAGTCCTGTGGCGATGGGCGAGCGACGAAGCAGCAGGTTTGGATACACTGGGAGCTGTAGTCACGGACCTGCATGCAGGTGGCTCAGGTCTAATGGTCACTTTTCGCTGACTGAAGCAACAGTGAAACTCGGCGTCTACCTGGGCGACTGAGCAGCCCTCTTTAGGAACGCATTGCTCACCTCCGTATTATGAGGAAGGGGCTAGAAAAGGTGCCCTAAACATTCCCTGCTTCTTTACACCCTGGCCAGTTTACCGCGGTTGACGGGGATCCTATCTTGGCGGACGAGCAAACACAACAAAACGCAAGGTGACACCGTTCACTGTTGGCACTCGGAACGTGCGCACGTTATTGGACAACCCTACAGCAAACAGACCAGAGAGAAGAACAGCCTTAGTTGCCAGAGAGCTTGCAAGATACAACATTGACATTGCAGCCCTGAGTGAGACTCGTCTTGCCAACAAAGGTCAGCTGACTGAAACTGGAGGCAGATACACTTTGTTCTGGAGCGGTCACAGCAGCGATGAACATCGTGATGCTGGAGTTGGATTTGCCGTCAGGAGTCACCTTGTTCGGAAACTTGCCAGTCTCCCCAAGGGTGTGAACGACTGGCTCATGACACTACAGCTTCCGCTACAGAACAGAAGTCAAGCCACCCTGATCAGCGCCTATGCTCCCACAATGACCAACCCGGACGAGATGAAAGACAGGTTCTATGAAGAACTAGACGCCCTACTATCAGCAGTGAGCAGCACCGACAATCTGATCTTGCTCGGCGACTTCAATGCAAGAGTAGGGCACCACTCTGCAGCCTGGCCGGGAGTCGTTGGGAGACATGGAGTGGGCAAATGTTACATTAACGGCCCATTCTTACTGAAGACCTGTGCATCACACGGCCTGCTCATCACCAACAAACTTTCTGCCTGCCTACCTGTAACAAGACCTCCTGGATGCACCCCCGCTCTCAGCATTGGCACCTTATCGACTATATCATTGTCAGGAGAAAAGACAGGCAGGATGTCAGAGTGACCAAGGCCATGTGTGGCGCTGACTGCTGGACAGATCACATGCTCATTGTCTCCAAAATGAAGCTCTGTATCAGACCCAAGAGGCAACCACAAGGAAGCAAGGCTATGAAAAGAATCAATGTGGCCAGGCTGAAGAACTCCAGCATAGCTTCAGCACTGGCTGAAGATTTAGAAACCAAGCTTGCTGACCTACACCTTGCAGGCAGCACTGTGGACGACTGGGATCGCTTCAGGGATGCTGCCCGCTCATCTGCACTGAAGATGCTAGGGCTCTCTACCCGCAAGCAGCATGACTGGTTCGATGAGAATGATGAGGAGATACAGGCTCTACTTGTTGAAAAGCACCGCCTTCATTGTGCCCATCAGAACGACCCATCATCAGCTGCCAAGAAAATCGCCTTTACCAGTGCTCGCAGGACAGTCCAGAATAAACTGTGTAAAATGCAAGATGCCTGGCTGAGCGCCAAGGCAGATGAAATACAGGGATACGCTAACAGAAATGACTTGAAACGATTCTGTGAAGCCTTCAACACTCTCTACGGACCTCAGTCCCTCAGGAGTTCCCCCCCCCAAGTATAGATGGTACAATTCTCATTACAGAGAAGGCTCAGATCCTGCAGAAATGGGCTGAACACTTTGAAGCCAGCCTCAACCGACCGTCATCTATTAACGATGAGGCGATAGACAGGATTCCCCAGGTCGACATCAACAGCGCCATGGATGACCCAC
The DNA here is from genome assembly GCF_030028105.1 of Mobula birostris. Classification (NCBI taxonomy): domain Eukaryota; kingdom Metazoa; phylum Chordata; class Chondrichthyes; order Myliobatiformes; family Myliobatidae; genus Mobula; species Mobula birostris. Next base: position 43,691,714 of record NC_092376.1, read on the forward strand.
TGGTAGTAGCCGAAGTCACAGAAGCTGTCGAGCGGCAAAGCCCCAGGGGCAGATGCCATATCTGCAGGGATCTACAAAGCCGGTGGTCGTGTACTTATAGAGAAGCTCACCGAGTTGTTCCAGACTCTTTGGAAGCAAGGATCCATTCCTCAGGAACTTAAAGATGCATCCATTGTACACCTCTACAAGAGGAAGGGCAATCAATAAGTATGCGACAACCACCGAGGAATCTTGCTGCTCTCCATCACAGGAAATACCCTTGCAAGAGTCCTACTAAATCGTCTGGTCACTCATCTGGAGCTGGGCCTGCTGCCAGAGTCACGTGTGGCTTTCGCAAAGGTTGTGGGGCTATTGACATGATCTTTGCCACGCGCCAACTTCAGGAGAAGTGTCAGGAGCAGAATTGCGAACTCTACACAACTTTTGTTGACCTCACGAAAGCCTTCGACACTGTCTGCCGACAAGGCCTGTGGAGGATCATGTCAAAGTTCGGCTGCCCCGCCAAATTCATTCATATGGTACGCCAGTTCCATGATGGCATGATGGCCAGAGTACTGGGCGGCAGAGAATCCTCTGAGGCGTTCCCAGTCACCAATGGTGTCAAACAGGGCTGTGTGCTCACACCCACACTGTTCAGAAGATGTTCTTCTGCCATGCTGAATGATGTCTTCCAGGACAGTGATGCTGGAATCAGCCTCAAGTACGGAGTGGATGGGAAACTCTTCAACCTGAGGAGACTTCAAGCTATTACCAAAGTGAAGGAGACTGTTCTGAGAGACTTCCTCTTTGCCGATGACTGCGCCCTGTCTGCTGGCTCGGAGCCAGAGATGCAAGTCAATATGGACAAATTCTCCACGGCTTGTGACAACTTTGGACTCACCATCAACATCAAAAAGACCGAAGTCATGCACCAGCCTGCCCCTCGTACACGGTACGCAGAACCGAAAATCACAGTCAAGGGACAAAATCTACAGGCAGTGGACCAGTTTACTTAACTTGGCAGCACCCTCTCCCTAGCAGTGACTATTGACACAGAAGTTAACTGCAGAATAGCGAAGGCAAGTTCTGCTTTCAGTAGACTGCGCTCCACTGTATGGGAACGTGAAGGAATCAGTCCAGCAACAGGACAGAGCCGTGGTACTCACTACCCTCCTGTATGCCTGTGAAACGTGGACTGTGTATCGAAGGCATGCAAGACAGCTCAACGATTTCCACGTGACTTGTCTTCGCAGAATATTGGGCATCAGATGGCAAGATAAAGTACCAGACGCTGATGTTCTCTCTAGAGCAAGTCTACCACCAGTCCACACACTGCCGATGAGAGTACAGACCCGGTGGGCAGGTCATGTCAGCCGCATGCCAGAGGAGCGCGTACCCAAGCAGCTCCTTTTTGGGGAACTCTCTGTTGGAAGATGCTCGCATGAAGAGCAGAAGAAACATTACCAAGACACACTAAAGGCCTCCCTGAAGTCATTTGACATAGACACGACCTCCTGGGAAACGCTGGCACAAAACCACCCTACCTGGCACGGCCTCATCCACAAGGGCTGTCAAGCTTACGAAGCAAGGCGCATTGCTGAAGCACAACTTAAGCGCGAGCTGCGCAAGTCCAGACCCACCAGCGCAACAACTGCAGTGCCTACACATGTCTGCCCAACATGTGCCAGGACATTCCATGCCTGAATTGGCCTGACCAGTCATCTTCAGACACACCGCATCCAGTCTCAAAGTGACTAATGGTGTCGGTCTTCATTGATGACGATGGACGAACCACCACCACTTGTTTGCCTTATTTCCATAGACACCATGCCAGTTTCCTCAGTAAATACAGATGCATAAAAAACCATTTAAGATCTCCCCCATTTCTTTTGGTTCCATACGTAGCCGACCACTCTGATCTTCAAGAGGACCAATTTTGTCCCTTACTATCCTTTTGCTCTTAATATACCTATAGAAGCTCTTTGGATTATCCTTCACCTTGACTGCCAAAGCAACCTCATGTCTCCTTTTAGCCCTCCTGATTTCTTTCTTAAGTATTTTTTTGCACTTTTTATACTCCTCAAGCACCTTATTTGCTCCCTGTTTCCTATACATGTCATATATCTCTCTCTTCTTTATCAGAGTTCCAATATCCCTTGAGAACCAAGGTTCCCTATTTTTATTCACTTTGCCTTTAATCCTGACAGGAACATACAAGCTCTGCACTCTCAAAATTTCTCCTTTGCAGGCCTCGCGCTTACCAATCACATCCTTGCTAGAGAACAACCTGTCCCAATCCACGCTTTTTAGATCCTTTCTCATTTCTTCAGTTTAGAACCTCAATCCGAAGACCAGATCTAACTTTATCCATGATCAAGTTGAAACTAATGGTGTTATGATCACTGGAACCAAAGTGTTCCTCTACACACACTTCTGTCACCTGTCTTAACTCGTTTCCTAATAGGAGATCTAATATTGCATTCTCTCTAGTTGGTACCTCTATATATTGATTTAGAAAACTTTCCTGAACACATTTTACAAACTCTAACCCATCTAGATCTTTAACAGTATGGGAGTTCCAATCAATATGTGGAAAATTAACCCCTACTATCACAACTTTATGTTTCCTGCATTCGTCTGCAATCTCTCTGCGGATTTGCTCCTCCAATTCTTGCTGACTATAACACCATTAATGTGGTCATACCTTTCCTGTTTCTCAGCTCCACCCATATAGCCTTGGTAGACAAGCCCTCTAATCTGTCCTTCCTGAGCACTACTGTAACATTTTCCCTGACTAGCAATGCTACCCCCCCCACCCTCGCCACCCTTCATTCCTCTGCATCTATCACATCTGAAATATCGGAACCCTGGAACATTAAACTGCCAGTCCTGCCCCTCCTGTAGCCCAGTTTCACTAATGGCTATAATGTCGTAATTCCATGTGTCAATCCAAGCCCTCAGCTTGTCAAGGGTGTCTTAACCAGCTGCATCAACGGGAATTAGAAACATAGAACAACCCTCAGCACAATACAGGCCCTTTGGCGCACAAAGTTGTGCCGAACAAAAGAAAAACACTTGGCCCGTACGGGGATCGAACCTGCAACTTTGGCGTTATTAGCACCACGCTCTAACCATCTGAGCTAACCGGCCAATCTATTTGCAAGGTGCCTAACTGTAAGTCCCTACAAAGGACTGCCTCCTACACTTTACATACTCCTGAAAGGTCTTCTCTTTATAAATCACTATATCTGCTATATTTTTAAAATCAAAGTGGAGCCTTCAATACCCCTTTACATCAAGAGTTCTTTTGACTTGTTGTCTGTAATTTTCACACTTAACACTCATTATTTCATGGTTGAATATAATCTCCAAAGTAGATGTGACCAGTATACTTTTGTCAGATCCAGTTTTACGACATTGAAATCAGTCTTCCCTGTATTCAGACGCTTAATTTATAGATCTCCTACAAAGATGTGGGTCATGAATGGAAACACCAAGAATAATGTTCCAGTCATTAAAGATTAGTGTCATTTGTCATATGTATGGAAACATCCATTGAATTTTTTCATTTGCGTCAATGATCAACACAATACGAACATTCGCTGAGGGCAGCCCGCAAGTGTCACCACACTTCATGTGCCAATGTGGCATGCCCATGAATTGCTAAGTCTAACCTGTACATCTAGAATGTGGGAAGAAACTTTAGCACCAAGTGGAAGCCCACGCAGCCATGGGGAGAATATACAAACTTCTTACAGACAGCAGTGGGAATAGAACCCTGATCGTGATCACTATTGCTGTAAAGTGTTAGGCTAACCACTACTATTTTCCCCACTGGCATAATTAGAAGCTGCGTAAGCTGCAGTGCTTTTAGATGCCTATGTGAAGCTATTGTGAAAGAAACATTAAACTGGCAACAAAAATGGTTCCAACATTCTTACTGTTCATGAAATAGTTTGATTAATTAGTCACTGTGTTAGAAAATGGCACCAATCAGATTGCCTCAAAGATCATGAAAGTTTGATTGTTATGAGAAATGAGATACTGAAATCATCATTAAGATAGTTGGTGAATTAGTTCAAAACATTTTAGTAAGTTAGATGAGCCTTGATAATGTGATCATGGTAGTCAGTTTAAAAGATTGACAAAAGGCCATATGTAAACTTGCTATAAAAGTGACTGAAAGGAACTGAAAGAAAAGCAAGTGGAAATTAGGTGTCAAGTCAAAGTGATTATTAATGGGAAGATATTGCTTGAAAATTTGAACAGGAATCATATTTTTTCCAACGATAATCTTGGACTGTTATCACTGATGGGCCAGCAATTGTCAGCATACATAAAAAGGCAAACAAACAATTCAAGCAATTGCTCAAGATCTGTCTTTTGGTGTAGTTTCTGAAATTTAATTCTGAGTTAATCTGCTTAATGAAATGTGGTATTATTGCCGGTTAATACTATTTGAACAATTGTAGTGCCCTGCAGTAAAAACATTGTATTTGGAAAGAGACTTGCATTGTGTTCTCTCTACTGCATGCTGTCTTATTCTTATTTGTTTCTTCTGTACTATGAGAAACCAGAACTGAGTTTCTGGAGAAAAATAAAGCTAATTGTTAAATAAGAATGTTTTTTGGCTTTTGTTTTGGAGATACTGTCATAGGGTTAGTTTCTGTTGAGATATTGTTGAAATTAACAAGGTTTCACTAGCTATTGTTCAGAAGGAAAATGGCTGTTTTGTTGATTTGAGGCAAGACTTGTCGGGTACTAACTTTAGGTAAGAAATAAATTGACATTAGTGAACCTGAGATTTAAAGTTTCACAGTTCTCTTAACTGGTCAGGGAAAGTTTTACTTTACCTTGTACATTTCACTGACTTGCAAAACACTGACTGCATATCATCTTGTATGCTTTGCATGTAAGAATCAATCTGCTTCAAAAGACTACTTAGATTATTCTTCTGGCATTAGAAGCTGTACACAGGTTGGGTATATAAAAACACTTAAGTCACATGCATCTTTGAATGTTTACTTCCACCACTGGCTGTGAAAATTGCAAAATGACAATTTTGGGAACCACTACAGTGATATGATTAGTGTACTTGATGGAATAGGATTTATCATGGGATTATTATATAGGACTCTGGCACATAGGTTATAATATATGGTTCTATGAGAATTACAAAGCCCTGTTCATTTGGTATCTCTAAATCAACCTGACAACTAACAGGAGCTGCAGTGAGTATTTAATACTGTTACGTGTCCACAGTTTCATTTTCCTGGGAGCCCATAGTTTCATTTACTGTGTGCGTCACGTGTCCCCAGTTTCGTTTTACTTTGAGTCCACAGTTTCGTTTCTGTGAACGTTACCTTATGACGTATGCCGACGGTATAAAAGAAATGTGGACATTTTGCTGAGAAGGGAGTCGAAGGAAAGAGAGAGAGAGAGAGAGTGAAGACTGCACTTCGAGCTATCCGGCAACAGCTCACGATCGAGAAGGGTAAAGTCTAATGTTTACCCAAACCCAAAGGATTAGGTTAATCAGCGGCACACTGTGCGTTATGGAGACATGTCTGTCCTTCGTATGATCTATGGGTGTGGATTTTGTGACAGCCACTTTGTGAAATCGCTCTTTGTGGACTTCGGAACAGTATTCTTCGGCTGGGATCTTTGGTAACTGTTTCTTCATTCGCTAGCCGTGGAATCTTTGGAATTCGTTGTGATCGCCTTGTCACTGCATTGTTAATCCACAAGTCTGTCCTCTCACCTATTTCGTGAATTACCAGGCTCTCTGAACTGCCACTTTAAGACTGTGCTTGAGTAAGATTTGTTAAGAACAGGTTCTAAGTTTGACTGTAAGGGAGCTATAGACACATAACACTGTTAACTTCTGTTTAAGAAAGTAGTTTATTTAATTTTCCAATTTTTTGAGTAGATGTAAATAAATATAGTGGTTTTAATATTAAAACCTGACTCAATTTGTCATCTCTTGCTGCTAGTACATTACAAAGTCGTGACAATACCGAGTTTGCCCTGTGAAGACACTCCTGTTTTGTCTACCGGAAAATGATAAGATTGACCTGAAGAGATTGACCAGCAGATCGAGGAGCTTAAATCTTGAACATTCCATGTATTCTTGGACTAGAAACATTGTGATAGCTAGAATGGTGAAGCAAAATGACCAATGGACATCTTACAGTTATTCTCAATTGTTTAAACACACTGGTCAAAACAGTAGCCATATTCTCAAAACAGTTGACACAGCCTGCTAAAAGACTGAAGTGTTGTGCCAAACTCACTCTCACTGCAAAACGCACTCAGCCAATCAAAAAAGTAGCACACAACAGTAGATCACTAACACATATAAGGAATCATTGGATAATCACTGGCAAAATATTGATTATCCTTCTCACATGAACAGCATAGTCAGTCATACAGTGTGATGCTTGTTGTATAATGCCAAACATTCAAAAGTGCATTTATTATGTAAGCAGTATACAACCCTGAAATTTGTCTTCCCACAGACAGCCACGAAACAAAGAACCACCATGGAACCCATTCAAAGAAAACATCAAACCAACACATAAAAAAAAGAACAGATCGCACAAACAGCAAAAAATGAGCGAAAAGCACAGAATATAAAACATCAAACTACAGAGTCGTTGAACCAGCCTAGGAATGTTCAGTTTAGTTTAATTCTGTTCAATTTGGTGCTGTCGTTCGTTGGCTGCAGAGCCAGTCTGCACGAAATGGCAATAGGAAAACAGTAACCAGAAACACAAAATGACATGAACTGCAGAGTCCAATCCACAAAATGCATTGATTAAACCATACCCAAGGCCCAAGACTCTGGGTTGGCGGGGGGGAGGGGGGGAGAGACCCCCCCCCCCCAAATGCTGGCACTTCCCTCTGGCAGCAGCAAGCGAGAGACCGGTTAAATGAGTGCAGATGACGCTGAGCACCCGCTGACCTTCCACTCTCGTACTCGCTGGTTTATATCTTGCTTGACATTATGAATCAGTGAGATCGGAGGGAAATGAAGCTGATCATGGCCCTGTCTCCAGGCCACACATTCCGCTCCAAACTTTACTGAACTCCGTCAGAGACAGCGAAGTGCCAGGTCACTCAATTGCAAGCAGCTTAGTAATAGAATCACATTTGAGAGAAGAAGGTGTAAAAGTAGTTTCATGAACTGTCTGAAGGACTTTGCCATTGGTCACGTTGTTGACTAGTGCCAACAAAGATCAGGACATTTAGTCCATTATTGTAAATATAATGATTACAGCCCCAATCATGAGTTGGAACGTTGAAGGAGCAACAGAATAAGATGCAAGAATGAAAACACACAGTCTTCACTATAATCTCAACATTTCACTATCTGTTGTTACATGAAAGTCAAGGACATTATTGCTGACATCTTTAGGAAAAAATCATACATCTTTGATAACAGAAATACAGTACAATAATGGTAATCATTGATCTGTCTGTCCCTAATGTTGGGCCACATGTTTTCATCAAATCACATAAAATGTGCTCCGTAGTGATGCAGTGGGGGTAAATGCCTCTTTGAAAACCTGGTGCAGCCTTGGCAATCTGACTTGGTGATTATTCGACAAGTCTCAGTTATAGCGTACGTCAGCAGCATTTTGCCAGTAGGAAGCTTCCATCTCCCAGGTGGTTAAAAAAATACCTCAATAGGTTTGATGAAGGGGAATATGGTAAAAGGAATTCCATGGGCATGCTATGATGATCCTGAAACCGGTTGGTCATTGCAGATGAGTGGTGGAAAGATGCATTGTCCATTAATGGTATAATGTAGTCTATTGATCCCAGCATCCTGTTCCTCTTCAGACGCCAAGAGTTGTCAGTAAAACCCATCAAGGAATGTGATATTGCGTAGGGTGTTACATGGCCCACTCGTGAGGATGTATACCTGAACACCAGTGTCTGATTTGGCTGCACACGTGGTGATGTTTGAACCTCTCCAGCGAGGTACCTGGACTGTTGCCTTTGCCCTATGACATTCCTCCCCTTCCCTTCTTGTCTTAGACAAGGTTGGTGCATCAACAGATTTGCAGTGATTTCTTAATTCCGTGCAAAATGGAACCACCTTGAGTCAGTGATTTGGGATTGATTGCTGTCAGATGGGGCCATTTGATTGTGTTTTTTGCTCGACACGACATTTCTAATTGATTGTTCTGACTTGTATCTTCTGATGACTACTGTGTCAAATGTTTAGCAAAAAGTTCATTAGCTGGTAATGAGACTGGTATACATATAATAATAAATGGTTGACTTGTGATGAGATGGCAGCTGTTTTGCTCATATAGGGTTTAGAATTAGCTTGATCAAAGTGTCTAGGCAACTGAGAAAAACTGTAAGGTTGAGGTACAGCAAAATAGCTTGTGGCCTAAAGAACTGATAGTGGACAAAGCAATTGTACATGATTTCCAAAGCACAGCAAGATGTTGAAATGGCCATTGAAAAGCCAAAATAAAATGAGACCACTGTAGCAGATTGTCAAAAACTAAGTAAATAAGTTTTTCTGATAGTGACAACGTTTCCTCCTTGGCAATGGAGATTTTATTGGTGGATGCTTAAGTGTGACTGTTATTCAACAAGAGACAATTTCAGTGGAATCTGAAGAATATAAGAGGTCTTGATTGAAATATACCACATTCAAATGGATCTTGACACAAGTGAATTTAAAGTGTATGTTGTCTTTTACTGGAGAATCTAATACAGGTTTCCCCCGCCATCCGAAGGTAGAGCGTTCCTATGAAACGGTTCGTAAGCCGGAATGTCGTAAAGCGAAGAAGCAATTACCATTAATTTATATGGGAAAAATTTGTGAGCATTCGCAGACCCAAAAAATAACCTACCAAATCACGCCAAATAGCACATAAACCTAAAATAACAGTAACATATAGTAAAAGCAGGAATCATATGATAAATACACAGCCTATATAAAGTAGAAATACATTTCTACAATCATCGCCTGCACTGTTCTCCGTAGTGAAAATCTCATGCAAGCGCTCCCGGCAGAAACACTCTCTCCAGTAACCTTTAAGCTATGAAGCTGCCAAATCATACCAAATAACACGTAAAAATACACAACCGATATAAAGTAGAAATAATGTGTGTACAGTGTAGTATCACTCACCGGAATGGGGAAGACAGCGCCGAGCACACTGATGATGGTGTGTTAGGCTGAGTCGTCAGAGGCTGGGGTCGCAGTGGTCCCCACCCTCCGGGCAGCGTACCAATACCGATCCGCGAAGCATGCAGGGGTGCAGCGGTGGCCGGGACGCACCCAGCACATCTTTAAGAAAAAAGCCGAAATAAACAAACTAGTTAATTACATTTTAATTCCACATCCCGTTCCCATTCTGACATGTCTATCCGCGGCCTCCTCTACTGTAAAGATGAAGCCACTCTCAGGTTGGAGGAACAACACCTTATATTCCGTCTGGGTAGTCTCCAACCTGATGGCATGAATATTGACCTCTAACTTCCGCTAATGCCCCACCTCCCCCTCGTACCCCATCCATTATTTATACACACGTTCTTTCTCTCACTCTCCTTTTTCTCCCTCTGTCCCTCTGACTATACCCATTGCCCATCCTCTGGGCTTTTCCACCCCCTCCCCCTTTTCCTTCTCCCTGGGTCTCCTGTCCCATGATCCTCTCATATCCCTTTTGCCAATCACCTGTCCAGCTCTTGGCTCCATCCCTCCCCCTCCTGTCTTCTTCTATCATTTTGGATCTTCCCCTCCCCGTCCCACCTCTTCCTTCAGTTAGTCCTGATGAAGGATCTCGGCCTGAAACATCGACTGTACCTTTTCCTAGAGATGCTGCCTGGCCTGCTGCATTCACCAGCAACTTTGATGTGTGTTGCTTGAATTTCCAGCATCTGCAGAATTCCTCGTGTTTGCGTAATTAATTAGGTGACGCCCGGCATGTAGATGTCGGCCCAGATCAGAGGCGATTGCCGATTGTGTCGCCTCTGATCTGGGCCAACATTTACGTGCCGGGCGGCACCTAGTTAATTAGCTTGTTTATTTCGGCTTTTTTCTTAAAGATGTGCTGGGTGCGTCCTGGCTACTGCTGCATTCTTCGTGGATTGGTATCTGTCCGCGGCCTGGGGGTTGGGGTGGTGGGACACTGAGGTGTCGTCTGTTTCCATCAGGGAAGGCAGGTCATCTTCTATGTCTGCCTGCCTCGATGTCGAAGGTCGAGGTTCGTCATCTGCTGTGGCTGATGTGGAAGGCTTGCTTGACTGCTGAGCCTCGCGCATTTTTCGATCATACAGTTCTTTGTAAGGACTCAAACCATCTTGCAAATATGCCCTAAACCGACGTACTCTTTCAAAATTAAATTTGTACTTTATCATTGCAGCGAAAATCTCACGCAGTTGCTTCATGTTCAGTTCCTGGGTAACTTCACTTTCGGTCCGTTTGCTACTGCATTCAGTTTCGGTGGTTATCCTTTCCTCTTCCAATTGCATCAGCTCTTCATCTATCAGTTCTTGGTCATGGGATGCCAAAACCTCTTCAACATCATCTTCATCAACTTCCACAAGCTAAACTCACTTTGTCCTTACTTCGTTCACCACGATCGAAACGCTTAATTATGTCTAGTTTTACGCTAAGTGTTACACCCTTACGAGCTCTTTTAGGCTTTTCCGATAACTTAGAACTCTCATCTTGCAAACGGCTGCTCACAGGCACGTGTTTAAGCAATGCCGGCTAGAATGCCGTTCCGAATCTGGGGGACGAGTGGCTGCTCGGGGCGCGTGCTGCCTTTTATCGCGTGCTGCTTTTTTTCGTGCTGCCTTTTTTCGTCACAGTGAAAACACCTTCTGTTAGCGAAAACAGGTAACTAATGTAGATCTTTCGTAACAGTGAGGTTTCGTAAAGCGAATGTTCGAAAAGCGGGGGACATCTGTAATACTGATTACCATTTTTAAGGAAATTAAGATAGATGAGCCAATTTCTTGAGGATCATTCATATTTGTAAGTTGTTCCCCACAGTATGAAGGAATTGACTATTTGAATTTTTTTTTACATTGATATACTGTAGGTAGCAAGAGGGTGATTATTGTTAAGCAAGAGAGTTAAGCAAATGATGAATACAGGCTGATGGCAGGGTGTGGATGAAGTTGCAATCAGACAGGCCATATCTTATCAAAGTTCAAAGTAAATTGTCAAAGTATATCTACTACCCTGAGATTCACTTTCTTGTGGGCATTCACAGTAGATACAAAGAAACACAATAGTATCAATGAAAAACTATACACAAAGATGGACAAATAACCAATGTGCAAAAGAGGACAAATTGTGCCAATGCAAGAAACAAATAATAGATAATTAATAAATAATATTAAGAACATGAATTCTGGAGTCCTTGAACGTGAATCCATAGTTGTGGAATCATTGTTGAGGTCTGTGATGTTATCCATGCTGGTTCAAGAGGCTGATAGTTGAAGGGTAATAACTGTTCCTGAACTTGATGGTGAAGGAACCAAGGCTTCTGTACCTCATTCCTGGTAGTAGTGTCATTTTAAATGGCATTGGAGGCTAGAAGGGCATAGTGGCCTATACTTGCTCCTAAGGCAGGGAGTGGAGAAGATGGTGGTGTGACGTAGCACGCGCGGCCACTCCGGTGGTGATGTCTGTTATTTGTCAAGTAGGTACCGTGCACAATTCTGATTTGATGGAGACACACGTGAGAGTACGGAGGAACATCTGGAGAAACTTCTGAAATGCCCGCTTCATTGCCGTTGCTACTGTGTGGTCCGGAATCTTCGGAGGAGAAGGCCCCGAATCCTCGGCTTGCTTGTTTTGGAGGTCGGGAAAAGGTCGAAGGCGCTTGGCAGGCTGTATCGGAGGGGTTCAACAGAGGCTTGAAGTTTTTGGACAGATGGACTCAGTGTCGGCTGTGGTCAGCTGCTTCCAAGGCATCGGCAGTTGTCGGTGCCTGGAGGTTTATGGCAGGGAGTTTCTCCCTTCGCTGCCTGCTATCGGGGGCTTGAGCATCGATCGGGACTTGGAGCCTTTTTTTTTTACCATGTCCATGGTCTGTTCTTTATCGAATTATGGCATTGCTTTACACTGCTGTAACTATATGTTATAATTTTGTGGTTCTGTCAGTGTTAGTCTTTGGTTTGTCCTATTTTTCTGTGATATCACTCTGGAGGAACATTGTATCATTTCTTAATGCATGCATGCATTTCCAAATGACAATAAATGAGGACTGAGTGTTCTCATAATCTAATCTAAATTTATATTTATATTAATCCCTGTTATCTGCCATGGGGAGAGTCATTGCAAAAAGCTCCTCAGTTGTTCCTACCAATGGTTGGAATTCCTTCCAGAGTCTCAATGGATTTTGTTCATGAAGAGACACAATGGAGATCATCTTTACCATGTAACAGAAGACGAATGCATGTTTATGTGGCTGCCTTTGACCTTTTCATAAGCCTTCAGCTAGCAGTCCAATTGTGGAAGATTCTGGTCAAATTTGGTTGTCCTATAAATTCATCACTGTCTTTTCACTATTTGTTGCTAACAATTTGATGACAGACCCAATCCCAGTGCAGACATTTTTCTTAATGTTGCTTGCAGCAATCTTATTTTATCTTCAACAAGCTGATCTGAAGGGCCAGAAACAGTTCTTCACCTCCACTCCAGATCCAAGTTACACTAATTTCAGTCTGAGTTACACAGCACCACTCCTATGAAGTCCAAGTTGGCATTGATTCCTTCAATAAAGCACACTAATTTTATTTAAACAAATATAGGCCTAATAAAAATACATACAAAGGAAGAAACAGTGCAAAACTTTTATATTTATGGTTATTACATTCAGTAGTGTAATTTTTTTAAGAAGAGAAATAAACATGGCAAAATGCCACTCGTGTGGCCTCTTAGGCTGATATACCCATTTCATTATTCAAGAAGCTTCACCACCCAACTTTGCTCCTCTATGCTTGGTAGTGGAAGGAGCATATACTATTGTCCTTCCCCAAGGAGATTTGGCATTTGTTGCACTGAGTGTCAATGCATCCCTCAGCATGCGACTGTGACTGTCTACAGGATGCCCTGACAGACACCTTGTTGGCTGGAAGATGAACAAACTTTGGGTAAATCAAAAGGTTGATGACCCTCCATGTAGAAAACGTTAATTGCTCTGCCCAGCCCTTGTCAATCCTCTGTCACCTCTTTATTTTAACAAAAAAACTCAGTTACATTTGTGAGATGATATTTTCCACACAGTAATGTTGACTACCCTAATGTCCTTGCCTTTCCAAATGCAAACAGGTCTTGTTTCTTTGAATCCTTGAACGTTCTTTGGTAACATTCCCACCACTAACATTAGGCTCACCAGTCTGTAGTTCCTTGTCCTTGCAGCCCTTCGTAAATAAAGACAACATTTTAATTGCCCTCCTGTCCTTATGCCTTAACCAGGGCCAAGGAAACGCAAAAATAACTGCCACAACCCTAGCAATTTTTTCCTTTGCTTCCTATAACATCCTAAGGTACACTTGTCCAGACTCCAGTGGCTTAAGCTTTTTTATCTGCATCAATACCACCAACATCTTCTTTGTGATGCTAGTATGTTTGAGGACAACACTGTTCTCTTCCCTCAACTCCCAAGCTTTGTGACCTTCTCCACAGTAAATAAAGACATGAAGTATTCACTTCATGCCTTGCCCATTTCCTGTGGATTCAAACAGATGATTACACCGATCCTTAAATGTACCCATTCATTCCCTAGTTACACTTTTTCTTTTAAAGTATTTGCAGAATGTTAGGAATATCCTTTACCTCACTTGCTCATGATATCTCATGTCCCCAGTTTTTTGCCTTCCTGATTTCATCCTTAAATATATTCTTAACAGAGCCTAAGATTCAAAGGATTTGTGTGATCCCAGGTGCTTAAACCTTATATGCTTTCCTAGGCTGATATCTTCAATATCCCTCAACAGACTGGAGAGGTGAAATATTAGCCATAGTCTCATTTCCTGGTTAGTATTCTGTGTCATCTTTTTCACTCTTGTCTGGAACAGTTCAATAGGTTTCAATAGTTACATTTAATGTCAGAGAAATGTATACAATATACATCCTGAAATAATAATTCTTCACAAACATCCACAAAATCAGAAGAATGCCCCAAAGAATGAATGACAGTTATATGTTAGAACCCCAAAGCCCCCCCACCAGCTCCCCCCTCCCATGAATAAGCAGCAGCAAAGCAACAAACCCCTCTCCCACTGGCAAAAAAACATCGGCGCGCCCCCCCCCCCCCCACCAAGCGTGTGGCAAAGCATCAACAAAGACACAGACTTGCAGTAACCCAAAGACTATTCGTTCATCTGGTATTCATCTGGCTTTCTCTCTCTAATAAGGGAAAAAGAGGTGTCCCCATTTCAGTTGATCACGTCTTTCTGTAGACTGCAAAAGCGTGATTGATGTCATCTCCTTCAGTGGCAGAATGCATCAACCTGGTTAATTGGCATAGTAGTTTTTATTTGATATTATACCAATGCTTGTAAGAAGTACATGAAGTACAGGAGCTCATTGACATTTCATTAGGTACTGAGTGTCACTGTGTGCAAGTATCTTTTTATGTTATGCCCTCAGTATAGTTCATCAGTGGCTGCTGTCCATTTCATAATTTCAATGAAATTAGTTTTCCTTTAAAACCTAATTAATTCAATGTATGATAATAATGTTAAAGATACATTTAACTCGGGGCACATGTATGTGTGGGAAATGGAGAGATATAGACCTTGTGCAGGTGGATGGGATTAGTTAAAATTGACATGGTCAGCACAGATATCATGGGCTGTGGGGCCTGTTCCTTTGCTGTGCTGTACTGTTCTGTTCTTATTGTTTGTAAATCTGCCAAACGGTAATCATTTTAGTAGACTCGCAAGGCACTAAGTCTATTATGTTTTAAGAAAGACTATAGAACATAGAAATCTACAGCACATTACAGGCATTCGGCCCACAATGTTGTGCTGACCATGTAACCTACTCTAGAAACTGCCGAGTTTCCCTAACGCATAGCCCTCTACTTTTAAGCTCAATGTACCTAGCCAATAGCCTCTTAAAATACCCTATTGTATCTGCTTCCACCACCGCCACTGTATTCCACGTTCCACCGCTCTGTGTGGAAAAACTTACCCCTGACATCCACCTTGTACCTACTTCCAAGCACTATAAAACTATGCTCCCTTGTGTTAGCCATTTCAGCCCTGTGAAAATGCCTCTGGCTATCCACACAATCAATGTCTCTCATCATCTTATACACCTCTATCAGGTTACCTCTCATCCATCATTGCTCCAAGGAGAAAAGGCCAAGTTCACTCAACCTATTCTCATAAGGCATGCTCTCCAATCCAGGCAACATCCTTGTAAATCTCCTCTGCACTCTCTCTATGGTATCCACATCCTTCCTGTAATGAGGTGATCAGAACTGAACACAGTACTCCAATTGGGGTCTGACCAAGGTCTTGTATAGCTGTAACATTACCTCACTGCTTACTTATGACTGACTATTCTCTATATGTCAGTGTCGCTGCAGTAATGAGTAAAAAAATATCTAGGTCAGTATTGTTTGTTTTTGTCTGAACGTCTGACTCAGGAAAATGTTATTGGTGAGGCTAATCAGTAACTTTATTTGAAGATAGAGGGAAGGTAAAAGGTCATGTGTGCACTGTTGTTAGCCCAGTGAGTTGCTTATTGACTTATTATAGATCTGGTAGCTAATTCTTTCTCACGCTGAAAGAGTTGCATTAAGAGTTCAGTTAATTTAAGAGTATTTGGACTCAGTGGCCAAATTAGGTATAGAAGGTATATTAGCTATAGAAGTAGAACCTGGTGTGATATGGCTTAGGATTTGGTGCCAAAAGTAGCAGATTTTCCAGATTGGATGTGATACAACAACACATTAAATTTGTAGGCTGTCTAAAAGACATTAGACAGTGGAAAAGTACATTATCAGGGAAATTTATGTTTAAAGAGTACATGGGAAGATAGGCTCTAGTATGTTTCAATGAGTGTGTAAAATGGAACCAAGTGGGTTTGAAGGGAATAGGGATCCCTAGATATCAGGAGTGTGGGGGCCAGAGCCCCTGTAAGACACATGCCAAAGTGTTGGAGATTCTGAAGAGTTAACTAGCATGATATCGTTTTACCGTACTTGGTTTGGAGAGTAGCTTAAAATTATTGAAATCCTTAGCTAATGGAGCAAAGTGCAGTTGGTCAGGGTAGTTTGTTTCTGTGCTGCAAGATCCATGTAATGTTCTTTCATTTGTTGAGTTATGTGTAGCAATTTGAGGGGAAGAAAAGAGAAATAAAATTATAGATCTTTTTGAAAATCCATTTATCCACTGTTGGGTGCAAAGATTCAGTTCTGGTTAAAAGTTACTAATCACTCACAGCCATCAAACACTCTTCATACATTAACCGTTTCATTCCAGAATCATTTTCAGAAAGCCTCTCTGGACTTTCTCCAATGCCAGCATGTCCTTTCTTAGATACAGGGCACAAAACTGCTCACAATACTCCAAATGTGGTCTGATCACCATAAAGTGCTTCAAGAAGCTGGTCGTAGCATGCATCAACTCCAGTTTTCTGGACAATATCAACCCACTGCTGAAACAGTGGGTTTCTCCCTCACCCTACATTCATGTCTGGAACATCTGGACAGTAAAGACAATTTACATCAGACTATTGATTACAGTTCTGCCTTCAATATTATTATTCCAAGTAAATTCATCATTAAGATCATAAGGTATAAGAGCAGAATTAGGCCAATTGGCCCATCAAGTCTGCTCCGCCATTCAATCATGTTTGATCCTTTTCTCCCCTCCTCAACCCCATTCCCTGGCCTTCTCCCTGTAACCTTTGATGCCGTGTTCAATTAACAATCTGCCAAGCTCTGCCTTAAATACACCCAATGACCTGGCCTCCACAGGTATCTGTGGTAATAAATTCCACAAATTCACCACCCTCTGGCTAAAGAAATTTCTGTGCATCTGTTTTAAAATCGATGCCTCTCTATCTTGAGGCTGTACCCTCTTGGCCTAGACTCCCCCACCATGGGAAACATCCTTTCCACATCTACTGTCTAGGCTTTTCAATACTCGAAAGGTTTCAATGAGATTCTCCCTCTTATCCTTCTAAATTCCGGCAAGTACAAACACAGATCCATTAAATGTTCCTCATATGATAATCCTTTCATTCCTGGAATCATCCTTGTTAACCTCATCTGAGCCCTGTTCAATCCCAGCGCACCTTTTCTTAGATGAAGAGCACAAAACTGTTCACAATATGCAAAAATAAGAAGGTGGGGTGAGGAGGAGGATGACTAGCTGGAAGATGATAGGTGAAGCTAGGTGTGTGGGAAAGGTAAAGGGTTGGAGAAGGAAAGAATCTCATAGGAGAAGAAAGTGGGCCGTGGTAGAAAGGGAATATGGAGGGGCACCAGGGGGAGTTGACAGGCAGGTGAGGAGAAGAGATAAGAGGCCGGTGTTGGGAATAGAAAGAGAGGGAAGGTGGAGGGGAAAAATTATCAGAGGGAGAAATCAATGTCCATGCCTTCAGGCTGGATGCTACCTAGATGGAGTACAAGGTGCTGCTCCTCCACCCTGAGAATAGCCTCATCATGGGAAACGAGGATGTCACGGACCGGCATGTCAAAACAGGAATGGGGATGGGAATTAAAATGGCCGGCCACTGGGAAATTTGCTTTAGGCAGATGGAACGGAGATGCACGACGAAGTGGTCCTCCAATTTATGTCAGGTCTCACCAATGTGGCCTCCTCTACATCGGGAGTACCGGACACAATATACTTTATACTTATATTGTCGTCAAACAATTGATACCAGAACGTACAATCATCACAGGGATATTTGATTCTGTGCTTCCCACTCCCTGGATTACAAATATTAAAAAATTAGTAAATATTAAAAATTTAATTTATAAATCATAAATAGAAAATAGAAAAATGGAAAGTAAGGTAGTGCTAAAAAACCAAGAGGCAGGTCTGGATATTTGGAGGGTACGGCCCAGAACCGGGTCAGGATCCATTCAGCAGTCTTATCACAATTGGAAAGAAGCTGTTCCCAAATCTGGCCGTACGAGTCTTCAAGCTCCTGAGCCTTCTCCCGGAGGGAAGAGGGACGAAAAGTGTGTTGGCTGGGTGGGTCGTGTTCTTGATTATCTTGGCAGCACTGCTCCGACAGCATGCGGTGTAAAGTGGGTCCACGGACGGAAGATTGGTTTGTGTGATGTGCTGTGCCGTGTTCACGATCTTCAGCTTCTTTCGGTCTTGGACAGGACAGCTTCCATACCAGGTTGTGATGCACCCTAGAAGAATGCTTTCTACGGTGCATCTATAAAAATTAGTGAGGGTTTTAGGGGACAGGCCAAATTTCTTTTAGTTTACTCAGGAAGTAAAGGCGCTGGTGGGCCTCCTTGGCAGTGAACCCTGCTTGGTTGGGCCAAGTCAGGTCATTTGTGATATTGACCCTGAGGAACTTAAAGCTTTTGACCTGTTCCACTTGCGCACCACAGATGTAAATTGGGTCGTGTGGTCCGCTACTCCTTCTGAAGTCAACAGCCAATTCCTTCATCTTGCTGACGTTGAGGGATAAGTTATTGTCTTCGCACCATGCCATCAGGTTCTTAATTTCCTCTCTGTACACAAACTCGTCATTACCCGAGATATAGCCTACAATTGTTGTGTCATCAGCAAACTTATATGTTGAGTTTGATGTAAACTTGGCTACACAATCATGGGTGTACAGTGAGTACAGCCGGGGGCTGAGTACACAGCCTTGTGGGGCACCAGTGCTCAGAGTGATTGTAGGGGAGAGCTTGTCCCCTATTTTTACAGCCTGGGTCCTGTCTGTGAGGAAGTTGAAGATCCAGCTGCAGATCTGAGTGCTAAGACCCAGGTTCCGGAGCTTAGGAATCAGTTTATTTGAAATGATGGTATTAAAGGCAGAGCTGTAGTCAATGAAAAGGAGCCTTTCGTATACGTCTTTATTCTCCAGGTGTTCTAAGGAGGAATGTAGGGCCAGAGAGATGGCATCTGCCGTTGACCTGTTGCTCCGGTAGGCGAATTGCAAAGCGTCGAGGTTGACCGGTAGGCTGTGGTTGATGTGTGCCATAACCAATCGCTCGAAGCACTTCATAGCAATTGATGTCAGAGCCACAGGTCGATAGTCATTCAGGCATGCCACCTTGCTCTTCTTTGGCACTGGGATTCTCGTTGCCTTCTTAAAACCCGAGGAGATCTTAGACTGAAGCAAGGAGCAGTTGAAGATGTCAGGAAACACTCCAGCTAGCTCGCTTGCACAGGCCTGGAGAACCCGTCCTGGGACACCATCTGGGCCTGTCGTCTTCGTTGGATTTATCTTCAGGAAGGCCCTTCTAACGTCCTCCTCGGTGACGATGAATCTCGATGGTAGCAGGTCCGGTTCATCCGGAGGGAGCGGGACGTTCCTCTTCTGTTCGAATCTTGTGTAGAAAGGAAGAGAAGCGCCAGTTATTGATATTCCCAGCCTTTTCTTTGCGCCCAGTGATTTCATTTAGACCCTGCCATAGTCTACTGGCATCCCTCTGGTTAGCCTGGGCTTCCAACTTGGCTCGATATTGTCTCTTGGCACCCTTAATGGCTTTCTGGAGTTCATGCCTGGATTCCGTGTAGCGTCTGGTATTCCCGGACCTAAAAGCCGCAGCTTTAGCCTTTAAAAGGGACTTGACCTCATAATTCATCCAAGGTTTCTGGTTAGGGAATACCCGGATCATCTTGTGAGACACACAGTCCTCCGTGCATTTCCAAATAAAGTCCGTGACAGCTGAGGCATACTCATCGAGGTTAGCTGCCGAGTCCTTGAATACTAACCAGTCCACCGATTCAAAGCAGTCACAGAGGACCTCATCTGTTTCCTCCGTCCAACGCGACACTACTTTTGACACCGTGACCTCCCGCTTCAGTTTCTGTTTGTAAGCCGGGAGGAGGAGTACGGTCTGATGGTCCGATTTTCCAAAGTGGGGTCGTGGGACAGAACGGTAGGCATCCTTGACTGCTGTGTAGCAGTGGTCAAGTATATTCGGGCTTCTAGTGGGGCAGGAGACATGTTGGTATAACTTTGGCAGCGCCTTTCTGAGGTTGGCCTGGTTAAAGTCCCCGGCTGTAATGAGCAAAGCCTCCGGATACCTGGTCTCAAGTTCACTGATGTTGGCATTCTGTGTGTTCAGAGCACACTCCACGTCCACCTCATGGGGGGGTGGGGGGAATGTAGACTGCTGTCAGTATGACCGAGGTGATAGTAAGGATGACACTTCACCGACAGGTGTTCCAGTTCCAGGCTGCAGGAGCTTGTCAGTGCCACTGTGTCCGAGCACCACTCAGAGTTGATCAGTAGGCAGACACCACCTCCCCTGGTCTTGCCTGAAGACGCCGTGCGGTCCATCCGATGGATCGAAAATCCCTTCGGTCGGATGGCACAGTCGGGGGTGGCAGGAGAGAGCCAGGTCTCGGTGAAACAGAATACACAGCAGTTCTGCATCTCCCTGCAGTAGGTGAGTCTCCCTTTAAGATCATCCACCTTGTTCTCTATGGCTTGCACATTAGCTAGTAGGATGGTGGCCATAGGGACCCTCTGAAGCCTCTCGCCTTCGGTCTGACCAGCAGCCCAGCTCTTTTCCAACGCTTCCTCGGTAAACAGTGCATCTTTCCAGGTTTCCATCGATGCAGTGTGTTGTTGTCAGCTCTTTGAGGTTGGTGGACGCATCTCGCGGGAATCGATCGGCTGGTCGCATCGTCTGACGCTCCGGGTCGGGCCGAGTAACAAGGGAGGCTCCGCTGCCACTTCCAGCTGCTGGGGTCCCGGGATGTCGATTGGGTCGGGCCCTGAAGCCAACACTTAGTCCCGGATGGCTGGGCTCCTGGCTGAAACAAGTCCTTAAGCTGAGTCGTGGTAGCGGAGGCTTCCGCTCTAGCCGAGCCTTGGGCTCAATTTCCGAGGTCGGCGGCGGAGGCCTCACTTCTGGCAGCTGTGGGTGGCCACCAACGGGGCTTTACGGTGGTCGCTCCGGGGAAGCGTCTGGGGCACCTGGAGGTCTCTGCTGTCACTTCTGTGTGGTCGTCTGCTCTGGAGAGGTGTTGGTTGGAATGGACTGCATCTCCAGGCACTCCGGCACGGTAGCAGACTGCGGGTCTCCGGGAACGTGGTGGGCCTCGTTGGTCATGTCCAGGTGCAGTCCAGAGTTTAAGAAGCAGTTGTGGCGTGGTGGTCTCCAGCTGGGTCAGTAGCTTCGCCAGGGTGTTGTTGATCTTGATCTTGCTAGATTGGAGGTTTAGAAGGGTTTCTCGGGTCTAGGATAGTGGAGAGGGCAGTTTGCTCGGGAGAGCACGCGCAAAGTCGCCAGTTACCGGCGCCATCTTTAACGGATAAATAGAGCAGTGATTCCCAATGGAGATGGTTACGTGTCCTAAGGGGGCATTAAGAGAACTAGAAGTCATTGGGAGGGGGCGGGGAAGATGGTAAATGGCACCCTAACTATGGCGCTATAATTATGAGATCTTGCGTGATTGGACAATCAAGCTGACTGGAATAGTAAAAAGGTAGCTTGCTGAGCACCAGCTCTATCATGACTAACATTCAGATTCCAATCTGAATCCTTGTCAATGTAATCTTTGCTGTTGCAATCGTCTTCATCTTTGCCTCACCATTCCTTTTGTGTGCTGCTACCATCATTCCATTCATGTCAACTTGCTGCTGTTTTCAACATCCAACAGGCATTCCCAGTGTGTTAATTTTTAATTTCGCCCTGTTAATAAATACATACGTATGGCATGATCCATGTCTGAAGGTGGTGAAGCCTTGAATTCTAATCCTGCTAAGAAACAAAAACTATAGAAAGTGCATTAATACAATGTTACATACCTGGAGTATGGTTTTATTCCATTCCTGTCAGATCAGTGATGCCCTGAGTGGCTTGTTTATAATACTGTACTGTCTAATGAAGCCATGAACCGTCAAAATTGTAGGAACGCCTCCATAAAAGACCCCCTGAAAAGGTTACTTATGGTATTACTCAGTTCCAAACTACTCTTCATTGCATTTCCATCCTCCTACCTTGTTGAAAGTGGCTTCAGCTTAGTGAACCACATACTCATGAAAAGAGCATTTGAAAAGCATTGCACTCCTGAGTCATTTGCCAAGAAAGGTAAAAATGACCTTAAAAGTGCCAAGATAATGATGAAGAGTTTGGACGTTTCTTCACACTGAAGTTTGTTGGTTGTCAAAAGGCTGCTGCGTAAAACATTTCTCTGACCTTTTTGACACTGTGGTTGAATTTTTGCTCAAATTCGACAAGAGCTTGGGAAACAGGATTTCTACACGGAAATGTGGCATACCTAGCCGATCTGTAAGATAAAATGAACATTCTAAATATGAAACTGCAAGCTGAGAATTTCAATTTAATCCAGGAAAAAAGTGCAGTGTCCACTTTTATCAGAAAATTAGAAGTATACAAGCAAAACATTGGGAAAAGTATGTTCTCACAATTTCCCTGCATGGAAATCATGGCATTCTCTTTCACAGATGGTGATTTGCAAGAGTACTGCTTACACTTGCAGTCACTGAAGGAGGATTATCAGAATTGATTCAAGAACGTAAGAAATAGGAGCAGGAGTGGGCCATCTGGCCTGTCAAGCCTGCTCTGCCATTCAATAAGATCATAGCTGATATGGCCATGGACTCATGTTCACCTACCTACTTTCCTCCCCCATAACCCTTAATTCCACTACGATGCAAAAATCTATCCAACCTTGTCTTAAATATATTCACTGAGGTAGCCTCCACTGCTTCATTGGGCAGAGAATTCCACAGATTCACCACCCTCTAGGAAAAGCAGTTCCTTCTTATCTCCATCCTAAATCTACTCTCCCATAGTCTGAGGCTACGTCCCCTAGTTCTAGTCTCACTCATCAGTGGAAACAACTTTCCTGCCTTGATCTTGTCTATCCCTTTCATAATTTTGTATGTTTCTACAAAATCTCCTCTCATTCTTCCGAATTCCATCGAGTACAGTCCCAGGTGACTCAATCTCTCCTCATAGTCTAACTCCCTCATCTTTGGAATCAACCTGGTGAACCTCCTCTGCACTGCCTCCAAAGCCAGTATATCCTTCCTCGAGTAGGAGACCATAATTACACAGTACTCCAGGTGCAGCCTCATCAGTACCCTGTACAGTTACAGCATAACCTCCCTACTCTTAGGTTCAATCCCTCTAGCAATGAAGGCCAACATCCCTCTGCAGAGGGATATATCTGCAGACTCTGTATCTTCTGTACAATTTGCTTTTCCACTAAATTTAGTATCATCAGCAAACTTAGATACACTACACCCCGTCCCCTCTTCCAGATAATTAACTTAGACTCTGACTTGGCCACTCCAGGACATTAACTTTGTTGTTTTTCAGCCATTCCAGTGTAGCTTTGGCTCTATGCTTGGGGTTGTTGTCTTGCTGGAAAATCTCCCAAGCCACAGTTCTCTTGCGGACTGCATCAGGGTTTCCTCCAGGATTTCCCTGTCTTTTGCTGCATCTATTTTACCCTCTACTTTCACAAGTTTTCCAGGGCCTGCTGTAGTGAAGCATCCTCACAGCATGATGCAGTCACCAGCAATCTTCACTGTAGGATGTTATATTTTTGATTATGTATGGTATTTGGCTTATGACAAACATACCATTTAGTCTGTTGGCCAAAAAGCTCAATTTTGGTTTCATCGGACCATAGAACTTTCTTCCAGCTGACTTCAAAGTCTTCCACGGTGCCTTCTGCCAAACTCTAGCCAAGATTTCATGTGAGTATTTTTTTTTCCCGAACAGTGGCTTTCTCTTTGCCACTCTCCCATAAAGCTACGACTGATGAAACACCCAGGCAATAGTTGTTGTATGTGTAGTCTCTGCCATTTCAGCCACTGAAGCTTGTAACTCATCCAGAGTTGTCAAAGGTCTCGGTGGCTTCCTTCGCTAGTCGTCTCCTTGCACAGTCACTCAGTATTTGAGGATAGCCTGCTGTAGGCTGATTTACAGCTGTGCCATGTTCTTTCCATTTCTTGACGATTGGCTTAACTGTACTCCAAGGGATATTCAGTGACTTGGAAATTTTCTTGTATCCATCTCTTGACTTGTGCTTTTCAATAACCTTTTTCCAGAGTTGCTGGGAGTATTCTTTTTTTTCTTCATGGTGTAATTTTTGCCAGGATACTGACTCACCAGCAGTTGGACCTCCCAAATACAGGTGTATTTTTACTACAATCAATTGAAACACCTTGACTGCACACAGATGATCTCCATTTAACTAATTATATGACTTGTAAAACCAATTAGCTGCACCAGTGATGATTTGGTGTGTCATATAAATTAAAGGCATCCATTAGTCTTGCAAGACCATGGATCTGCGCCTGGAAAGTCTTCACTGTCCAGGGCGCAGGCCTGGACAAGGTTGTATGGAAGACCAGCAGTTGCCCATGCTGCAAGTCTCCCCTCTCCACGACACTAATGTTGTCCAAGGGAAGGGCATTAGACCCATACAGCTTGGCACCAGTGTCGTCGCAGAGCAATGTGTGATTAAGTACCTTGCTCAAGGACACAACACATTCCCTTGGCTGGGGCTCGAACTCATGACCTTCAGGTGGCAAATGCCTTAACCACTTGGTCACATGTCCACATGTGTGTCATATTAAAGGGGGTGAATACTTATGCAATCAATTATTATGAGTTTTATATTTGTAATTAATTTAGATCACTTTGTAGAGATCTGTTTTCACTTTGACACGAAAGAGTCTTTTTCTGTGGATCAGTGTCAAAAAGACCAAAATAAATCCACTGTGATTCAATGTTGTAAAACAATAAAACATAAAGACTTCCAAGGGGGATGAGTACTTTTTACAGACACTGTATGGCCAGGTCCTTGCTGTGTGCTTTGTTGTCCATTTAAAGCTAGAATCAGGAGTGGTAGTATGTTTTCCACTCTCTTTAAATTTGCTAAGTTCACTGCATAATTTATTAAACTGCCATGTAATGTGCAAAAACAAGAAATTAAACTATATTCAGGTATTAATACAAGACACATCTAATAGACTGGAAAAGCTGGCAGTCTACCAAAATCCCTAGGATACTGGACTATCATAATTTTACTGTTACTTTAAATTTATTATATTGCTGATAAGGCTACATTTATTGAGGATTCTCCGTACATCGAAGGCATTAACAGTCGACTCTGGAATGTAGGCTGGAGTAGTCTGTAATGCGTGGGTGTGCCCCCTTTAAAGGGAGTTGGTGATCTAATTGAATTTTATTTTCTTTCATTAATAGGAAAGAACCCAATGAAGTAGTGTTTTGTGGAATATTTATCAAAGCTATGATTATAACTTAAGGAATTTGACCTGCCCTTTTTTTTAATTAAGCGATCAGAAACAGATGGTTTAGCTAGCAAAATGTTTGTAGTTACACATGGAAACAAGTGGCCTATGGAAATGCTTCATCATTTTGTGCATAGTTGTGGTAAGTGAATTAAAGAATTAAATACTCTGATCCACCAATGTTTATTTCAAGAAAGCTTAATCAGAGTTGGAAGTTTTTTTAAAAAACACTGGGCTTGCAAAAATCCCAAATGTTGTAATAGTTCAGCTATGCCTTGTGGTTAGAGCAAAGAGTCTGTACCTTGAATTGTCATCATTAGCTATCATCTCCCTAATGTGTGAAAACAGCTCTATGGTTTTGAGTAAACTTTTATTTTTTTATGTTCATCATAAAATACATGCCAAAATTTTGTAGTTCCACATCACAGTATCCAGCTATGACTTAAGTGATCACAGGATTTTGCTTTTAAGTACTAGATCTAGAAGCCATTTTAAGTATAACATCCTCTTTGCATGAAGGAATTTTCATGCTTGGAAGTTCTTTTTAACTTTCACTTCACACGTTTGAGTCTTGGCCAAATCTAGTCCTCTAGTTGAAATCTAATTTTGGGTGAAACTTTTTGTATTTATTATTTACTGTGTGATATATTTCTAAGGTTGTCTTTATTATCTTAATAAAAATCAGACAATTTGTTTCTAATGTAAAAGCATTTTATCATCAAGGCTTGGAACTTGGCCAATATTGTGACTCAAAAATCAAGTTAAAGATTGATCAGATCACTTGTCTTATGTGAATACTGTTCAACCTTTTTATAACTAGACTGAGCTTAATTTTTGTGATCATTGTACATCAATTGAAAGATACTGTAATTGTTCACTGTATACTTATTGTGCCTCTACTTTGGTCTTTGACAAAGGGGTATTAATTACAGAATTGCAGGGCCTTCCAAGGAGGATCTTGTTGAAAGTTGATTTTTGTTTTAGAGGCTGCTGGTTAAGGAATCTTAACTATGGGACTTGGTCTTTTAAGTCTGTAACATAAATGTAAGGGTAAATTGATTATAAAACAGTATATATGGGTCTTACTCTATTTTTTGTAACATTCCTCAGCAAAATAAACTGGCAGTATTTTTGATAGAAATGGTTGTAGTATGACATTCTTAAGGAAACATTTTGAAATTGGATGTAGAATGCTGGTGGTTGATGTCAAGGTTAGAGTGCGGAGCTGAAATACAAAGCCGTTTTATAAAAGAGGGCAAGTATACAGTTAATGCTGGTTACATGCAAAAGATTAAGCTGTCATGAAGTGCATATTCAGGATTTTATTTTATATTGCGTTAAACAAAGGAAGCAAGTAGAGTTTGCATGCATGAAATCTGGGTAAGGATCTCATCTCAGGATTTAATTTATTTAAAAACATCTTGGGCTTGTCTCTAACAATTTTGGAGAATATTGATCACCATGTAAAAATAAAAATGTGATGCTTTTGTTGTCAAGAATCTTTCTGATGCCTACTGTAGTTTTCTCTAAAGAATCATTGAAAGGATACCTAGACCTTGGAAAGAGTACAGCTTCACTAGAATTTATCCAGGATTCAAAATGTTAAACTATGGGAAAAGTACACATAAAATTGTATCACTTTGAGTAGGTGGTGCTTTAATTTGTGATTTTTATTAAATCTGTATTTAATTTGAATGTTACTAGTGAAATTACTTCCTCCATGGAAATCTCAGATGAATAGACAAAATCTTAAAATTTTGAGCAACTTTATTTAGGACTGAATTGAAGAGAGATCTTTACATACAAAATGTATTTAAAATCTAGAACCCTGTCAATGGCCTGTGAATAATAGGTCAGTTCAGATTTTTAAAACTGATAAATTTGGGCAACAATATGAGGTTGTGGATTGTAAAGATTGTAAATAGGATTATTATTTAGATGAATGACTATATACTTGGAAAGCAGAATAAGCAAGATTACTGCTATCTTATATGTGCTTGCTATTTTAAATATGTTTTATGTGTCTTGTGCTGTGTACATGTATGACTGTTGGCACTGTGCTTTGCATCTTTGCACCAGAATAACACTGTTTCGTCTGGCTGTATTCATGAGTATTCTTGTATGGTTGAATGACAATTAAACTTGAACTTGAAGAATTTGGCTGCCTGTTGTTATAACTGTTCTCATCGTGGAGTGACCTTAACATCTCTTCAAGGTGAAGTGGCACTGCAGTCATACTACTCCCACCTTAGTGCGCTGCATTTATGTGATGTCCTGTACATAAAAGCAGAGATGGAAGATTAGATAGCGGCTTTGCAGAATATCTATTCACAGTCTCCATGGTAACCCTGATATTCTAGGTGTTTGTCCATGAAATTCTTCAGTAAGTGCTGATAGACCTTTGCGTCTAACATTTTGTGTTATTTTACATTAACAGCATCTGCAATTATTGTTTTTCAGTGTAGTGTTAAGTTTGGAAGTTAGCTTGCTTCATTCTTTTGAAATAAAAATTGATTTTATTGTATTCCGTTGTATCTGCTCTTTTTTATTTATAATAGTAAAGTGACAATTTATATATGCAAACACGAGGAAATCTGCAGATGCTGGAAATTCAAGCAACACAAACAAAAATTGCTGGTGAATGCAGCAGGCCAGGCAGCATCTATAGGAAGAGGTACAGTCGATGTTTTGGGCCGAGACCCTTCGTCAGGACTAACTGAAAGAAGAGGTAGTAAGAGATTTGAAACTGGGAGGGGGAGGGGGAGATCTGAAATGATGGGAGAAGACAGGAGGGGGAAGGATGGAGTTAAGAGCTGGAAAGTTGATTAGCAAAAGGGATACGAGGCTGGAGAAGGGGGAGGATCATGGGATGGGAGGCCTAGGGAGAAAGAAAGGGGGAGGGGAGACCAGAGGATGGGCAAGGAGGGACAGAAGGAGGAAAAAAAGGGGGGGGGAGGAAATAATAAATAAATAAGGGATGGGATACAAAGGGGAAGTGGGGCATTAATGGAAGTTAGAGAAGTCAGTGTTCATGCCATCAGGTTGGAGGCTACCCAGATGGAATATAAGGTGTTGTTCCTCCAACCTGAGTGTGGCTTCATCTTGACAGTAGAGGAGGCCGTAGATGGACATATCGGAATAGGATGTGGAATTAAAATGTGTGGCCACTGGGAGATCCCGCTTCCTCTGGCAGACAGAGCGTAGGTGTTCAGCGAAACGGTCTCCCAGTCTGTGTCGGGTCTCGCTAATATATAGAAAGCCGCATCGGGAGCAGCCCAGCCGACTCACAGGTGAAATGTCGCCTCACCTGGAAGGACTATCTGGGGCCCTGAATGGCAGTGAGGGAGGAAGTGTAAGGGCATGTGTAGCACTTGTTCCGCTTACAAGGATAAGTGGCGGGAGGGAGATCGGTGGGGAGGGATGGGGGCGACAAATGGACAGGGAGTCGCGTAGGGAGCGATCCCTGCGGAAAGCAGAAAGGTGGGGTGGGAAAGATGTGCTTGGTGGTGGGATTGCGTTGGAGGTGGCGGAAGTTACGGAGAATTATATGTTGGACCCGGAGGCTGGTGGGGTGGTAGGTGAGGACAAAGGGAACCCTATTCCTAGTGGGGTGGTGGGAGGATGGGATGAGAGCAGATGTGCGTGAAATGGGAGAGATGCGTTTGAGAGCAGAGTTGATGGTGGAGGAAGGGAAGCCCCTTTCTTTAAAAAAGGAGGACATCTCCTTCACCCTGGAATAAAAAGCCTCATCCTCTGGGTAGCCTCCAACCTGATGGCATGAACATTGACTTCTCTAACTTCCGATAATGCCCCACCTCCCCTTCGTACCCCATCCCTTATTTATTTATTTACTTATCTATCTATCTATTCCCCTTTTTTTCTCTCTTTTTTCTCCCTCTGTCCCTCTCACTATAACTCCTTGCCCATCCTTTGGGCTCCCTCCCCCTTTCTTTCTCCCTAGGCCTCCTGTCCCATGATCCTCTCCCTTCTCCAGCTTCATATCCCTTTTGCCAATCAACTTTCCAGCTCTTAGCTCCATCCCTCCCCCTCCTGTCTCCTCCTATCATTTTGGATCTCCCCCTCACCCTCCCACTTTCAAATCTCTTACTAGCTCTTCTTTCAGTTAGTCCTGATGCAGGGTCTCGGCTTGAAACGTCGACTGTACCTCTTCCTATAGATGCTGCCTGGCCTACTGTGTTCACCAGCATGTTTTGTGTGTGTTGATAATTCATATAGTTGGAGTGTAGAACTGACAGTAGCATCTAATCAAACGCGTTTCTATAAGATCATGGCTAGTCTGTACCTCATTGCTCAATTGTATCTTATTATCAGTCCATGTTCTTTGATTCTCTCCTACTTGAAATCTAAATTACTGATGGCCAAGTGAGTGATCACAAGTGGTAAACACCATAAAATGAGGTTCCGTTCTCTTTCTAATGTCAAGGGGTTAATAGCTAAATTTATTCAATCTGTTCTTTTGTAAGAAACTTTTGTGACCATAACATTGAATGAATATAATGTTTTAAATCCACTGAATGCCAACTTGGATATATTGTTTGGTCAGTTTGTGCTACTAGTATTTTGTCTTCATTTCTACTGTGAAATAATTACAGAATAAATATTTCTGTTATTTATTGAATAGAGGTTGATTATTAACCTAGATCACCCCGACTAGATAAGCCCTATTATCTATCCCTAAAGTTGCAATGCGAAAAAAGGTAAAGTGTGTGTGATGTACAAGCAGGATGGAGAAGAGTGAAGCTTTCATGTACAGGTGTCCCCCGCTTTTCGAATGTTCGCTTTACGAAACCTCACTGTTACGAAAGACTTACATTAGTTCTCTGTTTTCACTAACAGAATGTGTTTTCACTATTACGAAGAAAGGCAGCACGCGGGGAAAAGCAGCGTGCGAAGAAAAAAATCAGCATGTGCCCCGAGCAGCCGCTCTCCCCGGGAACGGCATTCTAGCTGGCATTGCTTAAACACGTGCCTGTGAGCAGCCGTTTGCAAGATGAGTTCTAACGTATCAGAAAAGCCTAAAAGAGCTCGTAAGGGTGGTACACTTAGCGTAAAGCTAGACATAATTAAGCGTTTTGATCGTGGTGCACGAAGTAAGGACAACGTGAGTTTGGCTTGTGGAAGTTGATGAAGATGATGTTGAAGAGATTTAGGCATCCCATGACCAAGAACTGATAGATGAAGAGCTGATGTAATTGGAAGAGGAAAGGATAACAATCGAAACCGAATGAGTAATGATAAAGTACGACTTTAATTTTGAAAGGGTACGTAGCTTTAGGGCATATTTTCAAGATGGTTTGAGTGTTTACAAAGAACTGTATGATAGAAAAATGCGCGAGGCTCAGCCGTCAAGCAAGCCTTCCACATCAGCCACAGCAGATGACGAACCTCGACCTTTGACATCGAAGCAGGTATAGATAGGAGAAGATGACCTGCCTGCCCTAATGGAAACAGATGATGATGAGATGACACCCCAGTGTCCCACCACCCCAACCCCCAGGCCGCGGACAGATACCGATTCGCGGAGAATGCAGCGGTAGCCGGGAGGCACTCAGCTCATCTTTAAGAAAAAAGCAGAAATAAACATGCTAATTAATTAGGTGCCGCCTGGGACGTAATTGTCGGCCCAGATCAGAGGTGATGCAATCGGCAATCGCCTCTGATCTGGGCCGACAATTACGTGCCGGGCGGCACCTAATTAATTAGCATGTTTGTTTCGACTTTTTTCTTAAAGATGTGTTGTGTGCCTCCCGGCTACCGCTGTACCCTTGCATGCTTCGCACATCGGTATCGGTTCGCTGCCCGGAGGGTGGGGGCCACTGCACCACCCAAACTCTGACAACTCAATCTAACACACCACCATCAGTGTGCTTGGCGCTCTCCTCCTGATTCACGTGAGTGATACTACACTGTACATACATTATTTCTACTTTATATAAGCTGTGTATTTTTATGTGCTATTTGGTATGATTTGGCAGCTTCATAGCTTAAAGGTTACTGGAGAGCCCTTGCGCCATGTTTCTGTGGCGAGCGCTTGCGTGAGATTTTCGCAACGGAGAACAGTTCAGGCAATGATTGTGGATAAGTATTTCTACTTTATATAGGCTATGTATTTATCATATCATTCCTGCTTTTACTATATGTTACTGTTATTTTAGGTTTTATGTGTTATTTGGCATGATTTGGGAGGTTATTTTTGGGTCTGCGAATGCTCACAAAATTTTCCCATATAAATAAATGGTAATTGCTTCTTCGCTTTACGACATTCCGGCTTACGAACCATTTCATAGGAACGCTCTACCTTTGGATGGTGGGGGAAACCTGTATTTATCACTGCATAGTGAAAACCATTTTTTATGGAACTAAAAATGAAGTGGAAAATTGATTTGTTTCTAATTCTCAACCTTTGCTGAAAAGTTTGCCTAGAAATTGTATTCCTTGACTAGTCGTGTTTAGGCAACCAGCACCAGTTGCACCTGTGTCTATAGGAAACAACTGTTTTGTTCATTTACAAATTATTATCTGTGCAAGCAGTGCAGTTAAGTGCATTGGTGAATTGGGGATTAATAATTTTATATGATATTCAACAGTGGCTGAAGCCCTTATTCATTAGAATGAACAGCCTGAAATAGAGCAAAACATATATGCAGATATTGAAAAACTGGATTAAAAATCAAAATTGAAAAATTGCGCAATTCAGATAGTATTCTATGCAATGAGAAACATTAACTGTTTCTCCTTTTCACAGGTGTTGCCTGCCCTGAGATTTTCAAGCATTTCAAATTTTTATTCAAAATATCAGTAGCATCAAAACGGTGGATATGGCTTGAAGAACAAGAGAGTTGATAGCACCTCAAAAAAAGCAGCCTTCTAATGTTTGATGCTTTAGGAGTAAAATGTCACAATTTATCTTGTAGTGAGTTGACTCATCAAAAATACTAAACCAAGCTTTAAGTTCAAAGAACTTGGTTCCT
Source organism: Mobula birostris (assembly GCF_030028105.1). Taxonomy (NCBI): domain Eukaryota; kingdom Metazoa; phylum Chordata; class Chondrichthyes; order Myliobatiformes; family Myliobatidae; genus Mobula; species Mobula birostris. The sequence goes on from NC_092376.1 coordinate 43,724,135, forward strand.
TGTTTAGTGGCTACTATAGGGCAAACCAGAAAGATCGCAGAACTCATTTCACACTAGTAATTAACACAAATTCAGAGATTTGTTCCAATTTTGAGTAAAAAAAATCTTGAACACCAGGTGGAGCTCTGCATATTAATTTCAATTTGGGGGAAATGAATTAAAATTTTACATTGTAATTATCTGGGTTGACACCTGCTGAAAATAGCTTACATTTAAATATTTGCTTGTGCAAATAAAGATAATTATATTGGTTATATTACATTGGAGTTCAATTGCAAAACTCGAGCTATTTAAATTTTAATACTGATGTCTTGATACTGAGATATATTCTATTTTTAGTTCTTTGGGATCTTTGTAAGCATGCACCCTAGTTAAATGTGTTATCTGTAACATGTTAAATGATTCTCTTAACTGAAATGGCATCTCAGAGAGGAAAGGTATATTTATGTTACATGTTAGAGGCCTAAGGAAGTCTGTTGTTTGTCAAGGCATGTATCTGCTTCGGGTCAGGGTCACAACACAGAGAAGCAGAGTATGTAAAATATCCTTTGAAGAACCTTGGGATTGTTTTGATTTGATACTAATGAAACAATTTTGAATGGCGTAGCAAGTTAATGAACTTGCTATTTTCTAAGTTTTCTTCAGTGGCTGGTCATGAGTGCTGAAATTGCCTGTTTGGGGTTTGAAGAGATTGCCAGTTTGACATATTAACTATAAACATTCATTACAAGACCAAGACTCCCACAACTTTCTGTCTCTTGGGAGGCTTCATTCTGTTCTGTTTGCTTCTCCATGTGCATTTGTTTAGTTTATTTCAACTATGAAACTTTCTGTACTGGCACCTTTTGAAATATACTCCTTTTTATAGTGGACTGCCTTTTACTGCTCATTACTTCTCATACCTCTTTTCTCATTTTGTCTCCTCTGGAATGTAATAGGAAAATATTTACCTTGGGCCCTGTCTTCCGCTCCACCAGGCTCCACATTCATTGGATTACCTTTTGCAATTTCCACTAGCCTCAAGTAGTTTCCACTATCCTTCCTGTCAGGGTTTCAAAGAGATCACTTCATGGTCTCTTAATCTGCTGCTCTGTACTCGCCTTCCAGTCCAGTGTACTATGTTCACATTGAGGCCTCCAACACATTGGAGCAGCCAAACTTTTATGAAGCACCTGTATTCAACCCACAGAAATAATTCTGATCTTTGGAATTGCCTGCCGTTTTGGAATTCTGATCTTTGGAATTGCACTCCCATTCTGACCTATCCGGATTCTTACACTGTTCAAGGCTCAAAGCAAGCTTGAGGAACAACACCTCAGCTTTTGTCTAAGTGGATTCCAGCCTTCCATCTTGAATTCTCTTGTTTTACATAACCCTCCTTTTTTTTCCTCCAGCCTGTAGTATTTCTACCATTCATCTGTATTTTGGCTCAGTTTTTGTCCCTTCGTTAGTTCAATTCAAACCTTTTGGGCATGCCTCACTGTTCTGCTGTTAGCAACATAACAGCACAAACAATTGACATAATGTTCTGAACAAAATGATGTATTAACATATTTGTTTTCCTTCTATCAGAGAAGTTCCATTTGTCATATCCATTCTCTCCCCCTCATTCTCTGGAATTGAGAACCAGTCTGTTTTCTCTTTCCTAAATCTGATGCTGGGTCTTAGATTAGGAAATGTTAACTCTGTTCCTCTTTGCTCTTTGAGCATTACCGGCATTTTCCTGTTGCTCCTGAGATTTGTTTCTGCATCATTTAAACATGTGATTTCTGCTGCTATGTCCGTTCCAACTCGATCTTTAACATTAACTAAGATCGCACACTGCCATTATGAAAGACATGCTCAAAAAGTGTAATCTAACTTTTCCTTGTCAATATTGTCCTTGGCTTTCAGTGGGATAGATGACTGAAATGAAGGGAAGCTTTATAATGCAAATGAGGTTTCATGAACTCTCCATTTTAAACAAGGCTAACACCTAACATCCCTTCTAATAAACTATATAGTAATATATTTTTAAAGATGTAAACTGTGATTAAGTAGTGAAAATCCCTATGGTGATATGTTTTAATGTCAAAACAGGTGACATTTTAACATGTTTTTTTTAGCTTGGTTAGTGAATAAAAGTCTAACTAGATTGTTCAAGAACTTTTGAAAATAGGTCATTACTGACAATGTGGCTGGGGTGAAAATAAATGATGTTAAAAGTTCAAGCAAATTCGCTAATAGAAAGGTTGTGAGTGGTAGTAAAGATCTTCTGAGGTGTATATATTTCAGTGCTAGGAGTATTGCGGGGAAGGCGGATGAGTTGAGGGCGTGGATTGACACGTGGAGTTATGACGTTATAGCAATTAGTGAAACTTGACTACAGGAGGGGCAGGACTGGCAGTTTAATATTCCAGGGTTCCGATGTTTCAGATGTGATCGAGGCAGAGGAATGAAAAGTGGGGGAGTAGCATTGCTTGTTAGGGAAAATATTACAGCAGTGCTCAGGCAGGACAGATTAGAGGGCTTGTCTACTGAGTCCCTATGGGTGGAGCTGAGAAACAGGAAAGGTATGGCAACATTAGTGGGATTGTATTACAGACCACCCAATAGTCAATGAGAATTGGAAGAGCAAATCTGCAGAGAAATAGCAGGCAACTGCAGGAAACATAAAGTTATGGTGGTAGGGGATTTTAATTTTCCATATATTGATTGGGACTCCCATACTGTTAAGGGTCTAGATGGTTTAGAGTTTGTAAAATGTGTTCAGGAAAGTTTTCTAAATCAATATATAGAGGGACCAACTAGAGGGGATGCAATATTGGATCTCCTGTTAGGAAACGAGTTAGGACAAGTGACTGAAGTCTGAGTAGGGGAGCACTTTGGTTCCAGTGATCATAACTCCATTAGTTTCAACTTGATCATGGACAAGGATAGATCTGGTCCTAGGGTTGAGGTTCTGAACTGGAAGAAGGCCAAATTTGAAGAAATGAGAAAGGATCTAAAAAGCGTGGATTGGGACAGGTTGTTCTCTGGCAAAGATGTGATCGGTAGGTGGGAAGCCTTCAAAGGAGAAATTTTGAGAGTGCAGAGTTTGTATATTCCTGTCAGGATTAAAGGCAAAGTGAATAGGAATAAGGAACCTTGGTTCTCCAGGGATATTGCAACTCTGATAAAGAAGAAGAGGGAGTTGTATGACATGTATAGGAAACAGGGAGTAAATAAGGTGCTTGAGGAGTATAAGAAGTGCAAGAAAATACTTAAGAAAGAAATCAGGAGGGCAAAAAGAAGACATGGGGTTGCCTTGGCAGTCAAAGTGAAGGATAATCCAAAGAGCTTTTATAGGTATATTAAGAGCAAAAGGATAGTAAGGGACAAAATTGGTCCTCTTGAAGATCAGAGTGGTCGGCTATGTATGGAACCAAAAGAAATGGGGGAGATCTTAAATGGTTTTTTATGCATCTGTATTTACTGAGGAAACTGGCGTGGTGTCTATGGAAATAAGGCTCAGTGCTGGAACCCCAGTTGTTTACAATATATATTAATGACTTGGATGAGGGAATTAAATGCAGCATCTCCAAGTTTGCGGATGACACAAAGCTGGGCGGCAGTGTTCGCTGTGAGGAGGATGCTAAGAGGATGCAGGGTGACTTGGATAGGTTAGGCGAGTGGGCAAATTCATGGCAGATGCAATTTAATGTGGATAAATGTGAAGTTATCCACTTTGGTGGCAAAAACAGGAAAACAGATTATTATCTGAATGGTGGCTGATTAGGAAAAGGGGAGGTGCAACGAGACCTGGGTGTCATTATACACCAGTCATTGAAAGTGGGCATGCATGTACAGCAGGCGGTGAAAAAGGCGAATGGTATGCTGGCATTTATAGCAAGAGGATTCGAGTACAGGTGCAGGGAGGTACTACTGCAGTTGTACAAGGCCTTGGTGAGACCACACCTGGAGTATTGTGTGCAGTTTTGGTCCCCTAATCTGAGGAAAGACACCCTTGCCATAGAGGGAGTACAAAGAAGGTTCACCAGATTGATTCCTGGGATGGCAGGACTTTCATATGATGAAAGACTGGATGAACTAGGCTTATACTCGTTGGAATTTAGAAGATTGAGGGGGGATCTGATTGAAACGTATAAAATTCTAAAGGGATTGTACAGGCTAGATGCAAGAAGATTGTTCCTGATGTTGGGGAAGTCCAGAACGAGGGGTCACAGTTTGAGGATAAAGGGGAAGCCTTTTAGGACCGAGATTAGGAAAAACTTCACACAGAGAGTGGTGAATCTGTGGAATTCTCTGCCACAGGAAACAGTTGAGGCCAGTTCATTGGCTATATTTAAGAGGGAGTTAGATATGGCCTTTGTGGCTAAAGGGATCGGGGGTATGGAGGGAAGGCTGGTGCAGGGTTCTGAGTTGGATGATCAGCCATGATCATACTGAATGGCGGTGCAGGCTCAAAGGGCCGAATGGCCTACTCCTGCACCTATTTTCTATGTTTCTATGTTGTTCCGTTGTTTAAAAAAGGATCGAAAAGTAATCTGGGAAATTATAGGCCGGTAAGTTTATCCTCGGTAGTAGGTAAGTTATTGGAGGGAGTACTAAGAGACAGAATCTACAAGCATTTGGATAGACAGGGACTTATTAGGGAGAGTCAACATAGCTTTGTGCGTGGTAGGTCATGTTTGACCAGAAAAAAGCCAGAGGACATGGGTTCAGGGTGAGGGGGAAAAAGTTTAAAGGGAACATTAAGGGGGCTTCTTCACACAGAGAGTGGTAAAAGTGGCGTCACAGGTAGATAGGGCCGTAAAGAGAGCTCTTAGTACATTGGTGTTTATTAATCAAAGTATTCAGTATAAGAGCTGGGATGTTATGATGAGGTTGTATAAGGCATTGGTGAGGCCGAATCTGGAGTATTGTGTTCAGTTTTCATCACCAAATTACAGGAAGGATATAAATAAGGTTGAAAGAGTGCAGAGAAGGTTTACAAGGATGTTGCCGGGACTTGAGAAACTCGAAAAGTTGAATAGGTTAGGACTTCATTCCCTGGAGTGTAGAAGAATGAGGGGAGATTTGATAGAGATATATAAAATTATGATGTGTATAGATAGAGTGAATGCAAGCAGGCTTTTTCCACTGACGCAAGGGGAGAAAAAAACCAGAGGACATGGGTTAAGGGTGAGGGGGCAAAAGTTTAAAGGGAACATCAGGGAGGGCTTCTTCACACAGAGGATGGTGGGAGTATGGAATGAGCTGCCAGAGGAGGTGGTAAATGCAGGTTCTTTTTTAACATTTAAGAATAAATTAGACAGATACACGGATGGGAGGTGTATGGAGGGATATGGTCCGTGTGCAGGTCAGTGGGAGTAGGCAGAAAATGGTTCGGCACAGCCAAGAAGGGCCAAAAGGCCTGTTTCTGTGCTGTAGTTTTTCTATGGTTTCTATGGTTTCTATCATAATACTGTTAAAATCTGACTTGATGACTACTTGTTGATACTGTAAAGCTTAAGCCGTGAATAATTGCTATATGTGCATGATGGTCATTTAATACTCCAAAGTGTCTGTTGCCTTTGGAGGCATTCCCAATGAGAACTCTTTGACAAGAGAAATATTAATGTTTAAAAAATTTTTTGCCTTTTTATTCTATTCAAATTAAAAAAAACACAACTAATGAATTTGTTTGCCTTATTTCATTCTTTTTTATTTTAAGCAACAAGATCTGCCCATCTCCCACCAATTCTTCTCATTGTCATAACCTCCTGAGAAATTAGATCATCTTAATTTACCTGTATATTAAATGCAATAGGTAAAGATAACTATAAGCAATAAGATTTTGGGCATTTAGGATACAATTAGGAAGCAAAAGTCAGATAACAGAAACAACTCAGAAATGTAACTTAGTGCTTTCCATTTATCTGGGTGCAGTTCCAAGGCTTGACCTTTGCATGATTCAGCACATCACCTGGTCTTCCACCCTAAACATTCACTTGTGTCACAGCCGGTGCATCGTAGCAGCAGTGAGTAACATCTACAAAATGCATTGTAGCACCTACCAAGGTTATGAGAGCAAAATAGACAGGAAATACTGGAAGCAATAACGCTGGAATTATTCAATAGCTCAAGCTGTTCCCATGGAGGCAAAAGGGGTAAGTTGTTGTTTTAGGTTTTGACCCTGAATTAGGACTGAACAAACAAGATTGCTAGTATATAGCAATGTGTTTATGGATTGGATTGAGGCTGATACGTGATAGGTGGAGACAGATGGGAAAAAGAAGATGGGCAGATGGAACTAGGTAGGGGGAGGAGCCTGGAGGGATGAGCAAAGGGAGATGAAAACTAGACAAGTATGTTTGGGAAGAGAGCACTGAGGGTGTGGATTACATGTAGTGAAAATTTAATATTCGTACCATTGGGTTGCAAGCTAGCCAAGCTGAATATGAGATGTTCTTCCAATTTGACTTTTCCATAGCAATAGAGAAAGCTAAGGACAGACAGGTTGGTATGGGATTGGCAAGGGTAGTTAAAATGACATGCACTGGAATCTCAAGCTGGTCACTGTAGACGAAGCTCAGGTGCAACACAAAATGGTTGTCCAGTCTACTGAATTTGGTTTTCGTGATGTGGCTTTCTCTGCAATGTTGAAACCATGCATAGACTGAGACTGGGCAGAAAATGGATGTAAGCCATGTTTGCTCCCTCCATTCACAGGAACAGGATTTTTGGCCTACAATGTCTTTGCCAAATACAATGGCAAATTCCATATCACTCCATTCCTTGCTTATTCATGTGTCTATTTAAAGGCTACTTAAATAGCATTATTGTAACTATTTCCACCACAGCTCCTGGCAGCCTGTTCCAGACACCTATTATGCTTCTGTTGGGAAATAAAATCTTGCTCCCTATATCTCTCTTTAAATTTTACCTGTCTTAAACCCCTCATCTGGTGTTTAACATTTTTGCCTTAAGAAAATTACATTAGATTAAGATTGTGTACCCAATCGATGCCTCTCATAATTATAAAAAATTCTTTTAGGTCTTCCTTCAGCCACTGGCACGCCAGAATAAACAACTCAGGTTTATTCAACCTCTCCTTATAGCTCATACACTCTAATCCAGGTATCCTGGCAAACCTCTTCTGTGCCCTTTCCAAAGCCTCTAATCCTTCCTTTAATGGGAAGACCAGAATTGCACACAGTACTCCAAGTGTGGCCTAACTAAGTTTAACATTAACTACTGCATGTCTATCTGTTCTTGTACTCAGTGTTCTGAGCAGTGGAGGCAATCATGCCAAATGTCACCTCTACCACTTTAGTGACTTGTCTGGTCATTTTTAGTGAGCTATGGGCCTTGACCTCAAGATCTCTTGGTACATTTATACTGCTAAGGGCCCTACTATTGACTGTATACTTTCTCTTGCATTAGACCTCCAAAAGTGTAACATCTCAGATTAAACTCCATCTGTCACTTTCTGCCCCTGTCTGTAATTGATCTACATTATATCTCCTGTATCCTTTGATAGCCCTCTGCACTATTCACAACTGTACCAATCATTGTGTCATCTGCTGTGTTGCTCATACAGCCATCTACATTTCCTTCCAAATCATTTAAATGTATCGCAAAGGGATAAAAAGAAAATGCTTAGTTTATTTAAAATAAATTTAGAAATTTACTTTTCTAACATTTCTCCAAAACCTCAACTGTTCGCTTCCTCTCATCATTGCTGCCTGCATTGTTGAGTTCCTCCAACATTTTTGTGTATTGCACTATGCTTCCAGAATAAAATGTTACAGTGTAGAGAAAGTGCAGGGCAGGTAGACAGTAAGTTGTGAGTTAGATTGTGAGGTCCAGAGTCCATCTTATACTGGAGAACACTTCAACCATCTTGTAACAATGGAATAGAAGCTGTCTTGAACCTCGTGGTATGTGGTTTTAGGCTTTTGTATCTTCTGGCCAGTGGGAGTGGGGAGAAAAAAGAATGTTCAGGTTGGGTGAGATCTTTAGTTGTTTTATCAAAGCAGCGAGAACTGCAGACAGTTCATGGAAGGGAAGTTAGTTTTCTTGATTTGATTACTTTGTTAACTTTGATTTGAGCCTAGCTCTGAGTTCCTTTTCCCAAGCAGTAAGGCTGATCAACACCTCTAACCACTAACAATCACTGACAGAAGATGATGAAGTAGTAGTAGAGGGGGTGTTGCAGAGTCCCCTTGTGTGTACACACTCCTGTGCCAAGCATCACTTTATGGATATATGGTCTATCCGTCTACATAAGCTATCTTATGTATTTATATATGTTTTGTTTCTTATTATGTGTTCTTTATCTTATTGTTTCTTTTTGTACTGCATTGGATCTGGAGTAACAATTATTTCCTCCTCCTTTACACTTATGTACTGGAAATGACATTAAATAATTTAGAATGATGTGGTATTATTCCAATGTAATTCAAATTGCACTGTTCCTTTTTAAAGTTGGAATCCCATGTACATTTCAGAACTTCCCAACAAAGCAATTTCTTTTTTCGAAAGTTGCCATTTAATCTTTATCAAGAACCTTTTATTAAGCTACAAGTGATCAACAATACTAAAAATTGTATTTAGATTTTCAATATGGAATAGCTAGTGAAATGTCAACAAGCTTTTTCTTAAGTTTGATTGCTCTGCTTGATTGCAACAAAATTGCATGACTCCATTCTTTTGCAATGCCTCTCCTCCTTCAGGGGACTTGGACATCAGAATCAGGGTTATTGTCACTGATTTGTGTGTTGTGAATGTGTTTTGCAGCAGCAGTGCAGTGCAGAGACCTAAAAATCACAATAAATTACAAATCAAATCATGGAATAATTAAGTAGCCATGAACTTTTCAGAAATCTGATAGCAGAGGGGAAGCTGCTGTTCCTAAACCATAGAGGTTCCTCAAGCTCCTGTAACTTCTCCCTAATGCCAGTAATGAGAAGAGGGCATGTCCTGGATGGTGCGGATTCTTGGTGATGGATGATGCCACCATGAATCTTGGCATAAACTCTTCAAAATGAACTTTGTTTTAGTATAATAATAATAATAAAAAAGAATGTTTGGAATTCTTAGCTATTTAGGCACAATCTGAAACGATGTGTTTTAGGCCAATCACCTTTCAACAGATTAACTTTTGACTTTGTTTCTTACTCTGCAGATGCTGTCGGACTCTACTGAGCACTTCTCGCATTCTCTGGATTTATTTCAGATTTCCAGCAAGTGCAATTTTTTTTGCTTTTGTACTGAACTACTACCTTACCAGTTTTCTTTAGTTTCCTGCTTGGCCTTATTTTAAATGATGAGAAATCAGGTTGGACCTGCTGATGACTTCACCTGAATTTACAATGTGTTCCCGCTCCCAATCTCTTTTTACAAACGTATTTTCTTTTCTACACATTGTAGTGCTGACTGTTCTACCTTCCTCCCTCGAACATATTCATGAAGCTGTCACAAGTTTCTGGTGCTTGCACTTGCTTCAACCCATTCAAAATAGCTATTGACACTTGCTAACCATTACAGTTCTTAACTTTCCATTGTCATTAACAATCAATGCATAGTATACATGTAACTCAGCCAAGAATGTAATGTAACACTACTATGTGCCAGCGATCACCGATTGGGGTTCAATTCCCGCTGTTGCCTGTGAGGAGTTTATAGCCTATGGTAGTGTGACGCTATTACAGCTTGGGGCATTCTGGAGGTCAGAGTTCAATTCCAACGCTGTTCTGTAAGGAGCTTGTACATCCTTCCTGTGGAATGCTTGGGTTTCACTTGGTGCTCTGGTTTCCTCCCACAGTTCAAAGACATATTCGGTAGATTACTTGGTCATTGTAAATTGTCTTGTGATTAGGATTGGGTTAATCAGATTTGCCAGGGTTGCTGGGGCGACGTGTCTCAAAGGACGGGAAGGGCCAACTCTGCACTGTTAAAGTGAAAAAAAGATATATTGTTAAGGTTACTGAATTGTGGGCATGCTGTGTTGGCACCGGAAGTGTGGCAGCCCTTGTGGGCTGCCCAGCACAATCCTCTCTGATTAGATTTGACGCAAACAAAACATTTCACTGTCTGTTTCGATGTACATGTGACAAATAAAGCTACTCTTTTTCTTTCTTTTGTATTTCTTCTTTTAATTTGTTATTTAAGAGCTTTGAATATATTTTACATCCATAGCACTGAGACTTTGCTAGTCAAACAGTAATATTATTGGTTTCAATGAGTCTATGGCTTTGCTTTATCATTGATAATATTATTTTCTTCAACTTCCAGCTAATCCAATTATATTCCTGCTTTCCTTATTCATCCCAGTACAATTGTGCTAGTTGTGGCTTTCCTTGTACAGAGGAGTTATTGAGAAAAGTTGCACTTGTGCCATTGCACTAAGATCACAATGTTAAATGTACTGAGTTGCTTCATAAGATGACATTGTTTGACTTTCCTTTAATGCTAATGGATTTTCAGTTAAGCGCAGTGCCACATATGAAAAGTTTTATTTTTTCCCCTTCTTTGGTAGCTATCTTGATCTATATCAGGGACTCGAAATCTTCATAATCTGAACTGGAGTTCCTATCCTGAAAGTAATCTTCAGCCACAATGTCTGTCCAAACACAATGCCAAATGAAACTTAATCCATATGATCCATTTCCCTGCATTCCCTGCATATCCTTGTTCCGTCTGAAAGCCAATTAATTGCCACAAAAGTAATTGTTTCCCCCATTGTCCCAGGTAGCCTGTTCCAGACATCTACCACTCTGTGTTTAAAAAAAAACTTGCCCTGCTTACTCCTTTAATCTTTTCCCCTCCTTACCTTAAATGTATATTCCGTAGTATTACGCAGTTCTAGTCTGGGGAAAAGATTCCGTCTGTCTCATAATTTTATAAACTTCTATCAAGTGGCCCTCCGATATTCCAGTTTATCCAGTATTCCAGTAGCTCATGCCCTCTAATCCAGTAAACCTCTTCTGTAACCTTTCTAAAGCCTCCACATCTTTCCTGTAATGGGATAACATAAATTACTCACAGAAGTCCAAGTGTAGCCTGACCAAAGTTTTATAATAACTGTAGTATGATTTACTCACTCTTGTACTCAATACCCTGTCCAGTGAAGGCAAGCATGTCATATGCCACTATTACCATCCAACCTGCTTGCGTGACCACTTTCGAAGAGCTCTGGACTTGAGCCTGAAGGTCCCTCTGTACATCAATGTGGTTAAAGGTCTTGCCATTTACTGTGCACTATCCCTTACATTTGATCTTATAAAGTGCAACAACTCACATTTGCTCAGATTAAATCCTATCTGCCATTTCTCTACCCCAATCTGTAACTGATCTATATTCTTCAATATCCAGAACTCCACCAATCTTTGTGTCATTTGCAAACTCACTAACCTGTCCTTCTGCATTTTCAATTATTTATACATAGAAGCAACAAAGAGGTCGCAGCATTAATCCTGTTGTGTTTGTTTATCTATAACTATTGATGAGACCCTGAGCCTCGAGACAGAACAAAGTTGGAACATGGAACAAACTTTTACTTAGCAACCCACCCAGCCAAAGAACAACAGTGCAACCACAGCATGACTATTTAAATGGTCACAAAGAACATTTGAGACGTTGTCAGGAACAAGGCCAATCAGAGAAAGTCAGACTGGGATTGGTTGACAGCCGAACAAAAGGCGTTTGCTTTTGGCCATAACACCTCCCTCTTGAAGATGATTACCGGTAGGATTGGAGCCGAAGGTTGACTTGGTTTGGAACAATTGGCTTGCCATGGCGATCAGTCCATCTTCATGGTCACGGGTTGTCATGTTCTCATTGAGATGTTGTTTGCGGCTGTAGTGCCGCTGGTGGTTGGATAAATTGAATCCTTCTAGGGGGAGATGAAGGTGCAGCCCTGTGTTTGATGATCTGCCTAATGAGCCTGGACGCTGTGGCAGCATTGCATCCAACACTGTGCGGTTTCTTTCCCAAAAAACGCTTCAACTGGAGCTCTCCCCTCGGGGCTTGGTGCTGTGTAATTTGACATATCAGCAAAAATGTGTTGTGAGCTTCAGTCAAGCTCCTTCCCTTTTTGATTTTAGAAGTGACCGTTGGAAGGTATCCACAAAACTCTCTGCTTGGCCATTGGACTGTGGATGATATGGGGTGTGAGTGGTTGTGGATAATTACCTGTTGCAGAATGCAGCAAACTGCTGTGTACTGAATTGTGTGCTTTTGTCAGAAACAAGTGTTCTGACATCCCAAAGTAGCTGAAGATCTGCAGCTGCTGTTGAATGATGGCCTCTGCCATTGTTGACTTAATAGTTCAAAGTAAATTTATTCTCCAAGTACATATACTACTCTCAGGTTCATTGTCTTGTGGGCATTCACAGTCAATGCAAAGAAACATAATAGCATCAATGAAAATGGGACACAAACAAAGTTGGGCAAGTAACCAATGTGCAAAAGGTGACAAACTCTGGAAATACAAAAACCCAAAATAATAATAAATAAGCAATCCATATCGAGAGTATGAGTTGTAGAGTCCTTGAAAGTTAGTCCATATCTTGTGGAGCACACGCTCAAAATGCTGGAGGAACTCAGCAGACCAGACAGCATCTATGGAAAAAAGTACAGTCGACGTTTCGACCCTTCATAAGTTGTGGATTCAGTTGAGTGTCGCGGTGAGTGAAGTTACCCTGCTAGTTCAAGAGCTTGATGGTTGAAGGAAAATAACTGTTCCTGAACTTGGTGTTGTGGGATCTGAGGCTACAGTATTTTCTTCCTGATGGCAGGAACAAGAAGACAGCATGGCCTGGATGGTGAGGGTTCTTGATAATGGATACTGCTTTCTTATAACAGTGTTCCTCGTAGATGTGCCCAATGGTGGAGAGGGCTTTGTCCACTACTTTTAGTACACTTTTACATTAAAGGGCATGGGTGTTTCCATACCAAGACATGATATAACCAGTCAGTATGCTTTCCACCTGTAAAAGTTTGTCAAAGTATGGTGACAAGCCGAATCTTTGCAAACTTCTAAGAAAGTTGAAACTCCTAAGGAAGTAGAGGCATTACCATGCTTTCTTCATAATTGTTTGTTTTTCTTTACCGTGCCCATGGTTTGCTCTTTATCAAATTATGGTATTGCTTTGCACTATTGTAACTATATGTTATAATTATGTGGCTTTTGTCAGTTTTAGTCTTGGTCTGTCTTGTGTTTCTGTGATATCATACCGGAGGAACATTGTATCATTTCTTAATGCATGCATTTCTAAATGACAATAAACGAGGACTGAGTGTCCTCATAATCTAATAATCTAATCTAATTGTTCTTATGTGCTGGGTGCTGGGCAGATACTCTGAAATGATAACACCAAGGGATTTAAAATTGCTGACCTCTTTCACCTCTGATCCCCTGATGAGGACTGACTCATGGACCTCTGGTTTCCTCCTCCTGTAGTCAATAATCAGCTCTTTAGTGTTCTGTCATTGAGTCTGAGTTTGTTGTTGTGGCACCACTCAGTTAAATTTTCAATTTCCCTCAATATATGCTGATTTGTCACCACCTTTGTTTTGGCTAACAACAGTGGTGTCATTAGCAAACGAAAATATGACATTGAAGCTGTACTTAGCCTCACAGTCATAAGTATAAAGCGACTAGAACAGGGGACAAGCACATAGCCTTGTGGTGCACCTGTGCTGATGGAGATTGTAAAGAGATGTTGCCAATCTGAATTGACTTGGGTCTGCAAGTGAGGAAATCAAGGATCCAATTACACAAGGAGGCATTGAAGCCTAAGTTTTGGAGCTTATTGATTAGTTTTGAGAGGATGATAGTGTTGAATGCCAAGCTGTAGTCAACAAAGAGCATCCTGATATATGCATCTTCACTGTCCAGATGTTTCAGGGTTGAGTGAAGGGTGTACGAAATGGCATCTGCAGTGGACATTTTGTACTGATTGACAAATTGGAGCAGATCTAAATCACTCCTCAGGTAGGAGTTTATGTCTGTTGAGAAACCTCTCAAAGCACTTCATCACAGTGGTTGTAAGTGCTACTGGACAATAGTCATTAAGGCAGGTTACCATGTTCATCTTAGGCGCGGATATAATTGAAGACTGCTTGAAGCGGATGGATACCACAGACTGCAGAAGTCAGAGGTTAAAGGTATTAGTGAACACTCCAGCCAATTGATTAGCACAAGTCTTCAGTGCTTGGCCAGGTATCCCATTTGGGCTAGGTGCGTTTTGTGGATTCACCCTCCAGAAGGATGTTCTCACATTGGCCTCATGGACTGAAATCACAGGGTTGACAGATGCTGTGGGAGTTCATGAAGGTGCGTCCACGTTTTGAATGTTCAAACTGAAGTAATACTTCTGGCCATGTGGAAAAGGCATCAACCAGGATGAAGGAGGTACATCCATTGATTGGGTCAGCAAAGTCAATATGTACTTGACTCCAAGGTCTAGTAACCTGTTTGTGGATCGGCTCCACTTGAATTCTTTGCTACCGTAGAGCACTGCTTGGATACTGATGTGATAACTTTGTCTTTGCTAGCCAGTACACAAAGCTTCTCACCGGACTTTCATTTGATTGATGCCTAGATGACCATGGTGGAATTGTTTCAGGACTTTTGTTTGAGGTGTTTATAAGCTGCTGGAAAATTGAAAGAACAGCCTTTACACCAAAAGATAGATAGAGGAAGGAAAACAACCTTTTGTATTGATGAGAAGCTCCTGTGAAGTTTTTGCCATTTCTACCTGGAGGTCGGCTTCAGTCAAGTTCAACTTTGCAGAGTGGTGACAAATTTGGCAAAGAGGTCCGCAGGCACCAGTAACGCCTACTAGTGTGTCTCCAGAGCCGCACTGAGATTAGCTGAGAAGTCTGTAGTGCAGCTTGCCAACTAGGTGGAGGGTTTCACGATGCAGTGCGAGCAGAATGATGAGTTGATTTGACTGGTGGGGACCCAAGTTCCTGCCACATGGGTTTGGAGATTATGGTGATGTCTTTTGCCATATTGAGTTGCAGCTTGACCAACTGATTGTTGATAAAGACGTTGATGTAAAGATATTGAAGTTTCAAAAACCATCAAAATCTGCAGGACGTAAACACGAGGAATTCTACAGATGCTGGAAATTCAAGCAACACACATCAAAGTTGCTGGTGAATGCAGCAGGCCAGGCAGCATCTCTAGGAAGAGGTACAGTCGGCGTTTTGGGCCGAGACCCTTCGTCAGGACTAACTGAAGGAAGAGCTAGTAAGAGATTTGAAAGTTGGAGGGGGAGATCCAAAATGATAGGAGAAGACAGGAGGGGGAGGGATGGAGCCAAGAGCTGGACAGGTGATTGACAAAAGGGATATGAGAGGATCATGGGACAGGAGGCCCAGGGAGAAGGAAAAGAGGGGGGGAGGAACCCAGAGGATGGGCAAGGGGTATAGTCGGAGGGACAGAGGGAGAAAAAGGAGAGAGAGAGAGAAAGAATGTGTGTATATAAATAAATAACAGATGGGGTACGACGGGGAGGTGGGGCATTAGCGGAAGTTAGAGAAGTCAATGTTCATGCCATCAGGTTGGAGGCTACTCAGATGGAATATGAAGTGTTGTTCCTCCAATCTGAGTGTGGCTTCATCTTTACAGTAGAGGAGGCCATGGATAGACATATCAGAATGGGAATGGGATGTGGAATTAAAATATGTGGCCCCTGGGAGATCCTGCTTTCTCTGGCGGACAGAGCTTAGGTGTTCAGCAAAACAATCTCCCAGTCTGTGTCGGGTCTCGCCAATATATGGAAGGCCACATCGGGAGCACCGGACGCAATATATCAGGGTGATCTGGGCCTCCTGTCCCATGATCCTCTCATATCCCTTTTGCCCAATCACTTGTCCAGGTCTTGGCTCCATCCCTCCCCCTCCTGTCTTCTCCTATCATTTTGGATCTCCCCTTCCCCCTCCCACTTTCAAATCTCTTACTAGCTCTTCCTTCAGTTAGTCCTGACGAAGGGTCTTGGCCTGAAACATTGACTGTACCTCTTCCTATAGATGCTGCCTGGCCTGCTGCGTTCATCAGCAAAATCTGCAGAAAGCTTAATGGCCATGTTCAAAGTTGATTTCTCTTGGTGGTGAAGTCAACTTTGAATGTGGGCCATTAAACTCCTTTTAGATTTTGATGGCTTTTGCAACTTCTTGTCTTTGTGTTTCACTGACCTAGAAGACAGTGAGATGACAAAAGCCTTCTTTGTGACCATAGCATTGCCATTTGCTACAAATGCGTGTCTTGCTTAATGCCATGCACCACATTTCCAACAAGCTGCTTGGAGACCTGCTGAGTGATGATGTCTGGGCTACTGGAAATTGCATCAACATGATCCTGTTAGACCAGATTGAAATTGTGTTTCAGGTTGATCAAACACTGTCATTCTTGAGTGACGGCTTGTAAGGTTATATCAGGGCCTTGCTCCAGTCTGGCCAGCAGCTATTTGTGAATGCCTGCATTGCCAAGTGCCTGAAGTCTGCAAATAAAACTACGATATTTGAACTGCAATTCAGCCATGTTACTCAGTTTGAACTTTTCACATTCACGATTGATGACACCAGCACTTGTGATGAAGTCATTGGCGTTGTGTATATGTTGTAGGTGATGGAGTGAATACTGAAGAGAAGTGGTTGCTCTCCAAAAAAGCTTGTTAGCTGTCGGACCTTGAGGTTGCTCCAGTTAAGGAAGATCACCCCTCCCCTCCCTCCCCCCCCTCCCCCCAGGGAGTGGCACATTCTCTTCTAGGTCTGCTTTGGTTCTCTGCCTACTCTGGATCTTTTAGTCTCTAATTGCTAATGAGTCAGTTAAGTTAACCTGCTTAACTACCTCACTCTTCTCTCCTCCTCGAACACCCCCCCCCGAGCACAATGCAGACTACCCTTTCTGCACCAATCCCAACCTTGCCATCAAACCCACAGACAAAGGAGGTGCTGTTGTAGTGTGGTGGACTGACCTCTACCTTACTGAGATAGGTGGCAACTCTCAGCCACCTTCTCTTACTTACCCCCTGAAAGGGCTCCACTCCAGACCATCAGAAATCTGTCTCCAGCACCATCACTAACCTCATCATTGTGAAGAACTTCCATCTACTGCTACCAAACTCAGTAGTTCCCATTACCCAGCACTGCTTGTTTCTATCTTCTACCCAAGATCCATAGACTTGACTGTCCGGGTCTCCTCAACAGCATTCAGTTCTGTGGCTTGACTGCCTCAGTTTCACCATGGATGTCCAACTCTATACACTTCTATCCCCCATCAAGTGGACCTAAAATTCCAACACTTCTTTTTCAACTAAAGACCCTGCTTGACCACCACCCTCCTCTTGTCTGGCAGAACTGGTCCTCACCCTCAACAGTTTCTCCAAACTGAAGGGGGAGCCGTGGGCACTCTGATGAGCCCCAGCTATACCTGCCTATTTGTTGACTCTGTAGAACAGTTCGTGTTCCAGCCTTCCCAACTCTTCCTGCACTACACAGATGACTGCATTGGTGCTGTTTCATGCACCCATGCTGAACTTGTCAATTTCATCGGCTTTGCATCCAACTTCCACCCTGCCCTTAAATTCACATGGTCCATCTCTGATATGATTGCTGATCCAGTTACCACATTTTCATACAGATTGTTGATATTCTTGACTAACAACAACGGACCTAGCACTGATCCCTGTGACACACCACTTATCACAGGCCTTTAGTCAGAAAGGCAGCCATCTACAACCACTCTCTGACTTCTTCTGCAAAACCAATGTCTAATCCAGTCTACTGCCTCATCTTTATACCAAGCGACTGAACATTCTTGACCAACCTCCCATACCAAATTCCTTGGTAATATCCATGTAGGCAACATCTACTGCCTTGCCTGCATCTACTTTCCTGGTAACTTCCTTGAAGAACTCTATAATATTGGTTAGACATGGCCTACCAGACACAAAGCCATGTTGACTATCCCTAGTCAGTTATTGTCTATCCAAATACTTATATATTCTGTCCCTTAGAACGCCTTCCACTAATTTTCCCACTACTGATGTCAGGCTCACTGGTCTATAATTTCTTGGCTTATTCTTGGAGCTTTTCTTAAACAATGGAACAATATGACCTATCCTCCAGTCCTCTGGTACCTCACCTGTGCCAAAGGATGTTTTAACTAACTCTGCTAGGGCCTCTGCAATTTCTGCACTAGCTTCCCACAGGGTCTGAGGAAACATCTTGTCAGACCTTAGGGAATTATCCACTGTAATTTGCCTCAAGAGAGCAAACATCTCCCCCCCCTTTGTAATCTGTATAGGGTCCATAAAGTTGTTGCCATTTTGCCTCACTTCTCTCGACTCTGTATTGGTCTCCTGAAGAAATACATATTTTAAAAAATTCATTTCAGATCTCCTCCATGTCTTTTGGCTCCATACATGGATTACCATTCTGATCTTCCAGAGAACCAATTTTATCCCTTGCTATCCTCTTACTCATATCAGTAGAAGTCCTTAGGATTCTCCTTCACCCTGTCTGCCAGAACAACCTCATGTTGTATTTTAGCCCTCCTGATTTCCTTAAGTGTACTCTTGCATTTTTTGTACTCAGGTACCACAATTGTTCCTGCCCGCCTAAATCTGCTATGTACCTTTTCTTCCTTAACCAGAGCCTCAATATATCTACCAAAAAAGAACAAGGTTCCATAAACCGGTTATCTTTGCCTTTTATTCTGACAGGAACATACAAGCTTTGTCCTCTCAAAATTTCACTTTTGAAGGCCTTCCACTTAGCAAATACACCTTTGCCGGAATACAGCCTGTCCCAATCCACACTTGCCAGATCCTTTCTGCTACCATCAAAATTGCCCTTTCTCCAATTTAGAATCTCTACACAAGGACCAGACCTATCCTCTTCCCTACTTACTTTGAAACTATTGGCATTATGATCACTAGATGTAAAGTGTTCCCCTACACAAACCTCTGTCATCTGTCCTATTTCATTCCCTAATAACAGATCTAGTACATATTCTCTAGTTGGGACTTCTAGCATACTGATGAAGGAAAATTTCCTGAACATGTTTGACAAACTCTTTCCCATCAAGTCCTTTTTACAGTCTAGGATTCCCAGTCAATGTGTGGAAAGTTAAAATTACCCACTATCACAACCTTATGTTTCTTGCAACAGTCTGCGATCTCTACAAATTTGTTCCTCTGAATCCCACAGACTGTTGGGTGGTGTGTAAAATAACCCCATTAACATGGTCATACCTTTCTTATTCCTCAGTTCTACACATAAATTCTCACTAGACAAGCTCTCCAGTCTGAGCACTGCAATGACATTCTCCTTGACGTGTAATGCCACCCCTCTCCCTTTAATCCCTCCCACTCTATCCCTTCTCGCTAGGATATTAGTATCCCTCCAGTTCAGGTGCAATCCATCCTTTCTGTATAGGTCCCACCTTCCCATGAAGAGAGTTCAGTGATTCAAAAATCTGAAGCCCTCCTGCACCGAATTCTTAGCTACGTGCTGAACTGTATGATCTTCCTATGACTGGACTCATTAGTATGTGGCACAGGTAGCCATCCTGAGATCACAACCCTGAAGGCCCAGTTCTTTACCATTGCACCTAACTCCCTGAATTCACTTTGCAGGACCTCGTCACCTGTCATATCCATGTCATTGCTATGGATATGGACCATGACCTCTAGTTGCTCACCCGCCCACTTAAGAATGTTGTGGACTCAAACCGAGATGTCTCTGACTCTGACATCCGGTAGGCAACAAACTATCTGGGAATCTTGTTTGCGTCCTCGTTTGTAACTGACAGCTCGCCTCCCCCTCCCGCTTCCCTTCTGTGCCACAGGTCCAGACTCAGTGCCAGAGGCATGCTCACTGCGGCTTCTCCCTCATAGGTCACCTATTCCCCCCCCCCCAAATCAGTATCCAAGGTGTCATAGTTAATAATGGGAATGGCCACAGGGGTACTCTGCACTGGCTGCCTCCCTCCAGACAGTTCCCCAAGTACCTGCTTGCTGCAATTTAGGGGTACTACCTCCTTGTGGCTCCTATTACCTCCTCATTCTCCAGTATGAGTTGAAGGTCATCCATCTGCAGCTCCAGTTCCTTAATGCGGTCTCTAAGGAGCTGCAACTTCATGCAAAAGTAGTTATTAGGGAGATTGGATGTCTCCCAAAGTTTCCACATCTCACACATGCAACATACCACTAACTCTGCATGCATTCTCAATGCACTAGTGGTGTACTTACCGGGGAAAAAAAAACTTACTGGAAACTTACTTAGTGCCTGCATCTGTGCTTGCCCAAGCCTGTTCTCGCCAGGGCCAGACTGGCCCACTCACACAGTGGATGCTGCAACAAATACCACTCCATTTACACTTTTTTTTTTATCTTTATTGGCTCAAATGAACTCACTTCTGATGAGACTTGCGGTTTTCAAATGGCCCCCTTCCTGCAAGACATCGCTTTCTCACTTGCTACTTCTCTCACTGGAGCAGTCCACTATATCCACAAGCTTTAAGGCAGCCACCATCATCCCAGTTCCCAAGAGGGTGACAGTTACCTGTCTTAATGACTACCGTCCAGTAGCACTGATCTCAACAATAATGAAGTACTTTGAATGGCTGGTTATAGATTGTATTTAATCTCATCTTCCAATTCAGAAGTCAGCCTACTGATGATGCCATAGCCTCGCCCTCCAATCAGTCCTGTCCCACCTGAAAATTGGTGCCTCATATGCCAGGATCCTGTTTATCGACTTCAGTTTGGCATTTAATATGATCATCCCTCAGAAGCTGTTGAATGAACTGACCTCATTGGGTCTCAACCCCTTCCTCTGTTACTGGATCCTGGACTTTTTGACAGAATGACAAGTCAGTCCGAGTTTGCAGCAACATCTCTAGCTCCATCACACTGAGCCCCAGTGCCTCCAGTCCTGTGTGCTCAGCCCACTGCTGTTGATGTATGACTGTACTGCTAGATCCAGTTCAAACTGAACCATCTAGTTCACAATGACACAGGTAGTTTGCATCGTCAACAACGATGACAAGGTGGCATACAGAGAGGAGGTAGAGCAGCTGGTCGGATGGCCTGAGCACAACAATTTGAGTCTCAACATGGACAAGGCTGAAGAGGTGATTGTGGACTTCAGGAAGTTTCAGGCTGCCCAGTCCTCACTGCATGTAAATTGCTTCTCCAAGGAGAGAGTTAGGAGCACCAAGTTTCTGGGAGTGCACATAATGGACAATCTCACCTGGTCCTTTAACATCACCTCTTTGGTGAAGAAAGCTCAGGAAGTCTCCACTTCCTGCAAAGATTGAGGTGAGTGAGGTCTCCCCCCACCCCCACCCATTCTAACTAATTTTTACAGGAACACCATTGAGAGTGGCCTGACCAGCTGCATCTCCATCTGGTGCAGGAATTGCAAGGATCCTGACCAGAAATCCCTACAAAAGATTGCAAGGACCCTGAGAGGTTGCTCTTCCATCCATCTGAGATATTTTTCAGGAATGTTGTGTATGCAGGCTCTCAGCATTGTCAATGATCCCTACAATCTATTTGACTTGCTACCATCAGGCAGGAGTTACTGTAGCATTAGGTCAGGGACTGTTAGGGTGAGATGTACTAATGCTATGGTATTGGGCTCTGAAGCTCCTGAACTCCCTGCTACCACCCAGGGCTCATCCTGTATGAAGAGGCAGTAGCGTTATACTGTTTACTTTTTAACTTTTGTCATAAATGCACCTTATTATTTGTTAATTTACTTGTGGTTATATTATTTTGCATTATATGTGTGAGTTCTATGCACAGTGTTGTGCACCTTGGTCCACAGGAACGTTGCTTCATTTGGCAGTACACATGTATACAGTTGAATGACAATAGAGTTAAACGTGAATAACAGAATGTAGAATAAAGTGCTACAGGAAGGTGGTGCAAAATCATAACAAGGTAGAGTACAAAGTATGGTAAGTATAGTATTTCAATATCATATCTTGACTGGGCTCATGTTTGGACCGTTTAGAAACAGTCCATTAAGGGTGTATTTGTCATAAGGGAAATATAGGTCTAATTTACCTGAAAGGTAGCAAAGCTTAATGTAAAAGTTTGAAGTAGGAATTAGATCAATAAACAATAAAAATTTATAGCCCTTTCAACATTGTAAAATGTTCTGCTGTGCTGTACAGGACCAGTATCAGACAAAACCATATACCAAATTACTTGGTTATGTAGCTAGGTTTTGTAATGGTTTGCCCAATACCTCCCCCTATTCTTGACAGATCCTTCCTAAAGAGAAATTCCATTTGATGTTGAACTTATGCAATGTATTCACTTCTGTGCTCTATTTCTAAAGCTAAAGGTATCACATATAAGCATGATCTAGAGTAGTTGTTGGCTGTGAGAAAACGCATTCTAATATGTCCATATGACACTCAATTGGAATTTAATGGGAATAAGAAAAGACATTAGAGTGTAAATGTGCCTAGTGGTATAGCTAACAGTAATTATAAGCACACAAATCTTGAAAAGTGAATAACTTAGTCTTCTTCTGATGTTTTTTTTTAGTCTGAACTATTCTTTTAATGTTTTGCATTGCACAGTTAGCTGTGAACTATTTTGTCTATAGTAGCCAATAGAAATATGATTAATAATGCTTAATGGTGAACAAATTTCCTGTTTTTACTGTGCTTATATTCTTTTATATCTAACTTTGCAGTGCCTGTGGTTCAATGTTTCTAGAATAAACCATTACTATGTTCCATGAAATGTTGTGAGTAATCATTAGATACCGAAGTGGACCACAGGCCACTAACACTGACACTGTGTGGAATGTTGATGTCTGAATCAAACTTTGAATGGTGGAAGAAAGAAAAGTGCATGCATGGTACAGTCTCTGGTCAGTTAGTATGCTTCTAAAAAGCAGAAATTAATATTCACTGTTGGGTGAATGTTACAGCCAAGAAACCTGAGGTGCTATAGACAATAGACAATAGGTGCAGGAGTAGGCCATTCGGCCTTTCGAGCCAGCACCGCCATTCACTGTGATCATGGCTGATATCAGTATCCAGTTCCTGCCTTATCCCCATAACCTTTGATTCTGCTATCTTTAAGAGATGTATCCATCTCTTTTTTGAAAGCATCCAGAGACTTGGCCTCCACAGCCTTCTGGGGCAGAGCATTCCATATATCCACCACTCTCTGGGTGAAAAAGTTTTTCAGAAAAAGCAATTCAGTAAATAAAAGTATAGTTACAGAATAGTTACATTAGTTATATATTTACATAAGTAAATAATCTGATGTAACTGTATTCCCTTGAAACTGAGTATTCTAAAATTATGCAGGCCCACTAAAATTTTGTTCATTAACACTGTTACAAGTTGTATTTCTGTGGTGTTTTAGACTTTATATAAAATAGGGTTTGATCTGTGATAATTGATAGCAGGTGGATCTATCAGGAGATCTTAATTAAAATGTGGGACTGTACAGCAAACCAATTGCTTCCATATTTATACATTAGACAAGTTCATTTTACATTTTATCTGTAATTCAGAAGTTGTAATAATCTCTGTGGAAAGTGTTAGGATTGCAGAAAATCAGTGGGTTCCTCCAGTAACACAATTGGATTCAGAGTATTTGATGTTAGTGAGGAGTGTAACATTTGTATCAATTGTGAACTTACTTGGAAAAACTCACTAAATATTTTTGGGATGCTGGATGTAATTACTTTTAATTGCCACAATTTTAGATTCAAAACAGTAAATTAAAATTTCCTCTCTAAATGAGGAGACAAAAAAATTTGATGAAGGTACCAGGGTGGATGTGGTGCATTTGGATTTTATTTTGTTTACTTAAAGATACAGCACGGTTACAGGCCCTTCTGGCACTGCCCAATTGCACAAATGTGATCAATTAGCTTGTTAACCCATACGTTTTTGAAATGTGGGAGGAAATCAGAGCACCAGGAGGAAACCCATGTGGTCTCAGGGAGAAGGTACAAACTCCTTACTTTCAGCAACGGAATTGAACAAGTTTCTGGCACTGTAATGGCTTTATGCTAACCACCAGTGAAGGAGTTTGACAAGGTTACTCTTGTTAGGCTCATCTAGAAAGTCATCAGGCATGCCATCCATAACAACATGTCTGCATAGATTTAGTTTTCCTACAGAAGGCTGGGGTTGTAGATGGAGCACATTCTGACTGCAATTTGATGATTAGTGGTGTTCTGCAGTAATCTATCCTGGGATCCCTGCTCTTTGTGAATGTTTATAAATGACTTGGATGAGGAAATGGAGGAGTGGGTTAGTAAAGTTGCAATGATGTAAAGATTGGAGGTGTGTAGATAATTGAATGCAGGTACCTGGGATCCTCGGTGGGTCCAAACTGGGAGGCCTGAAAATGGAACTGGAAGCCATGTGGATAATTGAATGCAGGTATCTGGTTTGGAGGTGCTGAGGGTTAGTGTAGAAAGTTGTCATAGGATGAAAAGGGATATAGACAGGATGCAGATTTGGGCAGAGAAGTGGCAAATGGAGATGCCACACAAGTTGAGATGGTGGTTAAAAGGCATGTGGTGTGCTGGCCTTCATTCAGTGGGGGACTGAGGTCAAGTGTGCGAGGTAATGTTGCAGCTCTATAAAATCCTGGTTAGATCATACTGGTGTTCAGTTTTGGTTGCCTCATTATAGGAAGGTTGTGGAAGCTTTAGAGAGAATGTAGAGACTTCCATAGAAGCTGGCTGACTTGCCTAGTTCCTGCATCATTTTGTATGTGTTGCTGAAGATTTCCAGCATCTGCAAAATCTTGTGTTCATGATTTACCAAGTGCCTAGATTAGTGAACATGTCTTATGAAGAAAGGTTGAGTGAGCTCGGGTTTTCTGTTTGGAGCAAAGGAGGATGATGAAGATTTGATAGAGGTGCATAAGATGAGAAGGTGGACAGCCAGTGCCTTTTCCCAGGGTAACAATGTCTAATATGAGAAAACATACTTTTAAGGTGATTGGAAGAGAGTGTAGGAGGCTGTCGAAAGTACATTTTTACACAAAGTGGTGAGTGCATAGAACACGCTGCTGTGGGTGCTGGTAAAGGCAAAAACACTAGGGATGTTTAAGAGACTCAGAATTTCAAAGTACATTTATTATGAAAGTATGTATATAGTATACAACTGTGAGATTTGTCTTCCTGCAGACAGCCATGAAACAAAGAAACACCATAGAACCCATCTAAAGAACAACCCCATACAACAAAGACCATCAAACACCCAACACCAAAAAAAAAGAACAAATTGCACAAATGAGAAAAAGCAAGCAAATAACACACAGAACATTAAAAGTCACCAAACCAGAGTCTCCAGAAGTGAGTCCATAGCCACGGAGCTGGGAGGATTAAACAACGGACTTTAGGGTCTCAAAGAGTGAATCCAGATCCATGGAGCACATTCAACACCGAGAACATTAAACATCAAACCGCAGAGTCCCCTGAAAGTGAGTCCACAGCTATAAGCTGCCAAACCTTGTAGTGTGGAACCCAGCACCTTCTGCTGGTAGCAGCGGGATGGAGAGTAGGCAGGTGGTGGTGAACACCTGCTTTTTTCTGCTTTTGTCCTCGCAGTGTTAATCTTGTTCGACGCTTTAATTGGCGTGCAGTAATGAAGCTGACCATGGTTTAAGTTCTGCCATTAGGAATCAATGGCTATCCCTGTACATTCTACCCTCAATCTCACTGAATCCCCCCAGAGATTGCAAAAGTGCCAGATTGTTTAGTTGACTCAAAAACACATCCTCAAAAATTACAGGCTGCCATCGATCGCATTCATGAGAAATATATTTAAAAGAAGAAGAGTATCTAGTAGTTTCACGAGCTGGCTGCAGGATGTCGCCATTGGTCGTTGATGCAATCTTGCAAAAGATAGGCACATAGGTGAAAGAAATATGGAGAGCTGTTTGAGGCGGGGAAGGGTTAGATTAATTTTGGAATATGTTAAATGGTCAGCACAACATCTTTGGCTGAAGGGTCTATAATGTTCTGTGTTCTAAAGTCTTTTGCCACAGATCTTTTAGACCAGTGCCTAGGAAGAATAATGTGAGCTGCCTTAATGACTGTCGCCCAGGAGCGCTCACATCTACAGTGATGAAATACTTTGAGTGGATGGTCATGACTAGACTGAACTCCTGCCTCAGCAAGGACCTGGACCCATGGCAATTTGCCTATTGTCATAATACGTCAACGGCAGATGCAACCTTAATGGCACTCTACACAGCTTTAGACCACCTGGACAACACAAGCACCTATGGCAGGATGCTGTTCATCGACTATAGCTCAGTAGTTAATACCATCATACCCACAATCCTGATTGAGAAGTTGCAGAACCTGGGCCTCAGTACCTCTCTCTGCAATGGGATTCTCAACTTCCTAACTGGAAGACCACAATCTGTGCGGATTGGTGATAACATCTCCTCCTCACTGACGATCAATACTGGTGCACCTTGGGTGTGTGCTTATCCCACTGCTCTGCTCTCTATATCTCTGTGTGGCTAGGCATAGCTCAAATACCATCTATAAATTTGCTGATCATACAACCATTGTTAGTAGAATCTCAGGTGGTGACGAGAGTGCATACAGGAGTGAGATATGCCAACTAGTGGAGTGGTGCCGCAGCAACAACCTGGCACTCAACGTCAGTAAGGCAAAAGAGCTGATTGTGGACTTCAGGAAGGGTAAGATGAAGGAACACATACCAATCCTCATGGAGGGATCAGAAGTGGAGAAAGAGAGCAGTTTCAAGTTCCTGGGTGTCAAGATCTCTGAGGATTTAACCTAGTCCCAGCATGTCAATGTAGTTATAAAGAAGGCAAGACAGCGGCTATGCTTCATTAGGAGTTTGAAGAGGTTTGGCATGTCAACAAATACACTGAAAAACCTATATAGATGTAGCGTGGAGAGCATTCTGACAGGCTGCATCACTGTCTGGTATGGAGTGGCTACTGCACAGGACCAAAAGAAGCTGCAGACGTTGTAAATCTAGTCAGCTCCATCTTGGGTACTAGCCTACAAAGTACCCAGGGCATCTTTAGGGAGCGGTGTCTCAGAAAGACAGCGTCCATTATTAAAGACCTCCAGCCCCCAGGGCATGCCCTTTTCTCACTGTTACCATCAGGTAGGAGTTACAGAAGCCTGAAGGAACACACTCAGAGATTCGGAAACGTCTTTTCCCCTCTGCCATCAGATTCCTAAATGGGCATTGAACCCTTGGATGCTACCTCACTTATTTTAATATGCAGTATTTCTGTTTTTTGCACTTTTAAAAAGTCTATTCAATATACATATACTGCAATTGATTTACTTATTATTTTTATTTTTATTATTATTTTTTCTCTTCTATATTATGTATTACATTGAACTGCTGCTGCTGAGTTAACAAATTTCACTTCACATGCTGGTTATAATAAGCCTGATTCTGATTCTGATCTTGATTTACCTTTGATAACTGATGAGATAAATTGTTAATTGTTATTATCTTTGCTGTTTACTTCTCTCCTCATGGTATTGAGATATCATTTCAAAGCTCCACTTAGATTTCAAGTATGCAAGCTCAAATGCAGGTCAAAAGTAAAATGATTTTAGACAATAGGCAATAGGTGCAGGAGTAGGCCATTCAGCCCTTTGAGCCAGCACCGCCATTCACTGTAATCATGGCTGATCATCCACAATCAGTATCCAGTTCCTGCCTTATCCCCATAACCTTTGATTCCGCTATCTTTAAGAGCTCTATCCATCTCTTTCTTGAAAGCATCCAGAGACTTGGCCTCCACAGCCTTCTGGGGCAGAGCATTCCATATATCCACCACTGTCTGGGTGAAAAAGTTTTTCCTCAACTCTGTTCTAAATGGCCTACCCCTTATTCTTAAACTGTGGCCTCTGGTTCTGGACTCACCCATCAGCGGGAACATGCTTCCTGCCTCCAGCATGTCCAATCCCTTAATAATCTTATATGTTTCAATAAGATCCCCTCTCAGCCTTCTAAATTCCAGAGTATACAAGCCCAGTCGCTCCAATCTTTCGACATATGACAGTCCCGCCATCCCGGGAATTAACCTACGCTGCACTCCCTCAATAGCAAGAATATCCTTCCTCAAATTTGGAGACCAAAACTGCACACAATACTCCAGGTGTGGTCTCACCAGGGCCCTGTACGGCTGCAGAAGGACCTCTTTGCTTTTATACTCAATTCCCCTTATTATGAAGGCCAGCATGCCATTAGCTTTCTTCACTGCCTGCTGTACTTGCATGCTTGCTTTCAGTGACTGATGTACAAGAATACCTAGATCTTGTTGTGCTTCCCTTTTTCCTAACTTGACTCCATTTAGATAATAATCTGCCTTC
Organism: Mobula birostris; assembly: GCF_030028105.1. Lineage (NCBI taxonomy): Eukaryota > Metazoa > Chordata > Chondrichthyes > Myliobatiformes > Myliobatidae > Mobula > Mobula birostris. The sequence goes on from NC_092376.1 coordinate 43,752,497, forward strand.
CTGCTCTTACCACCAAAGTGGATAACCTCACATTTACCCACATTAAACTGCATCTGCCATGCATCTGCCCACTCACCCAGCCTATTCAAGTCACCCTGCATTCTCGTAACATCCTCCTCACATTTCACACTGCCACCCAGCTTTGTGTCATCGGCAAATTTGCTAATGTTACTTTTAATTCCCTCATCTAAATCATTAATATATATTGTGAACAGCTGCAGTCCCAGCACTGAACCCTGCGGTACCCCACTGGTCACCGTCTGCCATTCCGAAAGGGACCCGTTAATTGCTACTCTTTGTTTTCTGTCAGCCAGCCAATTTCAGTCCATGTCAGTACTCTGCCCCCAATACCATGTGCCCTAATTTTGCCCACTAATCTCCTATGTGGGACTTTATGAAAGGCTTTCTGAAAGTCCAGGTACGCTACATCCACTGGCTCTCCCTTGTCTATTTTCATAGGTACATCCTCAAAAAATTCCAGAAGATTAGTCAAGCATGATTTCCCCTTCGTAAATCCATGCTGATGTGGACCGATCCTGTTACTGCTATCCAGATGTGTCGTAATTTCATCTTTTATAATTGACTCCAGCATCTTTCCCACCACCGTCGTCAGGCTAACCGGTCTATAATTCCCTGTTTTCTCTCTTCCTCCCTTTTTTTTTGTAATATAATTTTTATTGAATTTTCAAAAAGAATACATGAAAAGATAGAATCTACCCTCCCCCCCCATATATAGTCCTACCTAAAAAGAAAGAAAGAGAAAAAAAAAGAAAAGAACCGCCTGGGTATTGGAAGGTTTCCACCTGCTCCATGGGATTCAAAATAAATTTGGTATAATTATTCGTTACTTTCCCCAAGTGACCAAAGTCTTTATCGGAGCACTTAAATATGCCATCCTATCTTTTGTAAATAAGGGCGCCAAATATTCAAAAATGTTACATATTTATCTCTTAAATTATAAGTAATTTTTTCGAGTGGAATAGAACTAGCCATTTCATTATTCCAACGATCCATACTTAAATACGAATCAGATTTCCAAGTGACTGCTATAGTCTTCTTAGCTACTGCGAATGCAATTTTTATAAATTCTTTCTGATATTTATTCAATTTAAGTTTCGGTTTTATCCCTTCAATATCACCTAATAAAAATAATACAGGGTTATGTGGAAGTTGAGTTCCAGTAATTTGTTCCAATAAGATTCTTAAATTTATCCAAAAGGGTTGAATTTTAAAACAAGACCAAGTAGAATGTAAAAAAGTACCAATTTCTTGATTACACCGAAAACATTTATCAGATAGATTTGAATTTAATCTATTTATTTTTTGCAGTGTAATATATAATTGGTGTAAAAAATTATATTGTACTAATCTAAGTCGAACATTTATTGTATTTGTCATACTGTCAAGACAAAGTCTTGACCAATTTGTTTCATCAATATTAATATTTAGATCTGTTTCCCATTTTTGCTTTGACTTATGGGTTCCTTGTTTAATTGTCTGTTCTTGAACCAAATTATACATACAAGAAATAAATTTTTTAATTTTCCCTTTTTGAATTAAAATTTCAATTTCATTAGGTTTTGGCAAAAACATTGTTTGACCCAGCGTACCTTTTAAGTAAGCCCTTAATTGAAAGTAACAAAAGAAAGTATTATTAGATATTTTATATTTATCCTTTAATTGTTCAAATGACATCAATATACCTCGTTCAAAACAATCTCCTATAAATTTAATCCCTTTTTGGTACCAATTATATAAAAGTTGATTGTCCATTGTAAAAGGAATAAGTCTGTTTTGGAACAAAGGTCTCCTTGCTAATAGAGATTTCTGTGTTTCATTATCAACATTTATCTTATTCCATAGATCAATCAAATGTGTTAATATAGGAGATTCTTTCTTTTCCCGTATTGATTTAGATTCCCATTTATATATAAAATCTTCAGGTCTATTTTCTCCTATCTTGTCTAGTTCTATTTTAATCCATGCTGGTTTTCGATCATCGAAGAAAGATGCAATAAATCTAAGTTGATTTGCTTTATAATACTTTTTAAAGTTTGGAAGTTGTAACCCTCCTAACCCAAATTTACATGTCAATTTTTCCAATGATATTCTTGACATTTTACCTTTCCAAAGAAATTTTCTCACACATTTATTTAACTCTTGAAAAAATTTCTGTGGCAATTGTATTGGTAATGTTTGAAACAAACACTGTAATCTAGGAAATATATTCATTTTTACAACATTGGCTCTACCTGCTAATGTTATTGGTAATATCATCCATTTGTCAAGATCTAATTGAATTTTTTTCAATAGTGGTAAATAATTAAATTTATATGAATTCTTTACATCATTATCAAGTCTTATACCTAAATACTTTATACCATTTACCGGCCATCTAAATTGGGTTACTAATCGACATTGACTATAGTCTCCTTTAGTAAGAGGTAAAATTTCACTTTTATCCCAATTTATTTTGTAACCTGATACCTTCCCATATTCATCCAATCTGGAAGATAATTTATGTAACGAATGTTGTGGGTTTGTTAAATAGATCAAAACATCATCGGCAAAAAGATTAATTTTATATTCCTTCTGATTAACTCTAAAACCCATAATATCTGGATCAATTCTAATTAGTTCTGCTAATGGCTCTATCGCCAATACAAATAAAGCAGGTGATAGTGGACAACCTTGTCTAGTTGACCTTTTTAACTGGAATGGTGTTGAAATTTGAGAGTTTGTCACTACTTTAGCTTTAGGGTTAGAATTTAAAGTTTTAATCCAATTTATAAAAGATGTTCCTAACCCATATTTTTCTAGTACTTTAAATAAAAAATCCCATTCTAATCTATCAAATGCTTTTTCTGCATCCAAAGCTACTACTATACTCTTCTCATCCCTTTTTTGTGCCAAATGAATTATACTGAGTAGCCGGGTTACATTATCTGCCAATTGTCTATTTTTAATAAATCCTGTTTGATCCATATGTATTAATTTTGGTAAATATTTAGATAATCTATTCGATAAAATTTTTGCTATTATTTTATAATCCGTATTCAATAAAGAAATAGGCCTGTATGATGCTGGTTTCATAGGATCTCTGTCTTTTTTTGGCAATACTATTACAATCGCTGTTGAAAAAGATTCTGGAAGTTTATGTATTTTTTCTGCTTGACGTATTAGTTCCATAAAAAGAGGAAATAATAAATCTTTAAATTTTTTTATAAAATTCAGGTGGAAAACCATCTTCTCCTGGAGATTTATTACTTTGGAGTGATCCTAAAGCTTCTTCAACTTCTTTTAATGTAAAAGGCATATCTAATCCCTTCTGTTCTTCCAAATTCAATTTTGGAAGAGAAACTTGTGATAAAAACCTTTCTATCTCATTAACATCATTTTGGGATTCTGATTGATATAATTCAGAATAGAAATTTTTAAAGGTTTCATTTATTTCAAGAGGTTTATAAGATATATTATTTGCCCTTGTTCTAATTGCATTTATTGTTTTGGAAGCTTGTTCTGTTTTCAACTGCCAGGCAAGAATTTTATGTGCTCTCTCACCTAACTCATAATACCTTTGTTTAGTTCTTATAATTGCTTTTTCCGTTCTATATGTCTGAAGCGTATTATATTGTAACTTCTTATTGACAAGTTGTTTTTGTTTTTCTTCTGACATATATCTTTGAGATTCTTTTTCTATTTTTGTAATCTCTTTTTCCAATTGTTCTAGTTCTGCCATATATTCTTTCTTAATTTTAGACGTATAACTTATTATCTGGCCCCTAAGATATGCTTTCATCGCATCCCATAATATAAATTTATCATCCACTGAATGAAAATTTGTATCCAAAAAAAATTGAATCTGCTTTTTCATAAAATCAAAAAAATCTTGACATTTTAATAATGTTGAATTAAATCTCCATCTATAAGCCACTTCTTCCTTATCAGCCATTATTATTGTCATTAATAAAGGGGAATGATCTGATAATATTCTTGCTTTATATTCCATATTTTTCACTCTGTGTTGAATATGCATTGATAATAGAAACAAATCTATCCTCGAGAAAGTTTTATGTCTATGGGAGTAGAACGAATAGTCTCTTTCTTTAGGATTGATTCTTCTCCATATATCAATCAGATTTAAATCCTTCATCAATGATGAAGTTAAATTTACTACCTTCGATTTTATAACAGTCTTGGTTGATCTATCTAAGACTGGGTCTAAGCAAAAATTAAAGTCTCCTCCAATTAATATTTTTTCATGCGCATCCGCCAAATTCAGAAAAGCTTCTTGTATAAATTTTGCATCATTTTCGTTTGGTGCATAAATATTCATAAAAGTCTATAGTTCAGAAAAAAGTTGACAATGTATAATCACATATCTCCCCGCAGAATCAGTTATTACATTTTGTATTCTAATTGGTAACGTTTTATTGATCAAAATTGCTACTCCCCTCGCTTTTGAATTAAATGAAGCCGCAACAACACTACCCACCCAATCTCTCTTTAGTTTCTGATGTTCTGTTTCCGTTAGGTGCGTTTCCTGTAAAAAAGCTAAATCTATCTTCATTTTTTTAATATGTGTTAAGATTCTTTTTCTTTTCACTGGTCCATTAAGCCTGTTAACATTAAAACTCAAAAAATTCAATAAATTAGTCATTATTCTTAACAAAGTTACTCCAATCTAAAACATTATTTATCTTCTCAACTCTCATAGTTCCTTGGGGAATCTCTTTAAACTTCACCATGTTGCTATGTGTCTCTCTCCCAACCTTCCAGGCAGAAAGAAAAAAGAAGATAGAAAAAATACAAAAAAAGAAAAAACAAAATACCCCCCCACTAATGTTGTGAATGAAAGAATACACAACACTACCCCCCTCCATTTTACGGGTCGTGGCAAAAGCCACGCTTGCACACATGACTAGCGTAGCAATCGATCAGTGCTTCTTCCAGCTCCCCCGCAACAAAAAAACATTATATATATATAGACAAAATTAGTATTACTATTCCCAACTAATATTCCTCCAGTTTTAACCTTTCTTACCCCCCTCGTATAATTAATAATATATTTATACATTCATCCAGCTTCAAAAATCCAACGTCCATTCTTTAACCCAATCTTCATCTTCAATCTATCTCGCTCTCCTGGGTTTGTTCTTGTATCTGGTGAATATTCAGAGAATCTCGCACAGCCTGCTCTGCTTTCTGGTAGTCATCAAAAAATCTTTTTTCTCCACCAGGCAAAAAAATCTTCAAGGTTGCAGGATAACGCAGTGTAAATTGATAACCATGATCCCATAGGGTTTTTTTCACTGGGTTAAATTTCTTCCTTCTCTTCAAAAGTTCGTAACTTATATCAGGGTGGAAAAAAACTTTGTTCCCTTTAATTATTAATGGCCCTTTTCTATCTTTGGCAGCTTGAACAGCTGCCTGTAGAATCCTTTCCTTGTCTTGAAATCTTAAGAATTTTATTAAAATCGATCGTGGATATTGGTCATCTTTTGGTTTTGGTCTTAAAGCTCTATGTGCCCGCTCAATTTCAATTGGTCGAACCTCCTCTTCCATTTGCAAAACATCCGGGATCCATCTTTGAAAAAATTCTATTGGTTTATCTCCCTCCGTACCTTCTTTAAGACCAACAATTTTAATATTATTACGTCTACTAAAATTTTCCAACATGTCCACTTTCTCCAAGAGTCTGTTTCTTTCCGAATTCCAGACAAGCAGATCATTTTCTGTTTTTTCCACTCTGTCATTCATATGCCCCATTGCTCTTTCCATCTTCTGAAGCTTCTTATCCATTTTGTCCTGTCTTGCCATAACTTTATCATAGCACATCTTCGTATCTCTAAGCTCTTCTCTTACTTTTCTTAATTCAGCCGTTAATTGCAATATAGCCTCTCTCATGTCTCTATCATCTCCTTTACTTCCAATTGCTTCTAATTCTTCCTCCTCTTCTTCATCTGTGTTCTCTGCAGAATCCAATTCTGACTCTGAGTCATTTTCAATTGCAGTGGCTGTCGGTTCTTGTAGTTTGCGTTGTGTCGATTTGCGCATGCGCATTTCCGGTGTCTTCTTCGAAGAAGCCGTTACCGCCGCCATTGCTCCCTGTTCTACTGAAGGAGATCCAACCTGAGTCCGAGGCTCCATCGTTGCAGTGGGCCCTTTTTTCTTCCCGTCTCGCAGCTGCTTCGCAACAGCAGACTTCTTTTGTTGCGGTTTAGGGGGCATATCGTAAAGTAGTCTTACAAAGTTTATAAATAGTTTTCAGAAAATATTTACTAACTTTGTTTTGTTTAAATGGTACTTTACTGATTTGTTGCGGGAGAGCTGGATTTACACGTCTCAATCCCACGCCATCACGTGACGCCCCCCCCTTCCTCCCTTCTTGAGGAGAGGGACAACATTAGCCACCCTCCAATCCACAGGAACTGATCCTGTATCTATAGAACATTGGAAAATGATCACCAATGCGTCCACGATTTCTAAAGCCACGTCCTTAAGTACCCTGGGATGCAGACCATCAGGTCCTGGGGACTTATCAGCCTTCAGACCCAACAGCCTATCCAACACCGTTTCCTGCCTAATATAAATTTCCTTCAGTTCATTCATTACCCTAGGTCTTTTGGCTACTATTACATCTGGGAGATTGTTTGTGTCTTCCCTAGTGAAGACAGATCCAAAGTACCTGTTCCACTCGTCTGCCATTTCCTTGTTCTCCATAATAATTTCACCCGCTTCTGTCTTCAAGGGCCCAATTTTGGTCTTAACTATTTTTTTTACCTTTTCACATACCTAAAGAAGCTTTTACTATCCTCCTTTATATTCTTGGCTAGTTTACCTTCGTACCTCAATTTTTCTTCGCGTATTGCCTTTTTAGTTACCTTCTGTTGCTCTTTAAAAGTTTCCCAATCCTCCAGCTTCCCACTCGTCTTTGCTATGTTATACTTCTTCTCTTTTATTTTTATACTGTCTTTTACTTCCCTTGTCAGCCACGGCCTCCCCTTACTCCCCTTAGGATCTTTCTTCCTCTTTGGAACGAACTGATCCTGCACCTTCCGCATTATTCCCAGAAACACTTGCCATTGCTGTTCCACTGTCATCCCTGCTAGGGTATTGTTCCATTGAACTCTGGCCAGCTCCTCCCTCATAGCACCATAGTTCCCTTTGTTCAACTGTAATACTGACACTTCCGAATTTCCCTTCTCCCTCTCAAATTGTAGATTAAAACATATCATATTATGGTCACTACCTCCTAATGGCTCCTTTACCTTGAGGTCCCTGATCGAATCCGGTTCATTGCATAACACTAAATCTAGAATTGCATTCTCTCTGGTAGGCTCCAGTACAAGCTGTTCTAAGAATCCATCTCGGAGGGACTCCACAAACTCCCTTTCTTGGGGTCCAGTAGCAACCTGATTCCTCCAGTCTACCTGCATGTTGAAGTCCCCCATAACAACTGTAGCATTACCTTTGCGACATGCCAATTTTAACTCTTGATTCAACTTACACCCTGCATCCAGACTACTGTTTGGGGGCCTGTAGATAACTCCCATTAGGGTCTTTCTACCCTTAGAATTTCTCAGTTCTATCCATACTGACTCTACGTCTCCTGATTCTATGTCCCTCCTCGTAAGGGACTGAATATCATTCCTCACCAACAGAGCCACCCCACCCCCTCTGCCCATCAGTCTGTCATTACGATAGGAGGTAGATCCTTGAATATTCATTTCCTAGGCCCTGTCCACTTGAAGCCGTGTCTCTGTTATTCCCAAAACATCATACTTACCAATTTCCAACTGTGCCTCAAGCTCATCCACTTTATTTCTTATACTCCGTGCATTCATATGTAATACTTTCAATTCATTACTCCCCTCACCTCCCATATCAATTCTTATTTTACTTGGCCATGCTGTACGATCCCTTCTTGAGCTTTCTGCTCTGTTGATTCTGCTGTCTTTCTTAACTTTTCTTATTCTCACTTTCCCTTTATCTCCATCCTTATGTTTCCAGTTCGTCCCCTCCCCCCCCACTACTTAGTTTAAACACACCCGTGTTGCAGAGGCAAACCTGCCTGCCAGAATGCTGTTTTGTTTTCTGTGTAGTTGAGTGAGAGTTCATTGATAACATTAGACTGTTGTGGACTATAGATTAAGGAAAAATATCTCTCTTTTGAGACACTGGCTGAGAATTGTTAAGCCGGAGATATTGGTCATTGACACCAGAGGAAAGCATAGATGTAGGAAAGAGCAAATTAGACCATTTAAATCAGCTGGATAAAAGAATAATAAAAGTTGAAGTTACTTACTGCTTGTGAAAATGTAAAGACAATGGAAAGGACATACAACAATAAGAAGGGCACTGTAGGGCATAATATCTTAGCAGTCAGAATCAGAATTGAGAATCCTGAAGGGTTAATTCCCAGCCCATTGCCAGGGTAGGATGCTTCTTGATTGATCAAAAAGGGGAGGAAGGGATAGGATCCAATTACCTGCTCCACCTCAGAGCTAGTGATATAGAAAGGTCTTGTTGCTCTGGGAGTTTACAGTTGGGAGCTGAATTCAAAAGCAAGACCTCATGTAGTAATTCTGGTATAATCATCAAGCTGCTTTCAAATGTCAAACAGGCTAGGAAGATCAACATGTACAAAATGACTAGTGTGGGGGAATAAAGGTGCTTCATTTCGTGAGATATTAGTACGTGTGCTGGGGCAGGAGGAACTATATACTTGAAGCAGTCTGGAGCAAAGGTTTATTTAAGAACTTAACTTTCAGAGTGGCAACTCCTTATAAAATAAAGTAATTTGAGTTTGAAAGCAGGAGTTGGTGGTTATTTGGTAGCAGATTTGTCAATGCTCATTAGAAATAAAAGTATTGAATTGGTGAAGATGGCACAACCAATTGAAGTGTTGAAACCATGAATGTACCAAATTCTATCATAGGATTTCAGTTAGCAATCAAAGTTTTCACAGTGGAAAGCAATGTCCTTTAATTTACTTTTCTACTGTATTTTTCAGAAATTTCTGGGAATTTCATATGAATGTCAGATGAGGAAAGGGTAGGGCTGAAACCTGTTATCACCATAATCACTGATCAGTCAAAACGTGTTCTCCATGTTCACACGTGAACATTGATTGTCTGCACTGATTACTGACTGCATTTAAGTGAATGTGTGTAGGCCTTCATCAAATGCTTTAATGGATCTTCAAGTGGGTAAACTAACTCGTACCCATGTCTGATATCCAGCACCAACTTATTTCTAACAGGTGAGCCCCAGTGAACCACAATGGTGGCTATTCTAGCTACTTTCTCTATTAGTGTTTGTTCTTTAAAAGTTGTTCCAAATAAGCAGTTTGTACTTTCACTGAAAATATTCACTGAGGTTCTATGTGTTGCTGAATATTATTGTATCATAATGGTAAAAATAGACCCTAGATTTTAAATCTCAAATGCAGTCTTTTTTAGTTTGATATTTTATATTATCCAAAATTTGTTGCTCAGCATTATATTATTAATATCTCACTCTAATCTGTCATTTTGACATGCAGTGGATTCTGCTTAATTTGGCCATTGGTTAATCGGGGCAGCTGCTTATTTGGGAAAACTCTTAAAGAACAAAAACTAATTGAGAAAATAGCCAACAGTATGCTGCTTAATTTGGATAGGACTCTTGCTGAACAATTTCTAACTAGTGTCAGTTATGTGGACTTGTGTGGCTGTTAGATACTACATGGTGCTTAGAGAAATCCATTTTTAAGTAGCGTCAGTTGCATGTATTTGTTTTAAAACAAAACACTGATTTTGTCAGTGACAGTTCATGAGAAATAAGCTGTTGTAGCGGTGGGGCCAGCCCTCTGTCTGCGCGCGCTGTTGTGAGCCGGTTCGTGTGTGCCAGAAAGTGGGTTGCCACATACCCCCCCCCCCCTCCCCCAGAACCGGCGATACCTCCCCCAATGTCCACAGTCTGGATCGGCCTCTGTTTGGGAGGTCTGCCCCTGCGCTGCGATGCCTGAGCCTGGACCGGTTGCGCCAAGTCCACATGGGCCGGTTTGAGTCGGTCCACCGTGAATACCTCCTCTCTCCCCCCAATGTCCAGCACAAACGTGGACCCGTTGTTCCTGATCACCTTAAACGGCCCCTCGTAGGGCCGCTGTAGCGGTGCCCGGTGTCTGCCCCGTTGTACAAAAAGAAACTTACAGTTCTGCAGGTCTTTGGGTACGCAGGTCGGGCTCTGTCCGTGCTGTGAAGTGGGGATGGGGGCCAGGTTACCGAGCCTCTCCCGTAGTCTGTCCAGGACTGCTGTGGGTTCTTCCTCTTGCCCCCTTGGGGCTGGTATGAACTCTCCTAGGACTACCAGGGGTGCGCCGTACACCAACTCGGCCGACGAGGTGTGCAGATCCTCCTTGGGCGCCGTGCGGATTCCGAGCAGGACCCAGGGAAGTTCGTCCACCCAGTTAGGCCCCTCCAGGCGGGCCATGAGAGCCGATTTCAGGTGACGGTGGAAGCACTCCACTAGTCCGTTCGACTGTGGGTGGTAGGCAGTTGTGTGGTGTAGCTGTGTTCCTAAAAGACTGGCCATAGCCGACCACAGGCTGGTGGTGAACTGGGCGCCCCTGTCGGAGGTAATGTGGGCCGGTACCCCAAAGCGTGCTACCCAGGTTGCGATCAGTGCTCGGGCACAGGATTCGGAGGTGGTGTTGGTGAGTGGGACTGCCTCTGGCCATCTGGTGAACCGGTCTATCATAGTTAGGAGGTACCGTGCTCCTTGCGACACTGGCAGGGGCCCCACGATATCCACATGGATGTGGTCGAACCTCCGGCGGGTGGGTTCGAACCACTGCGGCGGAGCCTTGGTGTGCCGCTGCACCTTGGCCGTTTGACACTGCATGCACGTTTTGGCCCATTCACTGACCTGCTTACGCAGCCCATGCCACACAAATCTGTTGGCAACCAGCCAGACGGTTGTCCTGATGGAGGGGTGCGCTAAGTTGTGAATGAACTTGAAAACCCGCTGGCGCCAGGCTGCTGGGACGACGGGGCGGGGTTGGCCGGTAGCGACGTCACATAGTAGGGTCCTCTCACCTGGGCCTACGGGGAGGTCTTGAAGCTGTAAACCGGAGACTGCAGTCTTGTAACTGGGGATCTCAGTGTCTGCCTGCTGTGCCTCTGCCAGCACTGCATAGTCCACCCCCTGGGACAGGGCCTGTATGGTAGGTCTGGAAAGTGCGTCCGCCACGACGTTGTTCTTTCCAGAGACATGCCGGATGTCCGTCGTGTACTTGGAGATGTAGGACAGATGTCGCTGCTGGCGGGACGACCAGGGGTCGGACACCTTAGTGAACGCAAAGGTAAGCGGTTTGTGGTCTGTGAACGCGGTGAAGGGCCTACCTTCTAAGAAGTACCTGAAATGCCGGATTGCCAGGTATAGTGCCAATAGCTCCTGGTCGAAAGCACTGTATTTGAGTTCGGGTGGTCGTAGGTGTTTGCTGAAGAACGCCAGGGGTTGCCAGCGACCCTCGATGAGTTGTTCCAGCACTCCACCGACCGCTGTGTTGAATGCGTCCACCGTGAGGGCAGTAGGAACGTCCGTTCTGGGGTGCACTAGCATCGCAGCGTTTGCTAGGGCTTCTTTGGTTTTAACAAAAGCGGTTGCGGCCTCTTCGTCCCAGGTAATGTCCTTGCCCTTACCCGACATCAGGGTGAACAGGGGGCGCATGGTTCGGGCTGCTGAAGGGAGGAAACGGTGGTAAAAATTCACCATACCCACGAATTCCTGCAAGCCTTTGATTGTGTTGGGTTGGGGGAAGTGGTGGACTGCGTCTACCTTGGCGGGCAGCGGGGTTGCCCCGTCTTTAGTAATCCTGTGGCCCAGGAAGTCGATGGTGTCGAGTCCGAACTGGCATTTGGCTGGATTGATTGTAAGACCGAATTCGCTCAGGCGGGAGTAGAGCTGGCGGAGGTGGGACAGATGCTCTTGCCGACTACTGCTGGCTATGAGGATGTCATCCAAATAGATGAATGCAAAGTCCAGGTCGCGTCCCACCGCGTCCATTAGCCGCTGGAAAGTCTGTGCGGCATTCTTTAGACCAAATGGCATTCGGAGGAATTCGAAAAGTCCGAACGGGGTGATAAGTGCTGTTTTGGGGATGTCGTCCGGATGTACAGGGTTTTGATGGTATCCCCGGACGAGGTCTACCTTGGAAAAGATCCTTGCGCCGTGTAGGTTTGCTGCGAAGTCTTGAATGTGCGGCACAGGGTAGCGGTCTGGCGTTGTAGCCTCGTTCAGTCTGCGGTAGTCACCGCATGGTCTCCAGCCCCCCGTTGCCTTGGGCACCATGTGAAGGGGGGAGGCCCATGGGCTGTCGGACCGTCGTGTGATCCCCAGTTCCTCCATCTTCTTGAACTCCTCCTTCGCCAGTCGGAGCTTGTCCGGGGGGAGCCTTCAAGCATGGGCGTGGAGGGGTGGTCCCTGGGTCGGGATGTGGTGCTGTACTCCGTGTCTGGGCATGGCTGCCGTGAACTGCGGTGTCGGTACTGATGGGAAATCTGCCAGGACCCTGGTGAATTCATCGTTGGACAGCGTGATGGAGTCCAGGTGTGGGGCTGGCAACTGTGCTTCACCCAGGGAGAATGTTTGAAAAGTCTTGGCGTGGACTAATCGCTTCCCTTGCAGGTCGACCAGCAGGCTGTGGGCTCGTAGAAATTCTGCCCCCAGCAGTGGTTGGACCACGGCGGCCAGTGTGAAGTCCCACGTGAACCGGCTGGAGCTGAACTGTAGCCGCACTGTGCGGGTGCCGTAGGTTCGTATTGTGCTGCCATTAGCGGCCCTCAGGGTGGGTCCCGGTTCTCTGTTGTTTTTTTTAATACAAAATTCTTTATTACAAATGTCAGTGCTATACAATATTTACAAACCCAGTGACTAACACATTTACTACACTACAAACAGACAATACATGTTAAACCAATATATTGCCATCCTCATCAATGATGGCATTTACACCCCGCGGAGCCCAACGGTCCCGGAACATCTCGACGGTCGCCGTGGACTGTGCGTATTCCTTTTCAATATTCACCCGGGCATGAACATACCCCCTAAACGTAGCCAAGCAGTCCGCCCGGGGAGAACCTCCTGCCACCCTTTTCCAGGAGCCACGGATGGCAATTTTCGCCAGCCCCAGGAGCAAGTTGACAAGGGCATCCTCATCCCTCTGTGCCCCCCTCCTTACTGGATGACCATATATGAATAGGGTGGGACTGAAATGCAACCAGAAGGCGAGAAGCAGCCCACGCAAATACGCGAAAAGGGGCTGCAGCCTCACACACTCCACGTACATATGGTACACGGTCTCCTCCAGCCCGCAGAAGTGACACGCGGCTGGGAGATCCGTGTACAAACTAAAGAACTTATTGCAGGGCACCGCTTTATGCAGCACCCTCCAGCCGAGATCCCCAAGGTGCATGGGAAGGACTCCCTTGTAAAGGGACTTCCATTGGGGACCCCCCTCACCTCCAGGTGGAAAGACCGACCGCCATGGCGTGTCGGGACAGTGGACAAATGCTAGGAAGTGGAGGGTGTGGAGCAGCAGCCCATAAAGGTACCTCCTGCCTGCATCCCTGAATGGAATTGTGGGTGTCAATGAAAGACGGCTCAAGTTGTGTGGATTCGTCTCTCGGGTAAGGCTGCGGGGCCTGGGCCCGACGAGCAGCTCAGCCCGGGTCGTTCCACACACCTGAGCCGCACTGACATTCGTTGAGACAGGGCAAGGGTCGGCCAGGACCCCGCCCTCTGCCAGAGGAGGGGATTCCCGGCCTGAGGCAACCATGTTCCAGACTCTCAGTAGGTCCTGATAGAAGCCGGGCAGCCTCTGCAAAGCAGCACAGCTGACGCCCGCCGGTGGTAGCTGCATATCTTCGGCAAGACAGCAGCCCCTCCGGAGGAAGAAAGTCGCCAACACGTGCCACCTGGGAGGGTGCTCGGCGTACAGGAATCTCTGCAGAGTCCTGAGGCGGAGAGCCACCAGTCGTGTGCGTACACACACCAGCGACTGTCCGCCCTCTCCTTCTGGGAGACTCAGAACCGCTGCAGAGACCCAGTGCTTCCTGTTTCCCCAGAAGAAGTCCACTAGCTTCCTCTGCATTCTTGCGACAAAAGGGGCAGGGGGGGGCCAAGGTGACCATCTGGTACCACAACATGGAGGCCACCAGCTGGTTTACGACCACCACCCTGCCTCGATAGGAAAGCACCCTGAGAAGGCCTGACCAGCGCCCTAGCCGGGCCATGACCTTTGTCTCCAGGTCCTGCCAGTTCGCCAGCCAGGTCTCCCCAGAAGGACTCAGGTAGACTCCTAGATAGAGAAGATGTCTGGTGCTCCACTCAAAAGCTCTCATCTCCTCCGGCAGGGAGTCCACCTGACACTGGCCTACTAAGAGTCCGGAACATTTCGCCCAGTTGATCCTGGCAGAGGATGCTGCCGAGAAAACATCTTGGCACTCATGCATCCTCTGCAGGTCACAGGGGTCTGTCATCATGAGGAGTACGTCATCGGCGTAGGCCGAGAGGACGACCCCCATGTCCGGTTCGCGCAGAACCAGACCTGTCAGCCTTCGCTGAAGAAGGCTGAGGAATGGCTCGACACAGATCGCATACAGTTGACCGGACATGGGGCACCCTTGACGCACTCCTCTTCGGAAGTGGATAGGTCCTGTCAATGATCCGTTAATCTTAACTAGGCACTCTGCGGCAGAGTACAGGAGCCGAACTCGGGCCACAAAGTGTGGTCCGAGCCCAAAAGCCTGCAGGGTGCCCACCAGGAAACTGTGGTCCACCCGGTCAAAAGCCTTCTCCTGGTCAAGAGAAAGAAACGCTGCCGGGGTCCCAGTCTCCTGGAGTAGGTGGATCAGGTCCCGTACTAGGTGGACATTGTCCTAGATGGAGCGGCCCGGGACTGTGTAAGATTGGTCAGGATGGACCACCTGTCCAATTACTGAACCCAGACGGTTGGCCATTGCCCGGGCGAAGATCTTGTAGTCCGCGCACAAGAGGGAGACCGGCCGCCAGTTCTTTAGCAGGCGGAGGTCTCCCTTCTTGGGCAGTAGGACCACAACAGCTCTTCGCCATGAGAGGGGCATTTCTCCGGTGGCTAGGCTCTCCCCTAGGACAAGGCTGTAATCATCCCCTAGGACATCCCAAAAAGCCTGATAAAACTCAACACTCAGTCCATCCAAACCAGGGGACTTGCCCCTCCGGAGTTGCCGAAGGGCAGTGGACAGCTCCTCCCGAGTCAGGGGGTCATCCAGACGCACTGCGTCCTCTGGGCTGACCTTAGGCAAATCCTTCCAGACGTCATTACACGCCTCCGCATTTGACGGATCAGGCGAGAATAAGGACCGATAGAATGAACGGACCTCGTTGTTAATTCCATCAGGGTCCGTGATGGAGGAGCCATCGGCAGCCAGCAGCTCCACTAGCTGCTTTTGAACTCCCCGCCACCTTTCCAACGAGTAGAAGAAGGGTGAGCCACGGTCCAAATCCTGCAGCATTTGGATCCGTGACCTCACGTACGCACCTCGGGACTGCTGGAGCTGCAGGTTCCTTAGTGCGTCCTTCTTCTCCTGGTATTCCTGCCACAGCTGCTGGTCTCCAGCTGTCGAACCGAGGCGGGACTCCAGGTCAAGCAACGCTCTCTCAAGCCGCTCAACCTCAGAGCTCCGCCTCTTTGTCGACCCCCTAGTGTACTCCCGACATAAAAACCGGATGTGGGCTTTGCCCACATCCCACCATAGCCGTAAGGAGCAGAACTCTCTCCGCCTCTCCTTCCAGGAGACCCAGAAAGCTGGGAACGAATCCCGGAATCGGCTGTCCTGTTCTTTAGTTTGTACACAGATCTCCCAGCTGCGTGTCACTTCTGCGGGCTGGAGGAGACCGTGTACCATATGTACGTGGAGTGTGTGAGGCTGCAGCCCCTTTTCGCGTATTTGCGTGGGCTGCTTCTCGCCTTCTGGTTGCATTTCAGTCCCACCCTATTCATATATGGTCATCCAGTAAGGAGGGGGGCACAGAGGGATGAGGATGTCCTTGTCAACTTGCTCCTGGGGCTGGCGAAAATTGCCATCCGTGGCTCCTGGAAAAGGGTGGCAGGAGGTTCTCCCCGGGCGGACTGCCTGGCTACGTTTAGGGGGTATGTTCGAGCCCGGGTGAACATTGAAAAGGAATACGCACAGTCCACGGCGACCGTCGAGATGTTCCGGGACCGTTGGGCTCCGCGGGGTGTAAATGCCATCATTGACGAGGATGGCAATATATTGGTTTAACATGTATTGTCTGTTTGTAGTGTAGTAAATGTGTTATTCACTGGGTTTGTAAATATTGTATAGCACCGACATTTGTAATAAAGAATTTTGTTTTAAAAAAAAAAAAAAGAGGGTGTAGTGGAATAAATTCCATCCACACAAGGTGATGATCCGAGCACGACACCGGCCGCATGGAGGACGCCGACACGCGGGAGTCGTAGGCCCGAGAGATGTAAGTGCAGTCTATCCTGGAACCTCCTTCTCTAGACCTTCTCGAGAAGGCGCTAGAGTTGGGGTGAAGATTCCGCCAGCTGTCCACCAAGTCAAAGGAGCCGACTAGCTCCTTTAACTTTTTTGCCGATGCTGGGTCGCATTGGAGGCCCGAACGGTCCTCCGCCTCGAGGGTACAATTGAAATCTCCCCCGAGGATGACGCAATCCCCAGGATCGATGGAGCTCAGCAGGGTGGACAGCTGGCAGAATAGGCGCGTCTGCATCACACCGCGCCTGGGAGCATACACATTGATAAAATGCAATGGTACGCCATCCAGGCGCACAACCAGGTGGAGCAGACGGCCGGGCACAATGTCCTGGACTCTTTCAATTACTGGCTGGAAGGTCAGGGCCAACAGGATCGCCACCCCGCTAGAAATGGAGCTGAGGTGGCTCATGTAGACCCCGCCCCGCCACTCCAGGAGCCAAGCAGACTCGTCCCCAGGGATGGTATGGGTTTCCTGCAGGAAACTCACCGTATACCGCCCATCCCTGAGGACTGAGAGATTGTTATGCCTGCGAAGAGGACCCCTGCTGCCGTTTACATTGAGACTAGCTATGGTAAGCTTCATGGCGGGAGCACACTAGGTCTCAGCAGCTGTGCCCATTTCGGTGAGAGCGGAGGCGCCCTCCACCACACTGTCCGGAAAGAAAGCAAGGTTACTTTTTGCCTTCTGGGCTCGAGCGGTACCAGCGACACCCTGTGACCCACCATCCCCCGTAGGAGCGAGGCTGCTTCACCCTCTGATGTCCCTTACTAGGTCATCTAGGAAAGATTTTAGTTGCCGTCTGTCGTTCCCCGCCACCACATTCCTCTTTCCCTTTCCCTTTTGTCCGAGGATGACTCACAGGGACCTCACCAGCCTCGGCATGCTGGGCCAGCGAAGCGAGACTAGTTGAGGCCGGTGCTTGGCACCCTCAGAGGTGAGAATAAAATGCTTAATTTCCTCTACAGGTATCAATGGGGACTTCTCAGGAGAGGTGAGGATGTCCATTATTTCACTATCGAAAGAGTCCCCCTCCAACCCGTCACTGCAGACAGAATCCCCATCGGCCTCCCCGCATGTTCGAATAGATGGCTGCGCTTGTGACCCACACCGCGCAGCGGGCACCTCGCTCTTACCTGCCCACTCCACCGTCGCATCAGCCTCATCCACATTTGCGACAGTGGAGGGACAATCCCCAGGGACTCCCTGCAAGTCATTAATTGCTGGGGTCGACGTGCACAGAATATCGCCCTCCCCAGGGGGCAGGCATAGAGGGGAACCCAGCACCTTTGGTCCAAGGGATTCACATCAGCCTGGTGCTGAGAATGAGAGAGCTTTGTCTCGTCTCCTCTTACATTATTCGGTACACTGGCCTCCAGAGAGGCGCTGACTTGTAGGTCCTGGGTGGAGGCCTCCAGGGCTGCCTCATTTGTGCAAACAGGGCTATCACGAGCTTTTTGCACAACCACACCATCTACCCCAGGACTGGTGGCTACATCTGGGGACTCAGGTTTAGAACCAACCCCTACCCGGATTCCCACCCCTTCCTGGGACTCCCCTGCATCTACATCCCCTGCGCTCTTGCGGGAACGTTCCCTTCTCCTCTTCACGCCGGAGGAGCACACAGGTGCAGGCTTCACCGATGGGGCGGCGCTTTCTGTTTCCATCGCCCCGTCTGCTTGTGCACCTCCCCGAGCCCCACGCTCCACTTCAGGAGAAATGGGCGTGAGCTCTGCAGCCTCAAAGGCCCGCTTCTTACTGTGTTTGGATTTCCCCTTTGCCTTCTTACTCCGCACAGACTCCACCCCGTCCCCCACCTGAAGCACAGGGAGAGGAGCAGGGACCGACCCAACCGTAGGAGTAGGGACAGGGGTAGGGGTAGGGGCAGGGTGAGGGGCTGGGGCAGGATCACGGGCGGGGGCAGGGTCAGATGCAGGCGCAGACGCACGCGCAGGAGTAAGATCAGGGGCAGAGGTAGCTGGGGCACTGGTGCCCGAAATGGGCTCCCTCGGGTTCCGGGCGGCAGGACAGTCCCTCCGAAAGTGCCCCACCTCCCTTCACGCATGGCACCGCGGGCGCTCGGAGCCCCAGTACACCTGATAATCCACTCCCTCGTGCCGGACAGTAAACCGGCCCTCAACATCGTCCTCCCTTTCCAGCTGCATGAATACCTGACGCCGGAAAGAGATTACGGTGTGGAGGGTGCGTCTCTTAAATTTGTGTCGGATGGCAGTGATCTCCGACCTTACTTGCCCTAAATGGGCCAGTGGGGGAAGCAAGTCCTCATTTGGAATGAAAGGCTTAACATGCCCAAGCATGATACGTTGCATGGGGGCCGTCACCAGCTCCATAGGTAAAAAGATGTTGTCTACCGTGACTCCCCTGCTTAGGGCCCGGTGCAGTAGCTCTTCATTCGCCAGATAAAACACCGCCTTTCCGAACTCTTTCTCGGTGGCCAGAATACCACCTTTCCCAACAAGGTCCTCCATTGCCTCCGTACACTTTTCTAGTGTCATTTCAGGGCGCAAAATACATTGCACCCCACGTTCCACCTTCACCGACCGAAACAGGGCGTTGTCCGAGGCCAGGGAGGCAGCCGCCCTTGCGTAACTCCCCGAAGGCCCGCGACTCCCTGGAGACCGGTCCGGCATGCTGGCGCTCTTTCCAGTCCGAGAATCCTACAGCGGTGCCGGTTAGAAGTCCTGGAACGAGTCGAATAACTGGCCGGGAAAGTTTGCAGTCGACAGTTCCTCGCTGGCTCGGCGCCAGGAAAGGCTCCGTCGGACTTGCAGAGACCCAGGCCGGGAGAGGCCGAAACGTCCTTCCAGATGCTCCGGCACCAACACCGGACGAAAATCAGGAAAACAATGGAGGAGGAACGTTGCCCCGATGTCAATGGGGGGGAACGACGGCGTTTGCCTCCGGTTTTGGAGCGAACCGGCTTCCTGGCGAGTTGCCGGCGGCCGCAGCTGGGAGCTACGCAGTTAGCAGCCGCCAACAAACCCAGCCCAAACCGGCAGTAAAACTCCACACCGAGTTTCCACACCAGCGCCGTCACTCACTCAGTTGTCCAAGAGACTTTTAGAGCCACCTCCAAAGTATTCCACGAACTTTATCCAGTAGTTTTGCCTCGATTTCTCCCAGCTCAGTCAGCATAGCTCCTCTCTGTGTCTGACCCTGGGAGTGTGTGTTGTGGGTGTCGTAACTCGTTGGAGGTAAGACGCTGATCTCCGCTCCGGTGTCGACCAAAAAGCGGCGTCCCGACTGCTTGTCCCAGACATACAGGAGGCTGTCCTGATGGCCAGCCGCCGTAGCCATCAGCGGCAGCTGGCCCTGGCGTTTCTCGGGAATTTGCAGGGTGGTCTGCAGCGGCGGGCCTCTGTGCCCCACCGCTGGTAGTAGAAACACCATTGTTCGTTGGGCTCCTCACTCCCGTCGCCAGGTTTTGTAGGCTCTGCTGCCGGGCCTGGTCTGATCTGTCGTTGGGCACGCGGCTTGGTGATCTGTGCGACGGATGCCCCTCTCTCTTTCCTGGCATTCCACAGCACATCTGCTCGGGCTGCCACCTCCCGGGGGTTGCTGAAATCTGCGTCGGACAGCAGTAGGCATATGTCCTCAGGCAGTTGCTCTAGGAACGCCTGCTCAAACATGAGGCAGGGTTTGTGTCCTTCAACCAGGGCCAGCATCTCGTTCATTAATGCTGACGGCGGCCTGTCTCCCAAACCATCCAGGTGCATTAAGTGGCGTGCTCGTTCGCGCCGTGAGAGTCCGAAAGTCCTTATGAGCAGGGCTTTGAATGCTGTGTATTTGCCGTCCTCCGGGGGCGACTGTATAAACTCCTCAACTTGTGCAGCAGTCTCCTGGTCGAGTGAGCTCAGCACGTAGTAGTAGCGAGTGTACTCCAAGGTTATCTGCCGAATGTGGAATTGTGCTTCTGCTTGTTCGAACCATAATTGGGGTCGCAGCGTCCAGAAGCTTGGCAGTTTTAACGAAACTGCGTGAACAGATGCAGCGTCGGTCATCTCTGGTCCAAATATCGTTTGGGCCGTCGGGGTCACCAATTGTAGCGGTGTGCTACACACAGCGCTAGAATAACCACACGGAGTCGGTGAGTTAAGAGTTGCGATGAAAGAGATTTATTCAAACTTCGCGGCCTGCTTTAAAGCCTTCCCGTTCCCGCCCTCCCTGGGCGGGATTGCTGTGGGGAATGCATATTCCCAGACCCTTTCTGCACGTGGGATTTTCCCCCTGCTGGTGAAGATGGCCTGGCGCCCTTTTTGGGGCCGGCCCTCTGCCTGCGCGCGCTGTTGTGAGCCGGTTCGTGTGTGCCAGAAAGTGGGTCGCCACACTGTAAGATAATTGTGAACTGCTTTACTCACTGTGCTTTCACACATTGAGGCATGGAGATGCCAGAAATGGCTGGGAGTGAAAATGAAATGATTTCACTACTTCAACAAGTTACGAACTACAAAGAATTTGAAAGGATTGACAGTCATCTTGAATGTTACAATGAAAATGAAGATTTGGAGGATGCGATCATCAACAGCATTGTGTGAAGTCAGTCCATTATCTACTGTAGGCGTCTGTGCTAATTTTGTTCATTTACAGTCAATCAAAGGAAAGCAGCAGCATGCACTGAATGGATTCCATCATAACTATTTGGAACTGCAGTGTAGTTATATTGGCAGTGTTCGAATTTGTTCTGTATTTCATTTAAATACATAATTTGCTACTCAGTTAAATGGGAGTTTGTAATTTTTTAATACCATTTTAACTATTTCCATGAAACTTTGGCAAATTGGAGCAGCTGCTTAATTGGGCCAAAATGTACTGGTCCCCGAGGTGTCCCAATTACCCTGAATCCATGTATTTAGCAAATAATCCAGTCACAATTTTCTGTCCACTTATACAAATTGGTGAGGAAAAGTAATACAAATAATTGTCATTTTTAGCATGTGTTTTATGTAAACAAAGCTTTCTTTATTCTGAGAGTTTTGGTTTAAAACTTCATGTAGAGATTTCATTTGTCATTTCCATGTCATGCTCTAATTGTGTGAACAAGTTAGCTCAGTTCTATCCTGAGAACTGATAGGAATTTTCACATCACATTTGGCTTTGTGTTTCAGCTTTAAACATCTTGTATCTCAGAATGTAGCGATCCTTAGTATTTATTTTATTCCCTTTATTGTTTTGACAGATTTAGTTGTTGGGTCACAAAAGTGTTTTAGAATTTATGTACAATAGGTTATGTTTTATTGGGCCATTGGTGAATTGGGGCAGCTGCTTGTTTGGGACAAGTTTAAAAGAACAAAAACTAATCGGTTTAAAATAGCTGGGGTTTGCTTTGTTTATTTGGGACATTATGCCACTTAATTGGGACAGTATACTGTGGCCAAACAGTTTCTAGCTGGCATCACTTGTGTGGTCATTAAACACTACACTGTGATTACAACAAAGCTTTTAAACGCCATCAATTCTGTGTGTTTTTGTTCAAAAGGCAGTGATTTTTGTCACCGATAGTTGGTGAGAAATAAATAGTAAAACAGTTCAGAACTGTTTTGCATTAATAACTATTTGGAACTATTAAACAGTGGTAGTATATGGGTATATAGCCCCACTGCCTTGTGGGCAGCCTCGGGAGTGACGAAGGCTACGGGAGTAAACCCAGACAGCAAATCTGGAGTGGAGCCCCTAAGGTGACTGGACATCATTGAACATCCTTCTGGCAGATCCTGCAGCCAAGAGCTTTCCTTTGGACTAGACTGGTGAGGCCGAGAGGGGGATCTCGATGACTGGGCATCTCAGGATCTCCATACCTTCTGCCCAGGCTTGAGACGATGATCATCACTTATTGTCCTCACTACCAACCGACCAGCATTGGTAGTGTTCAAATCTGTTCTCTATATCACTACTCAGTTTTTGCTACTCAGTTAAATGGTAGTTTGTGTCTTTTTTAATACCTTTTTGACTATTTCCATGAAACTTCGGTTAATTGGGGCAGCCACGTAGTTGGGTCAAAATGTACTGGTCCCGATGTGTCCCAATTAACTGGAATCCACTGTACTACAAAATGACCAGGGCTGTTATTTATGAAATGCTCTTCTCCGGCCGGATTCTCATCTATTTAAATAGTTATAGCCCTTATTCCACTTCTGTTTAATCACAGGAGGAGGAGGAGCAGCTGATAATTATATGAACTAAGAGGGACTGCTACATTTCTTTGTCAAGGCAGATTCTGAGAAAATGCTGCAGAAAATTCTGATAGTAGACAAAGTATTCTGAGCTTGAAAATTATTACAGTTATACAAAATTTTAATTAGATTGATTATTTATAAGCAAGAAAACAGGAAGACAGCCTACAATGAAAGGAGTAGCAATAATGCACAGTTGCATCTTCTGTAACATTTAACATTAAAAGATTCGGCATCTTTTAATTATTTTTAAAACTGAAAACCTTGGAAAGGGAGGCTTGTTAAAATAGCACCCTCTTCGTGGTTAGACAGTGTTTAAGAAATGTCTAGACAGGCTCTTCATTGCAGAATTTGGAAGTGCTAGAAGATGGGATTAATAACAGATGGGACCCCACTGGTCGATGTGAATGTGTTAGGCTAAAAGGCCTGTTTACATGTTGTATCAGTTTATCTATGAATCAAATTCTTTCTCTTTGGTTCTGATCTTAGAGTCAGACAGTCTTACAACATTGAAAGAACTGGCTGCATGAGATGTTTGACATTTCTTGAAATTACTTTTAAATTGAACCTGAGCCATGAAGAGGATTGATTTTAACTTGGTTCAAATGCTGTTCATACTAAGTTCCTTTCCTAAATCACTTGAGAGGAAAAAAGCTTCCCTAAAAATGTATATTTAATCAAAACAAATACACAAAACCTTGTGCCAAATGAAATATCACTTCCTGCCACATTATCAATAGTCCAAAGATTAAAGAGTGGTGAACTGAGGCGTTTTCTGTCTTCTAGCAAAATGTGTTTGGTATAATTTTGTCAAAATATGCTGGTTGCAGTGTAAACAGATGACTGTGAAGGAAAGTATGAAGCATGTTCTTTGCTGTAAATGCATTACTACCAACACCAGCGTATCACACAGTAAATCCCTGTGCTGTGCACCTCATATGAGTATTGTAGTGGATCTGTAAAGAAGATTAACCTCTCAGCAAGAAAGTGGATTTGGTTCAGTTTGAGCATGTATTGTCATTCGGATTGGAAGCCAGTGAAATTTAAACAGATTTGTTTCTCAAGATTTGGTTAGTTTACTTGAAACAATTTTAATAATGTTAAGTGGATAAAAACAAACTGCTGGAGAAACTTAGTGAATCAGGCAATGGACAGTGGATATTTTGAGTTGAAGCCCTTCATCTGGGCTCGTGGAGTCTCTGGATGTCTATCTGAATCCCTCCAGCAGCAGCTGTTTTTTTTGGTCCAGACTCTCTTGTGTCTCCATTTGTAACATTAAACATTGATGATTGTTTTGATTTGATTATGAAATATAATAAATCTAATGTGGATTTTTAGTAATAACTCTGCTTAGGTAATCTGTGTTATAAATCTGAAAGTTTTTTTGATCTTGCTATTTGAAATTTTATACAATTATATGTTTGTACTTCCGAAGGAATAAGGTAATAGAATACAGCAAAGACTAGCGTATGATAAATGATTAATAATGGTTCAGTTGTAAATGGATAATTTGTTCCTCTTTGGCTTGTACTCTATACTGCAGCTCATGACAGTGTTTTTATATAAAATTAAGAGGCTTGAGCTGTCTGTTACTCATAATGCAAAGTTATTTGCTTAAGATATTTGCTCTAGTTTATAAAGTGTTACTTTCTCATGAAGAAAATATTTTTGGAATGCAGTTTATTGAGCTCAGGGCAGTAATTTGTTCCTGTGAGTTTCAATTGGATTGATAATCTACTTATGCTAAGCAAAGTTACACTCAAGTCTGCCCTTAATGTGTTGTTTCATCTGAGGATACTGGAACGTACTCATTAATAGGAATTTGTACAATCTTTTTCTCAAGAACAACAGCCAAGAGTTATCAAAAATCCTGGTAATGATTAATATAAAATCTAGAATTTTCCTTCCAGCTACATTGGACCCTTTCCACTTTGCCTACTGCTCAAACCAGTCCACTGATGATGCCGTAGCCTCTACCCTGTATTCCATCTTGTCCCACCTAGAAAACAATGCCTCATGCGCCAGAGTATTGCTTACTGATGTCAGCTCAGCATTTAACATGATTGTCCCTCAGAGGCTGATGGATAAGCTGTCCTCTTTGGGGTTCAACACTTCTTTCTGTAACTGGATCTTGGGCTTCCTGATGGAAAAATCCAACTCAGTCAGAGTGGTAGTAACATCCCAAGCTCTGAGATATGGGGCCCAAAACTGTTGACAATACTCCAAGAGCAGCCTGACTAGTGTCAGTATCTCCTTGCATTTATGTTCTATTCTTCCCCTTGAAATAAATGCCAACATTGCATTTGTCTTCTTTACCACAGACTCAACCTTAAATTAACAATTTAGGTGTCTTGCAGGAGGGCTGTTAAGTCCCTGTCCACCTTTGGTGTTAGAACCTTCTTCCCATTTAAATAATAGTCTGCACTATTGTTCCTTTTTAAAAAAAAATCTTTTTATTAATTATTATTGAAAATCAACAACAAAAGAAATACATTGATGTAATCAAGTCAACATATCAATATGTACAATTAGAGTTAAACTATCAACCAAGTTAAACAGGATATCAATAATAATAAGAAAAAACAAAATGTTAAAGCTACTTTTTTTGGAAAAAAGGAAGAAGGAAGAAGACTACTAACTAAAACAAAAAAAACCTTAACAAATAAAACAAAAAAAAACATTTGGAGCACAAACCCGGAGCTATATGCCATACAAGCTTCCATTAAAAAAAAAGACATCAATCCACCAACCAAATCCATTTACCCAAGAATCAGAAGGGGACCCTATTGTTCCTTTTAGTAAAGTGCATTATCATACATTTCTCAACACTCTATTCCATCTGCTACTTTTTTTGTCCATTCTTCTAATTTGTCTAAGTCCTGTTGTAATTACATTGCTTCCTCAGCACTAGCTACCCCTTCTCTTATCTTTGCATCATCTGCAAACTTTGACACAAAGCCATCAATTTCATTATCCAAATCATTGACAAGCAATGTGAAAAGTAGTGGTCCATTACTGACCCTGAGGAGCACCACCAGTCACTGGCAGCCAACCAAAAAAGCCTCCTTTATTCCCACTCACTGCCTTCTGCCTGTTAGCCATTCCTCTATCCATGCCAGTATCTTTCCTGTAGCACCATAGGATTTTATCTTGTTAAGCAGCCCCATGTGTCACCTTGTCAAATGGCTGCTGAAAATCCAATTAAATGACATCCACTGCCTCTCCTTTGTCTACCCTGCTCGTTACTTCCTTGAAGAGTTCAAACAGATTTGTCAGGCAAGATTTCCCTGTACAGAAATCAGACTGACTTTGACTGTCACCTCCCTTTTATTCTCTATATAACTGAAAAAACTTTGGGTATTCTGCTTTATATTATTGGCTAGTTTGCAATCATATTTCATCTTTTCCCTTACAGCTTTTTTATTTGCCTTTTGTTGGATTTTGAAAGCTTCCCAATCAACCAACTTCCCACTCACTTTTGTTACATTACATGTCCTTTCCTTGGCTTTTATGTAACCTTCACTGAAGTTGCAAGTCTAATGAATTCCCTGCCACCTCCAAGGTCTCGTCACTAGGACAATGAGCAGTTTATTGTTTACTGTACTGTTTACTGACTACCTGTGCTGTGCACTACCTGCATTTTGAATGATATTTTATTAGCTTATTTGTGGCAATATTTTGTTTAATGTGCTGTGCGTGATATATGTATTATGGGTGCACTATGATGCGGAGAAATGTAATTTCATTTGATTGTATGTATGTACAGTCAGATGTCATTAAACTTGAATGTGAAATTTCCTAAAATAAAAATGCAAATGCTGCAAATACTCAAGTTCAGGCAGGATCTACCTGACCCTTTGAGTGTTCTAGCATTCTATCTTCATTGCAGATTTCCAGCATCTGAAGTTATTTTTGGTTTTCTAATTGTCAACCATCTTTACAACTTAGTTTCTGGCTAGACAGGTTCCCTTTGCCATCATCACTTTTTGAAATAAAAGAACAAATGCTTCTTTTTATATCGGATGGTACTTGCAGATAGATTTAAAAAAATGATCTGATTGTAACAAAAGCCAATGAAATGGTGGGGGGGGTGGAAGGGGGAGCATTTAAAGTGCTCTGTTCATTAAAAGTATTAAAATTTGTCTGCATTTAAAGGAATTATGAAGGAGTTTTGTGCTTTATTGTAGGTCATATCATGCTGAATGACAGTTTAGGGAAGACTATGCTAAATTTGCTTGATGAGAATAGTAACTGTAGAATATCCTCACCCTAAGATTTTTAATGATGTGGTGCCCTCATTACCCTCTTCAAGGGTAACAAGATCAAAAAGTACTTCAATGCTGATTCATTATTTACATTTTTCACCTTTTTTCCTCTATTCTCTAAGGGTTTCTTACCAAAACCATTACATGTATTAGCTACAGCTTCAGTAAAAATGGAAATTTGCAGAGACAGTATAACATAAAATATTTCGTAAATTGTCCTTTGTGCTAAGGCGATTAGCCTTTCATATTCATTCTGTTCACCTCATAATTATATCTAGCTCTATTAAATCTCACCTATGCCTTGTTTAGAGTTAAGCACTCTCTATGTAGTCCTTCTTCAGAGTTAAGATTGTACACTCTTGGCAACATTAGTGAAAATTTTCTGTCAACCTTGTCTAAAGTCATCAGATTGTCCTGTATTATGATGACCAAGTGTTCTCCGGATTTGGCCCAATAGAGTTTAATGCAATCCCACTACAATAACACCACTTTTCTGTTAAAGTAACATGTAAAAAATACTTATGGTACTGAGCACCATTTGTGAAAAGTTCTAATTGATGGCCTTTCATGTTGCTTTTATGCTTCTCAAAATTTCTTTAATTTCTCATTGTACTTCCTGTCTTTTTACAGTATTGGACTCTTAGCATTTGGCAGAATCTTCCTTGTTTTACCTTATCCTACTGTACCTGGTTCATCTTGGCCGGAAACATCAACTGATTATTCTTTTCTTAGATGCTACCTGACCTGCTGAGTTCCTCCAGCATTTTGTGTCTTTTGTACTTGGTTCTTGCTGTTCATGAGACTCTAGATCAGAATCCATTTAATTATCACTCACTTAAATGATATGAAATTTGTTATTTTAGAACATGGAACAGTACAGCACAGAGTCAGGCCCTTCAGCTCATGATGTTGTGCCGAGCTAACTAAATTGGTAATCAAATACTCAACTACACTAATACCTTCTGTCTATACAATGTCCATATCTTTCCAGTTCCGGCACATTCATGTGCCTATCTAAGAGCCTCTTGAACGCTTGCATCATATTTGCCTCCACTGTCACTCTCAGTGGTACATTCCAGGCATCCATATGCTGTGTTTAAGCAAAAAAAAACCTTGTCCCATTCATCTCCTTTTAAAATTACCTCCATCACCTAAAATGCATGTCCTTGGGCATTAGACATTTTGACCATGGGAGAAAGGTCTGTTCTAGCTAGGCCTCTCATAATTGTATAAACCTTTATCAAATCTCCTTGTCACTGCCGTTCCAAAGAAAACAACCCAAGTTTGTCCAGCCTCTCCCTATATAGCACATGTCCTCTCATCCTGGCAGCATCCTGGGAAAACTCTTCCACATCCTCTCCAAAGTCTCAGTCCTTTTTATAATGGCATGATCAGATTTGCCGCAGCAGTTTGCAAAGATGTAAAACTGCTATGAATAAATGTATACATTAAGTCATGAAATAAAAAAAGGAATAATGAAATAGTGTTCATAGACCATTGAAAAATCTGATGGCAGAAGGGAGGAAGGTGTCCTTGAATTGTTGAGTGTGGGGCTGCGGGCCCCCATACTGGTCCAAGAAGAGAGCATGTCCTGCATGGTGAGGGTCTTTAGTTATGGATGCCACATCATTGGGGAATTGTCTCTTGAAGATGTTCTCACTGGTGGGGAAGGTTGTGTCCATAATAGAACTAGCTGAATCTATAAGCCTCAGCAGTCCCTTGCCATTCTTTACACTGGAGCTTTCATACCAGGCTGTGTTACAATCAGTCAAGATACCCTACACTGTATATAGAACACTGAACAATACAGTACAAGCCCTTTGGCCCATGTTGTCATGCCAACCTTTTAAACTACTCCAAGATCAATCTAATCCTTCCCTCCCACATAGAATTCCATTTTTCTTTCATTCATGTGCCTAAGAGTCTCATAAATGTCCGTAATGTACAGCGCCGTAAAAGGATGTTCAGCCCCCAAACCACTTTTGCATAAATGAGTGTTACAGCCAAGGATTTTGATCAATTTAACTGAGGATTTTTATTCGTGAATCACATACTCCTTCCCCCCCCAATAAAAGGGAAAATTGTAAAACATGAGAAACTAAAAATTCAAAAACTGAAGTGTAGCCGTTCAAAAGTATTCATTCTCTTTTGCTCAGTAATTAGTTGAATCATCCCTCGCAGCTATTACAACCAGTAGTTTTTTTGGTTATGTCTCTATTAGCTTTGCAAATGTGATAGAGTAAGATTTGCCTATTCCTTCTTGTAAAATTGCTCAAGCTGTGCCAGGTTAGTTGAGTAGTGGAGGTGGTCAGCAATCTTGAGGTCTTGCCAGAGGTATTCAGGTCAAGGTCAGGGCTCTGACTGGGACACTCAAGGCTATCAACTTTCTTCATTTGAAGCCACTCCATGGTTGCTCTGGCAGAGTGCTTTGAATCATTGTCCCACTGAAAGACAAACTTCCTTCTCAGTTTGAATTTTATCACAGAGGCTAGTAGCTTTTTGTCCAGGATCTCTCTGTATTTAGCAGCGTTCATATTCCCATCAATCCTGACCAGATTTCCAGTCCTTGAAGCTGAAACGCATCCCCATAGCTTGATGCTACCTCCACTATACTTTACAGTAGATATGGTGTTACCTGGCTGACGTGCTAAATCTAATACTGTGCATCAGATGGAGACATAAGGTTAAGATTTTTACTCATGTATGTGAAGGATGTAAGAAATAAAGTCATTTCAATTCAATCAGTTTGTTCACGTTCACTTTAACTTCTAACTGCAACTGAATTGTATTTTTGTAAGATTCCACAAATTAAACAATTTCTTAGTATGTCATTAAGCCTATGACTAATCTGACAATGCTTGGACAATTTCTTCACTTCCCTTACTTTTGATTCCTCATATGTAGCCTGAATCGTTCTGCAATCAACAATGGTTTAAGTTCTATATGTGCCTGCATTACATTCATGATTTCAGCAAAGCTCATTTCTGCTGGTTTGGTTGGAGCAAACTTCTAAGCAAATTGTATTCTTTTCCACCTATTACACTTAGCAACACTGATACCCATTTTTCATTGGCTATTTCATTGGCTTCAAAATATTGTTCAATTCATTCAGTATACATCATCCAGTTATCTGTTGTACAATTGAACACATCTATCTTTCAAATATAGTCAGCCTTTTAAAAAAAAAATTAGTGTTATTCTTATCACCCAGTACACAGTGTTTATGAAGCCATACCCGTTGCTTGTCAATTTTGTCTGTTTTCTGCATTCTTTTTAACTCAAGTGTCTCTCCTAAAAAGAAAAGCATGTTGCACATCAAGGGTAGGTAGTTATCTCAGGTTCATTTAAAAACATGTCTATTTACTTTTTACTTTTCTTTAGTGAGGCGAACAGGTGTGATGTGGCGTAATGATGTACGTCATTCATGTATTTCTTACATATAACCCTTAATTATTTAAACAGGAGTTCTTAGTCAAACAATGTACTTACAATATTACTCAAATATTACTGAAATACTGAATACACTACAAAGTTCACAATCATTTCCTTGGTCTTGCTGATGTTTGAGTGCAGGGTTGTTGTGACACTATTCAACTAGCTCCAAGTCAAATTTGACTTTGTCCTTCATGTTGTATATATACCACAATGTAAACAATGGGAATTCACATTTTTGCCAACTAATAGGCCTGCCAAATCAGTCAGTAATAAGAAGCAATAACTTCACGAACTGGCCAAAGCCTTGATATTGAACTGGCGTTAGGAATGAATGAAGCAATAAGCAGCAGAGAAAACAATTCCTCTGTTGTAAAGGTTTGCTTATATCTCCTTTTCCCCTCTCAAACCTAGACTTCCATGATGTATTAAAGTAGGTCCTAATATACAGGTTTCCCCTGCTTTTCGAACGTTTGCTTTATGAAACCTCACTGTTATGAAAGACTTACATTGGTTACCTGTTTTCGCTAACAGAAGGTGTTTTCACTGTTACGAAAAAAATCAACGTGTGAAAAAAGCAGCACGTGAAAAAAAAATCAGCTCACGCTCCGAGCAGCTGCTCCTCCCTGGGATTCGGAACGGCATTCTCGCCGGCATTGCTTAAACACGTGCTGTGAGCATCTGTGCTTTATGTCAATTTATTTTGAGCATCCGTTTGCAAGATGAGTTCTAAGGTATCGGAAAAGCCTGAAGGAGCTCGTAAGGGTGTTGCACTTAGTGTAAAACTAGACATAATTAAGTGTTTCATCGTGGTGAATGAAGTAAGGACAAAGTGACTTTGGCTTGTGGAAGCTGACGAAGATGATGTTGAAGAGGTTTTGGCATCCCATGAACAAGAACTGATAGATGAAGAGCTAATGCAATTGGAAGAGGAAAGGATAACAATCAAAACCGAATGCAGTAGTGATCGGACCGAAGGTGAAGTCCAGGAACTGAATGTGAAGCAGCTGCGTGAGATTTTCGCTGCAGTGATAAAGTACGAGTTTAATTTTGAAAGAGTGCGTTGGTTTAGGGCATATTTGCAGGATGGTTTGAGTGCTTACAAAGAACTGTATGATCTAAAAATACACGAGGCGAATCAGTCAAGCAAGCCTTCCACATCAGCCACAGCAGACAACGAACCTTGACTTTCGACATCGAGGTAGGCAGACATAGAAGAATATGACCTGCCTACCCTCATGGAAACAGACGATGAGATGACACCCCAGTGTCCCACCACCCCAACCCCCGGGCCACGGACAGGTACATTTCCACGGCGAATGCAGCGGTAGCCGGGAGGCACCCAGCACATCTTTAAGAAAAAATACCCAAATAAACAAGCTAATTAATTAGGTGCCGCCCGACACGTAAATGTCGGCCTAGATCAGAGGCGATTGCGGATTGCGTCCCGGCTACCACTGTACCCCTGCATGCTTCGCGGACCGGTATCAGTTCGCTGCCCAGAGGGTGGAGGCCACTGCACCACCCCAAGCTCCGACGACCTAGCCTAACACATCACGATCAGTGTGCTCTGCGCTGTCCCAATTCCGGTAAGTGATACGACACTGTACATACAATATTTCTACTTTATATTGGCTGTGTATTTTTACGTGTTATTTGGTATGATATGGTAGCTTCATAGCTTGAAGGTTACTGGACGGCGCTTGCGTGAGATTTTCGCTACGCAGAACAGTGCAGCAATGATTGTGGAAAAGCATTTCTACTTTATATAGGCTGTGTATTAATCATATCATTCCTGCTTTTACTATATGTTACTGTTATTTTAGGTTTTATGTGTCATTTGGCATGATTTGGTAGGTTATTTTTGGGTCTGCAAACACTCACGAATTTTTCCCATATATATTAATGGTAATTGCTTCTTCGCTTTACGACATTCCGGCTTACGAACCATTTCATAGGAATGCTCTACCTTCGGATGGTGGGGGAAACCTGTATTTAAATGCCATTTTAGCGGGTTTACTCCATTAGTTCATCTGATATGTTGGAGTAATTAAATATTTATTCTCCTGGTTTGATGTGAGTAAAAGAGGTGATGGGGTTGTGGTGGGATGCTCATGAGGAGGAGGAGGAGCACTGAATGCTGCACAGATTGCTAGAATGAGAAGTGGAGGAAAAGATTGAGGAGGCAAATTTATACTGGAGGAATATGTTGGGAGATTTTGATCCTCAATGAAAACTGTGAGAGAGGTCTTTTTCCTGCCCATCCAGCCTCGTACTACAGCAATGCTATAAACCTTTATGCATTGGGCTTCTTCTTAACTTTAAAGAGTGCCAAGGAAAACACCTGAATTTTCCTTTTACTGCCATTGTTATTCTGAATGAAGACAAGAAGATAAGAAATAAATAAGTTTGGTCCATTTGGCCCCTCCTTGCCTATTTTACCATTCAATAATATAATTGCTGATCCCTTCTTTCATTACTCTCTTAGTTCCCTGACTATCTACTGAAGTACTTGGTGGCTAAGCCAGGTGGGTCAAATATACAAGGAGACTAAAATGAATTCTTGATGGTCAATGAATATATAGTGGCCCAAAGAGCTTGGTATCTAACTCTAAACTTCCTAATATACCCTGTGGATATTACAAATGAATAATACCCATTTCCAGCTGCATTCAGGAGTGGAGAGAAAACGAAATACAAAATGAAAATGAATTTCTGGTAACGATTAACAAAGGGGCTACATCCGTTAAAAAAAACTTGCTGTTCAAAAGTTTGTAAGTTGGGAGGTAGCTCTTTGTTTGGAGCATATTCAACTCCGTTCCAAGTGCTGAAATTGTTAATAACCTGAGGTTTTATAATAAAAAAAGCAAAACAACACTTAGTTTTAAGTAATTAAAATATGACATTTGTAAAGCAAAGGTTTTTAACTCAAATATCATCATGGGATATGTTACTGGTCTGCTCATTGTCCAATTTATCACTCTTCCCATCACTCTTGCCAAATTGTAAAGTTTTGTACCATCTGCAAATAATGGAAATTTTATTCCTTCACACTCATGTCGGAAGACTGTAGCATATCGAAGAAAAATCAGTGGTTGCAATTCTCATCCTTGGCGAGCTCCTCTTGCCGGAAAATCAAATGAAGTTTTTTGCCACTTTGTCAGTTCTATTTTTATGCCTGTTTCTCATCCATTCTGTAACTGACCTTCAATTCTGTGCACCTCGCATTTGCCAATTGGCTTTTTGTGGGGACTTTATCAAACTCTTTCTGGAAAATCCAGGTTGTTGGCATCTTTCTGTATTTGCTTCATTAGTCTGTTCTATTACTTACATTTAAAAAAATCAAGCATGTTTCTCAGACGTGGTTTGCCTTTGCCACATTCCTGCTGACTCCTCCATGAATTCCAACAGTTCCAAACACTATTTAATGTTTTCCTTCATGATTGCTTCCCATTAGCCAAATTAAATGGGTGGCTCTTTTTATGTCAGAAAATGTTTTAATATTTTTCTTGTCACTTTATAATCCTTTTGCACCTTTTGTGTCTCAAAGGAGTATTATGGCAGAGCTTTCTGCATCTTCCATCATACCTCCCCCAGGAATGTAATACACACCCCATCTAGACCAGGGTGATTTGCTTGCTTTAAGCAATCTTACCCTTTCTAGTATGTGGACGTTATCAACTTTCATTCCATCTTTCTGTTAGAGACCATCCCTTTTTGTCATTAGGCAGTACCTTGTGATTGAAAGTTATTGTCTTCTGCTGTAGCTTGCTTAGAAGCAACAAAACCAATGAGGCTAGTATGGGAACTAATGCTTCTTAAACAGTTGAGGAGGAGGTGAGTAGTTGAGAGATAGAGCTCTCCTTCCACTATTAATACACAGGTTTTGTGTGCTCCCAATGTGTGCCCTTAGTACTATATCAAATGCTCTTTGTTGGTCAATTGAGGCATTGCATTTTTAAGAGGCTTCGAGCATTTTCTTGAATCAGTTTTTCTGTCTGCCTGGTAATCCCAGATGGGTAACAATTATTCCAGTAGTAGTTCTTGAACCTGTCAGCAAGAAGAATAAGAGCAGCAGGTACATGGAGCCACCACCACCCGCAGATTCCTTATGAGGTTGCACACCATGCTCTTTAAATCCTGAAGCTCCCGATGAGTAGCATTTGTGGGAGATTCTTCACCAGGATAACAGCGGTGGTTTAAGGAGGCTAATCACAACCTTGTTTGGGACATTTATTGATGTGCAATAAATACTGGCCTTGCCAGCAATCCCCAGGTTTAAAAAAAATAAAGTAAAAGGTTCTTTCAGTTATTCAACCTAATTCAAAGTACCTGAGACTTTTTAAATAAATAGATTGGCTAGATGATTGATATCATGCAGTATAATAGCTTGTGGAATTTATGTCATGACTTCCCATACTATGTAACATTAGAAATTGAATTGCTCAGAGGACATAAGGCCACAATTACCTGCCAACAGCAAATTGACTGTACTATCTACCCATCCACCATCTCAGACCAGCCCCCCCCAACTTCAGTATTTTGTCAGATGCTGAGAGCAAAGAATGCTTTTGACTATCATTGCTCTTGAACATGACTCATGGTTCTCAATCATAAAAGTTGAAAACCTATTGAAAGATTATTATTGAAAATACTTGCATTGTTCCTTCATATTCGTTTCTTTCAATATAAGTGAACAAAGTCCCTGATTTCCCTCATAGGTGCTCTGCTCTTGGACTTTATGAGGAAATTGATGCCGGAGCTTACTGAGAAATCGTAGATGGAAAATGGCCAGAGAGTTTGGAACTTCTGCCTGTGGCCCTACGGAGGTAATGGTATATGATAATACAAAGGTCGGGGAAAAGGTGGTCATTTAATAACAGTCAGATATACTGCTTAGAAGGGAAAACGAATATGTCACTGGACAGTCTGCAATAAGTATTGTGCAAAAGCTACAAGCATGTCAACTTCATTGCTAAGAACCTTAAGGAAAGAAAATCGTTGTAGAAGAAGTCCAAAACTTTTATACATGAACTTTGCCAATTGTCATATGAAGGTGCCATAACAACCTGTTTGTTATTCCTGTATTTAATTTTATTTTGTGAGTTTGTGTCCATTATAATATAAAGCTTTAAATTAATTAACGTGAAATTCTTATTTACATTTAGGGGATGGGGGTGGGCTGATGTTTATTGCTTGTAAATGGCCCCTTTATACTTTCTGAATTGGACGGATTGCTGTTATCACATAATTTGGTTAGGCTTTGTCTCCACTTTTGTCAGTCATTCTTTCTTTATCCATCTGCCCGTCCATAGGCCCTTAGAGCTGCGCAAATTTATGTCTTTGGACTTGCGGGAGGAAGCCGCAGCACCTGGAGATTACGCATTTCATGGGCAAGAAGTACAGAGACTCCTTACGGAACGGTGTTGGAATTGAACTCTGAACTCTGGAACGCCCTGAGTTGTAATAGTGCCGTGCTAACCGTTACACTACTGTGGCGCCCCATGATATATCCCTCTTATATCACATATATCTTGCCTTACATCTTTATCATGCTATCCACCTCAACAATTCATTTGTTTCTCACTCTATTTCCAGCACTTAGTTTATATCAGATTTCCAGCATTTGCAGTGAGTTTTGAGTTACTGAGGTTTATGCCTTTTTTGTTGTTCTTGTTCCTTTCTGCACTGTGTGGAACAACAGGTGGCAACCTTGCCATTTCTTTAGCAGTTTTGTCTGTTTTCCGCAAGGCAAGTTTACTAGCGGGACACACCACCCAGCACGGATGGAAAGCGTACAAGAAGCCAGCTGGATTCAAACCCAGGGCCACTCGCCTCAAAGTCCACTGTGGATGCCGCTACACCACTGGCCATGTGCCTCTTTTAGGAGGGTGTGTTTTGGAGTGATAGTTGCAGCATTCTGACTGCAAGAAGTGTTTTTTTTTTGTTAAATTGTCCAGTTTAAAATCAGCACAATTGTTTTTATTTTCGTCCCTCAGTAAAAAATTCAGTGTGGTGAAATATGTTGTCAAATGAATTATTTCATCTTGCATTCTTACGGTTTTCTACGTAGAAAAGAGCCAGTGAAATGAGGAGGAATGCTAATAATCAAAGAAGCAACTGTAGAATAAATTCTGCAGTTTACTCAATGTTTTGAAAATGGAATAGAATGAGTAAATTGAAGCAAAAGAAAGATTTACAACAATTCAGCTAAGAATCATTGCACCGTTGTTTGCTTAATGCAATATTACTCACATAATTATTGTTCAACAGGAATCATCAAATTAGATCTTGGTACCACCCAGTTCAGGCGTGAATTTTGATGTAGTAAAGGAGAAAGGAAGCATGTTGGTGCAGCAAATAGCCTTGTGGTACTGGAGACATGATTTCAATCCTGATTTCTAGTACTGTCAGCATAGAATTTATCCATTCTCACTGTGACCACGTGGATTCCTAGGAATTCTGCTGTTTCCATCAACATATCCAAGATGGGTGGATTAGTGTAGGAATTAGCAGCAATTTGTATGGGCCAGTATGTAGGTGACTGACTACAGCTTGGCAAAGTCATTCTTGTCATGCACCAGTATTCTGACATGTACAAGGGTGTGGACAGAACACCGCTCTGGTACAACTTCACCTTGGGGTTCTCATTGATCTAGCTTTGGTGAGTCTGCACTGGATGTAGTCTTTGGTCCCACCATCCTGCTGAATGGTTCTGGCCAGGTAGGTGAATCTGCTGGTTCTGGGAAAGTCAATGCCTTATGTCTTGATGGATGGAGGGGACTCTACGTTGAGGCTCCAGAAGATCCTCTGTATTTTCTGGCCAAGAAGGATCTCCAACCATGCCCTACCCCTTTAGTATCACCAAGAGGACATGACCACAATCATCATGAGGAAACATTGGAGATGGATAGGGCATGTGAAGAAAAGAGAAGCCAACTCCATGATCAAGACTGCACTTCATTGGACCCCTGAAGGGCGGAGGAAATAGGGGAGACCAAAGACAACTTGGCGCCGTACTGTAGAGGCAGAAATGAGGACGCTGAACCACACCTGGGGCACAATAGAGAAGCTGGCCAAGGATGAACAGAGATGGAGGACATTAATTGCTCCTTAAAAACAGTGGCGCAACAGGCCGAAACTAACCATGTAGGTGAGTGTCAGAATCTGGGTAGAGTTGAGAATATGGCAAGAATAAAATACGAAGTATTAGTGGCATTAGTAGTTAATAGTTGTCATGGGTAGATGGCCAGAAGAATGCGTTTCAGTCTTACATCTCTCAAAGAGGAGTATGCTTGTCTGAATAGACAAGCCTTTCCATTCTGTGTACAGGTGACTCCTCTTACCTTATGGAAGGGTTGTATTCCTATGAAGCCATCCTTTCACTAATGGGCTGATAATTTGAAGAATCAGTGGTGGAAAGGGTGAGCAGCAACTTGGAGAATTTCTCCTGGGCCCAGTACATTGACACAATCATGAAGAAAGCCTATCAGTTGGATTTTGAGGAGCTTTGTTATGTGACTTGTAAAGACTTGTAAATTTCTATAGCTATACGGTGGCGTACTTCCTGACAAGTTGCATGACAGCTTGGTATGGAGCTTCCAATGCATAAGATTGCAAAAGGCTGTATGGGATTATAGACTCAGCCAGCCCAATCATGGGCATAACCCTCCCCACAACTGAAGACATCTGCAAGAGACAGTGCCTTAAGAGCGTGGTATCTATCACTAAGGACCCTCACCATCTGAGACATGTCCTTGTTACTTCCACTAGGGAGGAGGTACAGGAAGCTGAAGACCCCCACATAACGATTAAGAAACAGCTTCTTCCTCTCGCCTTCAGATTTCTGAATGTACATTACCTTGTTATACTTTTCTTTTGCACTATTTATTTTGCAATATATAGTTTATTTTTCAAAGTTCTAAGTAAATTTATCAAGCTACATATAAGTTACCACACACTGCACTGAGGTTAATTTTCTCTTTTATGTCTTTGCTGTGCACGGCTGCTAGAAAACAATAAATTTCATTTCATATAAGACATTGATGATAAATTTGATTTGAAATGCTGAGCAGCACCAACATAACTGTCTCATATTTCCACAGAGAGCAGTGCATTTGCAAATCAACTTCAGCAGGAGTAACATTTACTAAAGAGAATAAAAAAACACACTGAAGTTCTAGAAAGCGAGATATATTCCTGTTATATTTTTTGACCCATAATGATATGCCTTGAAAGAAGAAAAATAATCGGCCAAAACTGAAGCCGATGAATATAACACAGAATAGTACAGCACCAGATAGGCCATTCAGCCCACGATGTTGTGCTGATCTTGATACCAATGTATACTAAATGTTCTCTTCCTGCCTATCATTGCTATCTCTCCATTCCCTTCATATTCATGTGTTTATCTAAAAGACTCTTAAAAACCACTGAACTGCTTACTTCCCCTACATGGGTTACTTCCATGGTAACCCATTCCAAGCACCTACCACTCTATGTAAAAATAAATAAAACTTGCCTCTCCAATTTAGTGAGTGCATTTCTGAAACACAATATAAGCTCATTTCAGAAACTAGAAGTGTTTATGGTCTCAATTTTAACTATGACATTTTATGATTTGAAACAATATTGTCATTCATTTTTTTGACCTTAAGAATAAAATGCACCACTGTCACTGTACTGACCTATGGAACATTATTTTAACTATGCTTGTTTCAGTTCTTACTGGCCAGTCCCTTTACTAACTGTACTTACTGGACTGTAATATTCAGTCGTTCATTATCTGTACTATTGAACATCAGCACACTTGATGCAAATAGTTACGAATTAACTAAAACTCACTTAGGCCTCTTATTATTTAGCTCTTTGGAGAGTGCAGATTTAAGAACTGATACAGACTGAAATAATGTATAATTCCAAAAAAATAGACTCTTCTGGCTGGCTAAATGGTTGGTCAGATGTTGTTAGATCAACATTTGCAGAAAGGCTGTAATGGTTTACAAATTACTTGCAAGTTGTTTTTACAGATTCAACCTGGGACATAATAACATTTGGAAAATGCATGGTATGTTTTCATAATAGGTTCAGATAAATTTTGATGAGTGAATTCCAGCAATTTTACATCCTTCCTAACCAACAAGTAGAGACCAGTGCCCCATTTACTGCTAACCTGTGGACTGTGACTTGTTTGTGTTCTTGTTCCTCCGTTCTGCACTCTCACAAGTGCATAGTCATAGTGGACATACAAAGTCAGACATCATGGAGAACAGCCAAGATTATAGCTGGGACCTTAATGTCCAAAGATGCACATTGTTTCAAAAGGACAGGCAGGTAGGTGGAGGGGGTGGTGTTGATCTATTGGTAGGGTCGGAAGTTGTTGAATCGTTGTGGGTAGAGCCAAGGAACTGCAAGGGGTAAAAGACCCTGACAAGAGTTGTATAAAGACACCCAAACTGTAGTAAAGATGTAGTTTACAAATTACCATGGGAGATAGAAAATGCATCCCAAAAAGGCAATGTTATGATAGTCATGGAGGGATTTCAATATGCAGGGAGATTGGGAAAATCAGGTTGGTGCTAGACCCAAGAGGGTGATTTCTAGAATGTCTACAAGATGGCTTTTAGACCAATTTGTGTTTGGGGCCCATGAGGGTATCAGCTGCTCTGGACTGGGTGTTGTGCAATGAACTGGAATTGATTAGAGAGCTTAAGATAAGAGAACCCTTAGGGATAAGTGATCATAATATGATAGTATTCATGCTGCAATTTGAGAAGTAGAAGTTAAACTCAGATGCAAGGGAATTACAGAACCACGAGAGAGGAGCTGGCCAAAACTGATTGGAAACAAACATTGACAGGGATGATGGCAGGCAGCAGTGACTGGAATTTCTGGGAGCAATTCAGAAAGTGCAGGATATATACATCCTAAAGAGGAAGAAGTATTCTAAAGGAAGGATAACACAACCGTGGCTGTCAAGAGAAGTCAAAGCCAACATAAAATCTAAGAGGGGACATATGATAGCAAAAATTATTGGGAAGTTAGAGGATTGAGAAGCTTCTAAAAACCAACAGAGGGCAACTAAAGAAGGTCACTAAGAAGGAAAAGATAGAATATGAAAGTAAGCTAGCCAATAATATCAAAGAGGATACCAAACATTTCTTCAGACACCTAAAGTGTAAAAGAGTGGTGAGCGTAGACATTGGACATTGTATTTTGCATCACTCTTCACTGTGGAAAACACCAGCAGTATGCTGGAGGCTCAAGAGTGTCAGGGGGCAGAAGTGTGTGAAGTTGCAATTGTTAGGAAGAAGGTGCTTGAGAAACTGAAAGATCTGGATCAGATGGTATACACCCCAGGGTTCTGAAAGAGGTGACTGAAGAGATTGTAGAGGCATTAGTAATGATCTTTCAGGAATCAATTGACTCCGGTATGGTTCCGGAGGAATGGGAAATTGCAAATGTCACCCCGCTGTTTAAGAAGGGAGAGAGACAGAAGAAAGGAAATTATAGGCCAGTTAGTCTGACCTCAGGGGTTGGAAGGATGTTGGAGTTGATTGTTTAAGGACATACTTTTGGGGTACTTGGAGGCTGAGAAGATGTTGGAGTCAATTGCTAAGGTTATAGAGTACTTGGTGATACAGAACACGATAGGACAAAGTCAGCATGATTTCCTTAAGTGAAAATCTTGCCTGATGAACTAGTTAGAATTCTTTGAGGAGGTTACATGTAGGATAGATAAAGGGGATGCAGTGGATGTTGTACACAGTTTCCCCCCGCCATCCGAAGGTAGAGCGTTCCTATGAAACGGTTCGTAAGCCGGAATGTCGTAAAGCGAAGAAGCAATTACCGTTTGTTTATATGGGAAAAATTTGTGAGCATTTGCAGACCCAAAAATAACCTGCCAAATAACACATAAAACCTAAAATAACAGTAACATATAGTAAAAGCAGGAATGATATGATAAATACACAGCTTATATAAAGTAGAAATACTTTTCCAAAATCGTTGCCTAAACTGTTCTGCGTAGCGAAAATCTCATGCAAGCGCCATCGGCAAAAACACGGCGCAAGGGCTCTCCAGTAACCTTTAAGCTATGAAGCTGCCAAATCATACCAAATAACGTAAAAATACACAGCTTATATAAAGTAGAAATAATGTATGTACAATGTAGTATCACTTACGGGAATTTGGAAGACATGGAGCACACTGATGGTGGTGTATTAGACTGAGTTGTCGGAGTTTGGGTGGTGCAGTGGCCTCCACTCTCCGGGCAGCGAACCGATACTGAAACACGAACGTAGGGATACAGCGGTAGCCAGGAGGCACACAGCACATCTTTAAGAAAAAAGCCAAAATAAACATGCTAATTAATTAGGTGCTGCCCGGCACATAATTGTCGGCCCAGATCAGTGCTGAGTGCTGATTGCATTGCTTCTGATCTGGGCTGACAATTACGTGTTGGGCGGCACCTAATTAATTAGCATGTTTATTTCAACTTTTTTCTTAAAGATGTGCTGTGTGTCTCCCAGCTACTGCTGCATTCTCCGTGAATCGGTATCTGTTCGCGGCCTGGGTGTTGAGGTGGTGGGACACTGGGGTGTCATCTCATCGTCTATTTCCATTAGAGCAGGCAGCTCATCTTCTCCTATGACTGCCTGCCTCGATGTAGAAAGTTGAGGTTCGTCATCTGCTATGGCTGATGTGGAAGGCTTGCTTGACTGCTGAGCCTCGCGCATTTTTCTATCATACAAGTCTTTGTAAGCACTCAAACCATCCTGCAAATATCCCCTAAACCGACGTACCTTTTCAAAATTAAAGTTGTACTTCATCATTACTCATTTGGTTTCGATTGTTCTCCTTTCCTTTTCCAATTGCATCAGCTCTTCATCTATCAGTTCTTGGTCATGGGATGCCAAAACCTCTTCCACATCATCTTTGTCAGCTTCCACAAGCCAAACTCACTTAGTCCTTACTTCGTTCACCACGATCGAAACGCTTAATTATGTCTAGTTTTACGCTAAGTGTAACACCCTTACGAGCTCTTTCAGGCTTTTCCGATACCATAGAACTCATCTTGCAAATGGCTGCCCACAGGCACCTGTTCAAGCAATGCCGGCGAGAATGCCGTTCCGAATCCGGGGGAGAGCGGCTGCTCGGGGGGCACGCTGCCTTTTATCGCGTGCTGATTTTTTTTCACGCGCTGCTTTTTTCATAACAGTGAAAACATCTTCTGTTAGCGAAAACAGGGTACTAATGTAGGTCTTTCGTAACAGTGAGGTTTCATAAAGCGAACGTTCGAAAAGTGGGGGCCACCTGTATTTGGATTTTCAGGAGGCCTTTAACAAGGTGCCACACATGGGGCTGCTTATCAAGTTAAGTGCCCATGATATTACAGAAAAGTTAACTAGCATGGTTAAGGCTTTGGCGGATTGGTAGGATGCAGCGAGTGGAAATAAAATGATTCTTGTCTGCTTGGCTGCCAGTGACTAGTGGCGTTCTGCAGGTGTTGGTGTTGGGAGGAGGAGAAGATGGCGGCGTGACGCAGTGCACGCGGCCTCTCCGGTGATGAATATCTGTAATCTGTCAAGTAGGGTGCCGTGCACAATTCTGATTTGATGGAGGCAGACGTGAGAGCACAGAGGAACATCTGGTGAAACTTCTGAAATGTCTGCTTCACTGCCGCTGCAACTGTGTGATCCGAAATCTCCGGAGGAGAAGGTCCCGAATCCTCGGCTTTGCCTGTTGCTTGGTGGCCGGGGCCGGGGTCGAAGCACTCAGCAGAGATGGTGCTCGGTGTCGGAGGGCTGGTCGGAGGCTCGGAAGTTTTCGGACGGACTCAGAGTTGGACTGTGGTTGAGTGCTTTCAGACTGCTGCATCAGTAAGTTTGCAGCGCTGGAAGCTCATGGCGAAGAGAGTTTTCTTCCTTCTGCCGTCTGTGTGAGATGATGGGCTATCGGGACTTTGAGACTTTTTTTTTGCAGTGCCCATGGTCTGCTCTTACCAAATTATGGTATTGCTTTGCACTGTTTTAACTATATGTTATAATTATGTGGTTTTGTCAGTTTTAGTCCTGGTCTGTCTTGTGCTTCTGTGATATCATACAGAACATTGTATCATTTTTTAATGCATGCATTTCGAAATGACGATAAACGAGGACTGAGTGTGCTCATAATCTAATCTAAAATTCTTTTTTATGCTGTATATCAACAATTTAAATGATGGAATAGATGGCTTTGTTGTCAACTTTTCTGATGATACCAAGATTGGACCAGGGCAGGTAGTGTTGAAAAAACAGGCTGCAGAAGGACTTAGACAGATTAGGAGAATGGGCTAGAAAGCGTCAAATGAAATTCACTGTTGGAAAATGCATGGTCGTGCACTTTGGTAGAAGAAA
This sequence comes from Mobula birostris, assembly GCF_030028105.1. NCBI lineage: Eukaryota > Metazoa > Chordata > Chondrichthyes > Myliobatiformes > Myliobatidae > Mobula > Mobula birostris. Next base: position 43,796,330 of record NC_092376.1, read on the forward strand.
TGAATGTGCAGGCTATTTTCTAAACAGGGAGAAAATCCAAAAATCTGAGATGCAAAAGGACCTCGGAGTCCTTGTGCAGAACACCCTCAAGTTTAACTTGCAGGTTGGATCATTGGTGAGGAAGGCAAATGCAATGTTAGCATTCATTTCAAGAGGTCTAGAATACAAGAGCGGGAATATGATGCTGAGGCTTTATAAGGAATTGGTGAGGACTTACCTTGAGTATTGTGAACAGCTTTTGGCTCCTCATCTAAGAAAAGATGTGCTGGCATTGGAGAGGGTCCAGAGGCAGTTCACAAGGATAATTACGGAAATGAAAGGATTATCATACGAGGAACATTTGATGGCTCTGGGTCTGTACTCGTTATAATTTAGAGGGATGAGGAGGGATCTCATTGAAAACTTTTGAATGTTGAAATGCCTAGACAGAGTAGATGTGGAAAGGATGTTTCCTGTGGTGGGAGGGTCTAGGACAAGAGGACACAGCCTCAGGATAGAAGGGCATCCATTTAAAACAGAGATGCAGAGAAATTTCTTTAGCTGGTGTGTGGTGATTTTGTGGAATTTGTTACCACCAGCAGCTGTGGAGGCCAGGTTGTTGGGTGTATTTAAGGCAGAGATTGATAGATTCTTGATTGGACATGGCATCAAAGGTTACTGGGAGAAGGCTGGGGAATGGGGCTGAGGAGAAGAAAAAAAGATCAGACATGTTTGAATGATGGATCAGACTCAATGGACCAAATAGCCTAATTCTGCTCCTATGTCTTATGGTCTTCCTAAGAATAGTGTGTAACCATTTGTGGATGCACTAAACAATTGCATATACATACTGTGGCCACTAGGAAATGTGCTAAACAGTTACATATATATTGGTAGTTATAAAAAATACACCAGGCAATTAATTGTTAAACTGCACAGAAAATAACAATTATGCAGTCTAATCCAACACCTTTTCTTATCCATGTACCTATCCAAATGTCTGTTATCTGTTAAATATTGTCAGAGTATCTGCCTTTGCAGCTTTGTGTGGTGAAGCTGGGTGAAGTAATTTATACAGTGTTGTCACTGTACAACAGAGGGAAAGTGAAAATGGTCAACCTCTATCATAAGTTTCTGTATATAGTAATTTAACAATGACCCAATCTGTAGCAGCAATATTAAATGGTGGACAAGTATTGGTAAGGGTACAAAGAATAATTTCTCTTTTTAAAATATTGCTATTTCATCTCTTTACCTTCAGTAGTCTTCATTTAAACTCTAAAGCATTCAATCCATCTTAAAGCCCATTTGAGTAGAGTGCTTAAGGGAATGCAGCAAATAGGGCTTCAGCTTGCATCTCATGCAAGTGAATGCACCTCTGCCAGTGCTGCAGAAAAGACTGATGCACATTCTGGCTATGTCTCCTGTTATGCTCAGAATAATTTCTGACTTGAGGCAAGGTTGTTACTAACTGAGTCAAATTTGTTACAATATGATCTACAAGTTTAAAGCTATTGTTCCACTAGTTAGCATTATTGGACCATGACTTTCCATTTAAAAAATTCTACATAGGGTGAATACTACCAAAACATTGACAATGGTAGTTAAGGGGAAATAATGTGGGGAGTGTCACTATTACTGCCCCTCTGATACAGTAAAATAGGCATTTGTAAAGATTGATTTTCTATTAAATGATAAAACATTTTAAATCAGTTTTGTATGTGGTTCCAGTTCTCCATGCTCACCACCTCTAGACTCTTGAGTTCATCTACAAACTATATGAGTGATGGCATATGTTTCATTAGGCTTGCTTGGATGAGTCCATTTCATAGTGTAAACATTGATGAACAAGAAAGTAAGAATGAAAAAAATAAAAAATTATTTGAATTAGGAAGGTGTTTTAATAATTAAAAGATGAATTTGAAGTCGAAAGATAATTTTTAAAGCACTTTCTTTGTTTTAAGATTGGGAGAAAGTTGCATCATCAGAATTTCAATTTTTGTTACGTCGTTCTTGCTTTTTAAATGAATATGCTGCTCATCTGAGTTGCTGAATGTTATTGGAAATTGATGACTTTTGACTCTAGCATACTGATTTAATTAGCATGTTGGAGTGATTTAATTATAAATCATTCAATGGAAAACTGGTAATATTTTAAAATTCAATTAAAGGCAAACCATTTTTCTTATTGCACAAATGCTAAAAATGCAATTACTTACTTTTTTCATATATCATATCTATCCTGTATCTATCTTAACATTGGCCTCCGGTGTTTTGTCCTTTCAGAATTTTTATAGGTTTACTTTCCTATTTGTATTACACACCTACTGTGACTGATGACATTTATTTGTTTCATATTTGGTTATATCATTCAGTCCTTCATGTTTGTAGTGTTCTAATAGCCAGTGCTGGAGTTTTGATGGGGTCGAGTTGGGGGAGTGGGGGGTGGGGAGTGTGAGTAACTCTAGATGCTGCATTTCTTTTCTTTTCAGCATATGGCTGAACAAATAAACAAAATGTTAATGTAATGAATTAATTTTAGGAAAAATGAATGTGTAATTAATTGTTCCCCAGTATAGCTGATCCAAGGAGGTATCACAGGATATATTTCTAAAGGTTCAGATTTCTACTGCTATGCTGTGAGGTATTTTTATTTTAGCAATGTATCCTGCTAGTATGAGTGTTTTGGTTTTGGCTAAAGGTAAAGAGCCATGTTGTCCTACTTAGGAGTGTTGTGTCAGCCAGTCGGGGTTGTCTTGGGGTACAAGTTGTCATATCCTGCCCAGTGGGATGTGACGGAACATTCGAGAGAGCTGAGCGGGATCAGATTTCTGAAGGACAGTAGTCTGGTTTGGGGTCTTTTGGTTGGAGTGCAGTGTGGGACACAAGGGAAGACAACACAGAATGCTGTTGGAAGGAGAGGCCCTGTTGTAAGAACTGCTTTGTGCTGGTGAATGGTTCTGAGGAGGAAGTGGCAATACTCCTGAGTTAGCCAGTTCATTCGAGATGGTCTTTGAGGGAAGTTCGAACCGTGACTGGTGTCTTTCATGCAGAACGTGGGTTCAGTGCGTGAGTAAAGCAATACACCTGACTACTCCAGGAATAAACTCCAATGTTTATGAGCACATTGAATTGGTTTAACTATAATGGGCCCTTTTATCTTTCTTTTTCTGTGAATTGTTTGATAAAGTTGAAAATTGGTAAATACAATTCCCTTATTATTTTATGCTGGTGTACAATCTGTCATTTCTTGGCAACCAATAATTGTGTTTGAGGCAGTATTTGCTACAATCCGTGTTCCTTAGTTGGATCCTAACTTCCTGTTTGGTTGAACTCCAAAGCACGCTGACCCTAGACATGTATTGCTTATAAATGTGGCCTTCTCACTGCTGAGTCATGTGGCTGTTAGCAGAGTTAGCTAACGAGCCAAGTTTCTATGTGTGCCCGGTGGGAGGGTTGCCTATTCAAATGATAAATAATTGGATAGAATTGATATGTAATTGGCAAATATAATGTGTGGATAATTTGAGGTGCACAGGTGTTGGTTTTTAGTGCTAATGTAGGAACCATGTATCTATTTTCTATTGTGCATTTCTTATGGGTTTCAATCATTTGTTGTCACCTGGGTTTGGGCGTGGTAGAAGCAAAAGGGTATAGCTATGTATTCACTTAGTTTAGTTGATAAGAGTGAGCTGGAGGTGATTTTTTTTGTTGACTTTAATTACTCTAATTATTCTTATTTTGCTATATCACTAATTTTGTTTCATTAGTTTTTATTGCTATAATATTGTTTGTCTTTGCTGATTTCATAATAAGAGATTGAACGTACCTTTTTCAATTTGGAACTCAATTGTTTGGAAGTGCGTCACACAGTGTCAATTCCCATACTCAGTGGTTTCAGATTACTTTCAAGTAACTGCTACATTTTTTTATCAACAAAAAAATATAGATATACAAAAAGGAACACCAGTCTATGGCAAAGGATTGCCTCAGACCTGTTCAGTGAAACTGGAGCAGCTGTGGTAGGATTAGCTGTGACCTTTTGATAATTTATGCTGTGTATTTGTGGTTTGAACTCTTGTTTTGAATGGTCAGCATTGCCTGTCTATTGCGGCCTGTTGCATGGTGTTTGTCTGGGGGTTCGTCATTTTTGTTTTATTGAAGTGCTGAAACATTGTCCCTGTTGCAGACTGAATTTAATGCTGTTTGTTTGGTCTGGTTTAAGCACAGTGGATGCTTGGGCAGTTTGTTTTGCTGCCTATGTTTATTGAACAGAAGATCACTGATGCATTTTGCAAATGTGCTGTGGGTGAACAAAGGTAATTGCGAGTTGCATGATAGGGAGAAAGTAACATGAGTGAATTGAAGCATGGAACTGACGTCAGCAACCTTGAAGCCAGGGCTCGCAAAAGAGAAACTTTGAAAGTTTTAGCAGGTAGAATCAAAAGTCTTCGAAAGAAGTATAAAATAAATTTCAACAAAATTACAGCTCTAAGGATCTTATGAAAAATAAAGAAAATATCTCACAAGTGCAATCTTATCTTGAGGACTTGACTGATCTCTGTGAAGCTATTGCTATGCAATACCAAATACTCGTGTCATTACTTCCAAGAACAGGAAAAACAGAAAAAACAGTATGAATGTTTTTCAAACATTAGTAGCAATCGCAGTGTATTTATAGAGGCAATGAAACAATGGCTGATCCAAAAATATTATATTGAAGATCGTGTTGCAGCAACAAGTAAGTATGTGTCTCATCTTATATCAGATAATGTTTCTCAAATTCCAAGGCATGTTTTAATTATGTATATAGCAGATGACCCACAGGATGATGTGAAACTGAACGACAGTCTGTCAGGTATCAGTGCTCGAAGTTCTGCTGCAGGAAGAAAATCTTCAGTGTCTCACACCTCCTCTGTACACATTAAAACAAGCTGATTTAACTGCATTAATTGCACGTCAATCATTATAGAACATAGAAAACCTACAGCACAATACAGGCCCTTCGGCCCACAATGCTGTGCCGAACATGTGTTTACTTTAGAAATTACCAGGGTTACCCATAGCCCTCTATTTTTCTAAGCTCAGTGTACCTATCCAGGCACCTTTTAAAAGACCCTTCTGCCTCCACCACAGTCGCCAGCAGCCCATTCCATGCACTCACCACTCTCTGAATAAAAAAAACTTACCCCTGACATCCCCTCTGTACCTACTTCCAAGCATCTTAAAACTGTGCCCTTGCATGTTAGCTATTTCAGCCCTGGGAAAAAGCCTCTGACTATCCACACAATCAATGTCTCTCATCATCTTATACACCTCTATCAGGTCACCTGTCATCTTCTGTGGCTCCAAGGAGAAAAGGCCAAGTTCATTCAATCTATTCTCGTAAGGTATGCTCCCCAATCCAGGAAACATACTTGTAAATCTCCTCTGCACCCACATCCTTCCTGTAGGAGGTGACCAGAACTGAGCGCAGTAATCCAGCTGAGGTCTGACCAGGTCCTCTACAGCTGTAACGTTACCTCTCAGCTGTTGAACTCAATCCCATGGTTGATGAAGGCCAATACACCATATGCCTCCTTAAGCACAGAGTCAGCTTGCATAGCAGCTTTGAGTGTCCTATGGACTTGGACCGCAAGATCCCTCTGATTCTCCACACTGCCATTAATAATATATCCTGCCATCATACTTGACCTACCAAAATGAACCACCTCACACTTATCTGGGTTGAACTCCATCTGCCACTTCTCAGCCAGTTTTGCATCCTATCGATGTCCTGCTGTAAGCTCTGACAGGGAGATGCAAATCAATATTGGGGAAATTAAAATCTCCCACCTCGACAACCCTGTTATTATTGCATCTTTCCAGAATATGTCTCCATATCTACTCCTCGATGTCCCATTGTTTCTAACTTCCACCCCCAGAGACTCAGTAGACAATCCCTCCATGACTTCCTCCTTTTCTGCAGCCGTGACACTACCTCTGATCAGCAGTACCATACCTCCACCTCTTTTGCCTCCGTCCCTGTCCTTTCTGAAACATCTATTGCCTGGCACTCTAAGTAGCCATTCCTACCTTTGAGCCATCCAAGTCTCTGTAATGGAGACAAAATCATAGCTCCAAGTGCGGATCCATGCTCTAAGCTCATCCACTTTGTTCATGATACTCCTTGGATTAAAATAGACACATCTCAAACCATCAGTCTGAACGGATCCCTTCTCTATCACCTGCCTATCCTCCCTCTCACACTGTCTACAAGCTTTCTCTATTTGTGAGCCAACTGCCCCTTCCTCAGTCTCTTCAGTTCGGTTCCCACTCCCCAGAATTTAAACTCTCCCCAATAGCCTAACAAACCTTCCTGCCAGAATATTGATCCCCCTCAGATTTAAGTGCAACCTGACCTTTTTGTACAGGTCACTCCTGCCCCAAAAGAGGTCCCAATGATCCAGAAATCTGAATCCCTGACCCCTGCTCCCAATGATCCAGAAATCTGAATCCCTGACCCCTGTTCCAATTTCTCAGCCGCTCATTTATCCTCCACTGCATGTCACTTTATTCTATTTCTCAACGGCACTAAAATGATCCAATGCTGTTACCTTGCTACCTTTAGTAACGGCTCAAAATAGTGGAATTTCTGAAGGTGCTTATTGTGAACCGGTGGGTTTTTAAGACATTTTCGATATCACACCAAAGTTGTTACATAAAATAAGACAATGTTTTGGGAGAGAAATTAACATGTGTAAGCGATCGGTTAAAAATGTTTTAAGTTTTAAGTAAAAAACAATTTTCAGTATGGCTGACATCTACTATATGGATGTTACTAGAATCACTGGACCTTAGCTTTGATCAGTTTTTTTAACGAATTAATTGAAATGACAGTATACTTCAAGTTTGCTTAGCATACAGAAATAGGTGGGAAAGTGAGCTGCAAAGTGGACTAAAGAAGTCTGTAAAGAGATACTGGCAGATTAAATATTATACAGAGGTATCTGGAAGAGTGAGCAGAAAAGTTAAAACATAGCCACGGTAATCATTTAGGAAACGAACAGAAGGCATGTTGACCATTGCAAAGGGGTTGGAGTACAAAAATAAAGTCTTGCTGCAATTGCAGAAGGCTTCAGTGATCTATAGAAGATATAATGTGTCTGTTTGTACTGCACAGAAGATTTACTGAACTTGAAGGCTGTATAGCGTAAGTTCACTTCTATCTAATGGCCTTGTAAGTGGTAAGAGCCATATGGCTACCTCTGTTTCTTATGTTCTCTGGTGCCTAAGCAAATAGCCATATGTTGTCAATGTGTGCAAGATATTTAATTGGTAGAAATGTGTTTCATGTTAATCTTCTGCTCATTCCAATCACCCACACACGCAAGCAACAATCAGAAATTGCTAGTTCAAAAACTATAGAAAGCACTGATGTTTCTGTTTCTCTACCTCAGAAACATTAAGATCCTTTTTATACTGATCGTCACAACACCAGAAATGTCAGAAGAAAATCTAGATGATTGACTATATGTGCATGTGCTCGATACATTTGTAAGTTATGTGCATCATTTGTCAGAATTGGGCTTATAATCTTTGACATATGTCATGAAACTTGTTGCTTTATGGCAGCAGTACAGTGCAAGACATAAAAATTACTATAACATCCAAAAAGTGCAAAAGACGAAATATGAGGTAATGTTCATGGGCCTTTCTGAAATCTGTTGGTGAAAGGTAAAAAGCTCTTCTTAAAACATTAAGAGTGGGTCCTGTATCTCCTTTCCAGTAGCAGAAATATGAAAAGGACCTGTCTTAGATGGTAGGTGTCTTTAATGATGGCTGTCTCCTCTTGAGGTACTGCCTCTTGAAGATGTCAAGATCCACACAGACTGGTCTCCCAGTGAGGAAGTTGTTGAGGGAGGTTCAGAGGCCTAGAACTGAGGGTATGATTGTGTTGAACGCTGAGCTGTAGGCAATAAACGGCAGCCTGATGTAGGTATTGCTACTGTCCAGGTGATCCAAGGCCAAGTGGAGAGCCAGTGAGATCGCATCTGCTGTAAACCTATTGTGGCAATAGGCAAATTGCAATGGGTCCAGGCCCTTGCTTAGGCAGGAGTTGATTCTAACTGTGATCAACCTCTCAAAGCACTTCATCGCAGTAGATGTAAGTGGCACTGGATGGTAGTTATTGAGGCAGCTCACCCTTTTGTTCTTGGGCACCAGTATGATTGTCATCCTTTTGAAGTAGGTTGGAACCTCGACTGCAGCAGTGAGATTGAAGATGTCCTTGAGCACTCCTGCCAGTTGGTTGGCACAGGTTTTCAGAGCCCTACCAGGTACACCATCAGAGCCTGATACCTGACAAGGGTTCACCCTCTTGAAAGATGTTCTGATGTCGGCCTCAGAGATTACAGGGTTACCAGATGCCGCAGGGATTTGCACAGGTGTAGTTTTATTCTCCCTTTCAAAGTGTGCATAGAAGGCTTTGAGTTCTCCTGAGAGTGAAGCATCACAGCCATTCATGATGTTGGGTTTCACTCTGTAGCAAGTAATAGCCTGTAAACCCTGCCAAAGCTGACATGCAAACAATTCCATCTCTAACCTCAATCGGATTTGTTGTTTTGCCTTTAAAATAGCCTTCTGTCAGTCAGACCTGGACTTCTTGTATGGTCCTCAATGCCACTGATCTAGTCCTCAGCAGACTATGAATTTGCTGGTTCATCCACAGATTTTGGTTTCAGTACACCCAGTATGTTCTCAAAGGCACACACTCATCCACATAGGTCTTGATGAAGTCAGTGACAACTTTGGCATATTCATTCTGACGTTAAGATGAATCCCTGAATATTGTCCAATCCACTGACTCAAAGCAATCCTTTAAGTGCTCCTCCACCTCCTTTAACCATACTTTCTAGGTCCTCATCACTGCTTCTGTAGTCTCTGCCTATACGCTAGGAGTACAAATACAGCCTTTCCAAAGTGTGAGTGTGGAATGGCACGGTAAGCATTCTTGATGGTGATATAACAGTGGTCAAGTTTGTTGGCTCGTCTGGTTCCACAGGTGATATGTCAGTGGTAGATATTCTGAGACTTCTTCAGGATGGCCTGGTTGAAATCTCCCACAATGATAGGGAAAGCATCTGAGTACACAGTTTCATGCCTGCTGATGCATTGCTCAGCTTCTCCAGTGCCTACCTGACGTTAGTCTGAGGTGGAATGTACACCATTACCAGGATGATAGTGGAAAACTCCCTTGGCAGATAAAATGCATGACATCTGACTGCTACACATTCCATCAGGTGAGCTGTACTGAGATAAAACCACGGGATTTATGCACCATGATGCACCATAAAGCATACTCCCACGTCTGCCTTATTAAGACTGAGCTGTCCTGTCTTTACGGAGAATGATGAAGCCACCAAGCTGCAGCACTGCATTTGAAATGTGGGGGATAGCCCTATTTCCATGAGACAAGTCTCTCTGGTTGTGCCTGTGATGGAACCTGCTGAGTCTATAACCCTGTGCAACCTCTTGCAATCCTGTGCATTGGAGGCTGCATACCAGGCTGTGATCCAGCCAGTCAGAATGCTATCCATGTTACATCCATAGAAATTTGCAAGAGTCTTTGGTAACATGCACAATGTCCTCAAATTCCTACTGAAGTAGAGCCACGGCATGATCGTATCATCATCATCCATGCAGCAGTGAGGGAACTGTGATACTCATTGTTTGTACTTTCCCATAAAGCAGACATCCCACCTCTCCTGGAAGTTCTGGGAGTCTCCCGCATATTGGCTCTCTGATGCCCGCAAATTATCTACAATATCCCAGAAATCGATTTTTTTTGAGAGTGAGCGAGAGAGCACGAGAGAGAGAGAGAGAGAGAGAGCGCGAGTAAGAGAGAGTACCATGGCAGAGTGTTCCAAAAAAAGAAAATATAAAATGTACATCACCCCAGACTACACTAAAGTGTACCCCTGCCCAATAGGGGTCAAAAATAACGACATTGTTGCTCGCTGCACTGTTTGCAACAGTGACTTTTCTATTGTCCATGGTGGGTTAAGACTGTAAAAGACATGTTGAGGTGAGTTTAACAGGTGTCATTCGTTCATTAGCATAGCTAACGTTATTTAAACTAGCTGGCTAGCTGCTAAGGAGCTACTCTATTGCAGACATCCCACCTCTCCTGGAAGTTCTAGAGTCTCCCACAAATTGATGATGCTAGCTCCCTGAGATGAGATTTTGCAGGGTAGGATGTCTGCATAAGGTGTGCCTCTTGTCCTCTTCAGTCCTCTTCTGCCCTCTTCTGCCTTGGTTTGATTGCATTTTTGTTTCAACTATGATTAATCATGAATCTTATTTGGTCATTTTTTTCAGGTAATTTACTGAACAAATCAAAATACACGTTTGTGTAATGATAATAGTTTCACTTTTTCTCAAGAAGTACTTGTTAACTGCAATAAATGTTAAAGCACAAATATCATTGGCTTGTAGATGCTTCTGTTCAACATCTACTTACACTATGAAAAGTATCTGATGTCATTTGTTACTTTTAAAATAGAATTTGTCATGCTGCGAATTGCACTGTACATGTACGTTGCAGTGTTCATTTAAGTAATTACTGTGTATGTATGTTATGGAGCACTGGCATTGCTTTACTTTGCGATAACTGGATGTACAATCTGTTTGACAATTGATTCATAATATAATTTTATTGGAATGAAGTAATTTCTGCCCAATGGTACTTAATGGTTTGTGTCATTTGTTCAAAGAGATACAACAAGTTCCATGGAAATGACAAATGGCATCAGACCCAATATCAAGGTCTGTCTTTGACATCTTAAACATCTCTCTTAAGGTCAAACATTCATTTTTTGAACAGAGCATTTTTCTTTAACATTCATAACAAACAACTGCGTATGTTAATTTAACATGGCAAAAAATTCAAAAGAGTTCATCTAGAACGTGGGACAGGTTGGACCTGTAGAGAAGAGATGACTTGCCCCTAAACTGGAGGTGGACTAATATCCTAGCAGGAAGGTTTGCTAGTGCAGTACAGGGTGTGTGTTGGGGAGGGGGGTGAGGGTTAAACAAGAGTTGCAGGGGGATGGAAACCAGGGAGCCAGAACAGATAGTAGGTTGGTCGTGGAGACAGATGTTGCTAAGACCTTAGACAAAGTCAAGAAGCAAAAGGTTGAGCATGGTGGGGCTAGTGCTCAACTATCGTTCTGAGTTCTGTATATATCAATGCAAGAAGTTTTGTAGGAAAGGCAGATGAGCTCAGAACAAGGATCAACAGATAGAGTTATGATATTGTAGCCAATTGTGACACTGGTAGCAGGAAAGGCAGAACTGGCAGCTCAATATTCTGGGGTTCTGTTGCTTTAGACATGATAGAGCAGGAGGGATTAAAGGAGGAGGGGTGGTGATACTAACTAGTCAGGGAAAATGTCACGGCAATGCTCAGTCAGGTCATACAGGAAAACTTGTCTAGTGAAGCTTTATGGGTGGAACTGATAGTTCAGTTACTACCCATCAACCATCAGGCACTTGAACAAAAGGGGATAACTACACTCATTCTATTTCTGGTGTTCCCACAGCCGACAGTCTCACTTTAAGGACTCTTTATGTTGTTATTTCATGCTCATTATTTCTTGCTATTTATTTATTTGCATTTTCACAGTTTGTTGTTCATTGATCCTGTTTACAGGTACTGTTCTATAGGTTTTCTAAGTATGCCCACAGGAAAAAGAATCTCTGGGTTGAATGTGGTGACAAGTATGCACTGAAAATAAATTTTATTTTGAACCTTGAATAAGAAATCTATGACCACGTTAATGGGGCTGTATTATAAACCACCCAACAGTCCGAGGGATTTGGTGGAGCAAATTTGTAGAGAGATCGCAGACTGCTACAAGCAACATAAGGTTGTGAAAGTGCAGTCGACCTTCATAGTCATAGTCATAGTCATACTTTATTGATCCCGGGGGAAATTGGTTTTCGTTACAGTTGCGCCATAAATAATTAAATAGTAATATGTAAATTATGCCAGGAAATAAGTCCAGGACCAGCCTATTGGCTCAGGGTGTCTGACCCTCCAAGGGAGGAGTTGTAAAGTTTGATGGCCACAGGCAGGAATGGCTTCCTATGACGCTCAGTGTTGCATCTCGGTGGAATGAGTCTCTGGCTGAATGTACTTCTGTGCCCAACCAGTACATTATGTAGTGGATGGGAGACATTGTCCAAGATGGCATGCAACTTGGACAGCATCCTCTTTTCAGACACCACCATCAGTGAGTTCAGTTCCATCCCCACAACATCACTGGCCTTACGAATGAGTTTGTTGATTCTTTTGGTGTCTGCTACCCTCAGCCTGTTGCCCCAGCACACAACAGCAAACATGATCGCACTGGCCACCACAGACTCGTAGAACATCCTCAGCATCGTCTGGCAGATTCACTAATCCGACTACCTGTAATCCAGTTCCTTCGACAATCCGGCACTGATTATGCTTAATGTGATCCTTCTGTAATTCGGCATTTTCACTAATCCGGCACTCCTCAGATTCCAATGGTGCCGAATTAGTGAAGGTCAACATGTATATGATTTTCACTTTCCACATATTGACTGGGACTCCCATACTGTGGGGTAGAGTTTGTCAAATGTGTTCAGAAGTTTCCTTAATCAGTACATAGAAGTCCTAACTAGAGAAAGTGCAATACTTGATCTGTTTGGGTATGAGACAGGGTAGGTGACGGGAGTATGTGTCGGAGAGCATTTTGCATCTAGTGATCATAATGCCAGTAGTTTCAAGGCAATTAGGGAAAAGGATAGGTCTGGTTCTCAGGTTGAGATTCTAAAATGGAGAAAGGCCAATTTTGATGGTACCAGAAAAGATCTGGCAAGTGTGGATTGGGACAGACTTGTTTTCTGTCAAAGATGTATTTGCTAAGTGGGAGGCCTTCAAAAGTGAGATTTTGAGATTACAAAGTCTGTATGTACCTGTCAGATTAAAAGGGTAAAGATAACAGGTTTAGGGAAATTTGGTTTTCAAGAGATATTGAGGCCCTGGTTCAGAAAAAAAAGGTGCACAGCAGGTATAGGCAGGTAGGAATAAATGAGGGACTTGAGAAATGTAAGAATGCAAGAGAACACTTAAGGAAATCAAGAAGGCTAAAAGAAGGTATGAGGTTGCTCTAGCAGTCATGGTGAAGGAAAATCTTAAGGGCTTCTACAGATATGTTGAGCAAAAGGATCACAAGGGACAAAACTGGTCATCTGGAACATCAGAATGGTAATCTACGTGTGAAGCCAAAAAAAATGGGAGAGATTTTAAATGATATTTTACATTTGTATTTACTTGGGAGATGGACACAGAATCTATAGGTGTGAGGAAATGTAGCAGAGAGGTCATGGACCCTATACAGATTACAGAGGAGGAGTCATTTTCTGTCTTGAGGCTAATTAGGGTGGACAAATCGCCAGGGCCTGATAGGGTGTTCCCTTGGCCCTGAGTGATGTGTGCAGAAATTGCAGGGGCCCTAACAGAGATATTTAAATCATCCTTAGTGACAGTTGAGGTATTGGAGGATAGTTAATGTTGTCCTGCTGTTTAAGAAAGGCTCTGTAAGGGGTTTCTTTTTTTATGTTACTGCTAAGGCCAATAAAATGGCTTCTTTGTTATGTTATAATAAAATTACTTCTCTGTAATGTTAACTGCTGAGTTAACGGTAACAGCTTGTTTGGGTTATGATTACTGATAGCGAGAATTGTATTCATTTGCTAACCAATTGGGATAGATGTTATTCTTTCTTGTGTGTCTGTAAGCTATTGTTTTCGCGAGCTTTGGGGAGAAGGCGCGATGGGGACAGAGAGAGGAGATGCGATGCTGTAAGCTGGGTGATGGAATGGACCCTGAGCGGGAGTCCGAGGCCCAGTGTCTTTGGCAAGGAGAGGAGACGAGGACAGGCTCGTGTGGAGCGTTTGGTCGACCAGCGAGGGTGGTCCCATTCAAGGGTCGGTGGAGTTCGGAGGACATTGACTGGAGGAAAGGGAGACCCGGTTCTGTAAGAGCTCCAACAAATTATTTGTGCACAGATCTGATAGAGTTACTGACTTGGCGCCTTTATTGTACTTGTTTCTACTAACCCATCACCAAGAAATACTTATAAAGTGTAATCATTTAATTGCATATGGTGTACTGTCTGTTATTTGGCATGGTGGGGTACAGCACACAGCATCTACACAAACTTGATTACCCAGTCTGGCGGGGCCGAAGGCTTCTCCCCCTAGACGAAAGCGAGCTGAGTGAGCCTGAGGCTTACCAGGAGGCTATAGCTCTAAGAATTGTTACATACCTTGTGGGTATCTTGTGACTGCCTTTTGATCATGATGTAATTGAGTATCTTGTGAGCATGATGTAATTGTCTTGTGATGGTGGGGCGATGTAATTTTTCCGCCAGTGTGAGGTCACGAGATGACATGTTCCCAAAAGGTATATAACGGGAAACCCCTGTTGTTACGCAGGTTAGTTCGTTGTTTAATTTGTCAGTTACTCCATTATGCCGTGTATTCATCTCATGACGCAGTTTCATTTTAAGGTGGAGTTTTACTTTGTATTGCAAGGTACAGAATCGTTGTGCCGGCAGTTTCGCCAATCGCTGCCAGTTTTTGTTTGGTGTACCTTTGATTTACCTTTACAGTCTAGTATTGGAGAGTGAAAACCTTACCAAAGTACGGGAACCCGAAAGATTGAGTAAAGTTGGTGTCGTGCGGCGGTTTCATAAAGGATCGACCTTATTGAATCTTCATTCAGAAATAGTGACCTGCATCTGGGATAACTCCTGTAAGATCAGGAAGGTTTGTGCAGTGTTCATTCGTCGGGAAAAGGTCAGTTCCTTTAAGCTGTCTTATTTCCTTCGTTGTGAATCCTTTGGACAGAATCAGCAGTAACGTCACATCTTCAAAGAAATCTGTTTTCAGAGAGGTCTCTCCTTATTGACTGTATAAATCACTTGGACTTTTGAATTTACCACTTTAAGACTGTGTTCGAATTTACCACTTTAAGAACTGTTCCAGAGTTTTGCTGTTTGTTAAATTGCTGTATAGCAGTTAATTTCCGGTTAAGTTAGTCGTCTGAATAATTTTCGCTATTGTTGAGCAGAGTTTTACAAATGTTTATGTTTGTTTATAAAACCTGTCTCAATTCTATATTCATTGTTGCTGGTCACGTGACAGAATAAACCAGGAAATAATAGGCTGGTGAGCTACTATCAGTAGTGGGAAAGTAATTGGAAGATATTCTAAGAGGCCAGATATGAGTATTTGGATAGACAAGGATTGATCAGGAATGGTCAGGATGGCTTTGTGTGGGATAGGTTGTGCCTAATCAATCTTAGAGAGTTTTTTGAGGACATTACCAGGAAAGTTGATGAAGGAAAGGCAGCGGATATTGTCTACATGGACTTTAACAAGGCACTTGACAAGGTCCTGCATTGGAAGTTGGTAAAGATGGAACCCAGTAAATGGTTGTATTTGGTTATCTCTCTGACAAGAGTTCTGTGACTAGTGGAGTGTTGTAGGGATCAGTACTTGCCATCTATATCAATGATCTGGATGATAATGTAGTAAACTGGATCCCTAGATTTGTGGATGACACCAAGATTTGGGGTGTAGTGGACAGCAAGGAAGACCATCAAAGCTTGCAGCGGGATCCAAACCAGCTGGAAAAATGGGCTGAAAAATAGCAGATAGAATGTAATGCAGACAAACGTGAGGTGTTGTACTTAGGGAAGATCAACAAGGGTAATCTTACACAGAGCGGCAGGGCACCAAGGACTGCTGTGGAACAAACAGATCTGGGAATCAAGTCCATAGTTCAGTGGAAGTGGCAGCACAGGTAGATAGGGTCATTAAGAGAGCTTTTGGCAAATTGTCCTTTATAGTTCAAAGTATTGAGTCCATCAGTCGGGATGTTACGTTGAAGTTGTATAAGATGTTGATGAGGCCAAATTTGGAGTATTGTGTGCATTTTTGGCTACCTGCCTAAAAGAAAGATGTAAATAGTGTACAGAGAAAATTTACAAGAATGTTGCCGGTACTGGAGGACCTGAGTTATAAGGAAATATTGAATAGGTTAGAACTTTATTCCCTAGGATGTAGAAGATTGAGGGGAGATTTGATAGAGGTATATACAAAATTATGAGGGGTAGAGATAGGGTACAAAACAAACAGGCTTTTACCCCTGAGGTTGGGCGAGACTATAACTAGGGGTTATGGATTAAGGGTTGAAAGGTGAAGTGTTTAAGGGAAAATGAGGGTGGCGAGAGCGTGGAATGAGATGCCAGCACTTCGTTGAAAGCGATTTTGATTTAAATGTTTAGGAGAAGTTTGGATAGATACGTGGACGGGAAGACGAGGCAGTTTAAATGGTTCAGCTTGGACTGGATAGGCTGAAAGACCTGTTTCTGTACTGTTAGTTTTCTATGACTCGATGACTCTATTGTGTCAAGGAGTCATACCACATGTTAACAAGCCCCTTGGCCAAACTCATCCACACTGTCCAGGTAGTATACCTGAGTGAGTTCTATTTGGCCCATATTCCTCTAAGTCAAAATCAATGTACGATATTTATGTCTTTTTGCCAGGGTTGTCGAGTCTAAAACAAGAAGGCGTAGGTTTAAGGTGAGAAGGGAAAAATTTAAAAGAGTCTGAGGAGCAACTTTTTACATACTGAGGATGGTTTCACAATATTTATATATTTTATTATTATAAAAGATAATACTTACAAAAAAAGTAAGTAACATCCTTGTGAATCTTTTCTGTACCCTTTCCAGCTTAATGACATCTTTTCAGCAGCAGGGTGATCAATACTCCAATAAGGGTCTCAGCAGTGACTTGTACAGTGGTAACATGATGGCCCAAGCCCTGTACCACTGAATATAAATGTGCCAAATGCTGCTGTCACCACCCTGTCTTCCTGTTTCTCCACTGTTAGAAACTATGTGGCTATAACTATGAGCCTAGATCTCTGTCTTCCACAGAACTCTACAGGGCCCTGCCGTTTACTATATAAGCTCTTCCATGGTTTAATTTAACAATGTGCAAAATCTGACACTTGTCTGACTGAGTTAAATTCCATTTGTTATTCTTTGGTCCACTTCCCCAGTTGACCGAGATGCATTAGGTAGATTACTAGCTTAATTAAAATAACATTGATTTCTTTTGTCACACAAAGAACAGCATATGGGCATGTTGCAATTTTTGAGAATCTCATGGATTATACGATTTCTGCTAAATTGTTCTCATTTACTGCAATGGAATTATTCAATTTGGTCTTTGTAGCGTGATTTTCCATTGATCTAATTGCAGGAGTGGTTAAATAAAACTGATCAGAAAATCTTAAGTTATAAAATCTTGTAAAGCACTTTCTTCTGAACTAGTGTTTATGTCATCAGAGAAAACATTTATTCCAGCAGGTTTTTAAATTGCTGTTCAGACTGCCAGCTGCTGGATGTCAGAATCAGAATCAGGTTTATTATCACTGGCATGTGACATGAAATTTGTTAACTTAGCAGCAGCAGTTCAATGCAATACATAATCTAGCAGAGAGAGAAAATATAATAATAATAAATAAAATAAAACATAATAATAAATAAGTAAATTAATTGCGTATATTGAATGGATTTTGAAAAAATGTGCAAAAACAGAAATACTGTATATTTTAAAAAAAAGTGAAATAGTGTCCAAAGCTTCAATGTCCATTTAGGAATCGGTTGGCAGAGGGAAAGAAGCTGTTCCTAAATCACTGAGTGTGTGCCTTCAGGCTTCTGTACCTCCTAACTGATGGTAACAGTCATGCCCTAGTGCTGGAGGTCCTTAGTAATGGACGCTACCTTTCTGAGACACCACACCCTAAAGATGTCCTGGATACTTTGTAGGCTGGTGCCCAAGATGGAGCTAACTAGATTTATAACCTTCTGCAGCTTCTTTCGGTCCTGTGCAGTAGCCCCTCCAGAGCAGACAGTGATGCAGCCTGTCAGAATGCTCTCCATGGTACAACTATGGATGTAGAAGTTACAGTAGATTGCAATTGTAAGTTGAGTGACATGGCATAGGCTTCATGCCAACAATAAGTCATAATTCTGTTAAGACATCACCTGAGACTGGTAACTTAAAATTTAAAAAATGAAAGAAAAATTATTCAAAACAGTTATGGCTTGAATAATGGCTTTGTGATTTCATTTAAGGACATATGCTTGTCCTCAAGGTTTGATGAAAACATATTCAGGAAAATGGCTTACAAAATAAGGCAAAAGGCAAATTTGGTAACCTACACAATGCTTAAAAGTTCAATTTACAAGAGAGCTAAATTTAAAACAATTTTACATTTTGTTGTAGATCGTTTTTATATTTTGAATTCTTTAGCCAAAATTCCCTTACCATAAAATGTGGCAAAATTGTTATTTTTAGGTTAACACTTTTATAGTTATTACAGACAATTTCAAAATTTTATAATATGTATGAAGTGATGCATTGTGGCCAATGAAGGACATTTGTTCTGGATTTAAAATTCAGAACTGGTGGCTTGAGAATACTATGTGTTTGCTATGTTGGATAAAGTGATTTATATTTGCTGCTCAGGGGAATTCATGAGCTTGTTGTATTAGGTGTTTTAAATGTTTGCTTCAGCACCATAATGGAAATGCAGAATCACATTTCATTTAAGGATTTTTTAAAATCTCATTTTAAAAATTTCAGCCTTCTGGTTTATCCTCCCATCTTTGGTTGATACTGATACAATTGGCTGAATGCAGATACAGTTCTTTCCTTTACTCCTTTCTCTTGAGTGAAGAGACTGTATTATCTGTTTGGATCTTTGCAATGACAACTTTACGCAGTGGATCAAAGGTGGAAGCTAGCCCCAAGAGTCATGCAGCTGTGAATGCTTTCTCTAAACATTCATTGTTCTGTGGGGATATCATTTGCCAAACAAACAACCAGCTTGTCACTGACATCTCTATGCCTAGAGATGCTTTGCTTTCTTTCTTTTGCTTGTAATAGAAGCTCACCTCCATTTTATTCTAGTGGGATTTCTTTACTTCCTCCTTTTCTGTTGTGGCTGGGAGGTCCAGAGCTGTTCCATTGTATGAAGCTGGTCCAACTGGTTTGTGATTTGATAGTCTTGTCTCCATAAAATGGCTGCTGTTCAATAGTCTTTTAAAGAGTAAATCTGCATGTTTTCTACTTGTTCTTTCCCATGTCACTAAGGTAAGATAATTTTCAAGCATATGTCCTTAAATGCAATTTAAGTAGGTCAGGGATACTTCAGTAATGATCCAGTGCATTGCAACAGGTAACTGAAGACTATAATTTTCTAAAGTTACAATGCTCATAATAAATATAACAAGTTTCATTGAGCACTGCTCTTTCATTATCAATGACAATATATTTGCAACGTTAGTGAAATGGCTGGGAATTGTGAGGTTTGCATTGGAGTGTTAATGTTTTTATTGTGGGTCTCAATAGGGTTGGCACTGTTTCCCAGCTGAGCTGCAATTCAATTATGTTTCTGATGATTTTCAGGGAAAGTTATTTTCAAATACAAGGAGTACCTTGTAAGAATGATAACTGTGTCACCGGTGAATTTCTACATACTTTGTATTTGAGGGCTATAGATTATCATGTTCATAGAAGCACAGCATCTTAGAACTTAGACTTTGTGCTGGGGATGAATGAAGTATTCTTTGCAGAAATTCACATCAAAGCTGTCACTTAGTCCTTTAATTGCATTGGTGTGTTCCCATTTTTAATACAGTTAAATTATGTATTTATGTATTAACAATATGGTGTAAAAAGTGGAACAACATCACTTTGGTTTTTAAAATGAAAGTTGTCAAACTTGTGCTGATTTGCAAATTAGTTTCTGAAGAGATTTTTCAGATTTATTGTGGTCTTGAACTTTCATCATTTTATTTTTTACCTGCCAGGATTTGGCAGGCATTTCTCAATTGTAATAATCTTGTTTCAGGAATGCTATGTTTTACCAAGAGTGGAGCGTAATTGCAGTGTTTTCTAGGTTGCAATTTCTAGTATTGGCATTCTGGAAGATCTCCAGACTCCACGCTAGTTTTTTTGTCATGTTTTCAGTATTGTTGACATATATTGGAGCTGTTAAATTCAGGAAATGTCTGTTATTTGACAGTGTCCTCAATGCAGAGCACAATAAATATTGGAATGACATTTAAAGGACTGCTTCCAGCTTCAGGCAGCCTCAGATCTCACTGGTGATTCCTCTTACTGCTATTCCATAAGACCATAAGATAAAATTAGGCCTTTAGGCCTTTTGAGTCTGCTCTGCCATTTTATCTTAACTGATCTAATTTTCCTCTCAGTCCCAATCTCCTGCCTTCTCCCTATATCCCTTCATGCCCTGAACAATCAAGAATCTATCAATCTCTGCCTTAAATATACATAAAGACTTGGCCTCCGACTGCCTGTGGCAAATAATTCCACAGATTCACCACTCTCTGGTTAAAAAAATTCTTCCTCAATCTCCGTTGTAAAAGGTTGCCCGTCTATTCTGAGGCTGTGACCTCTGGTCTTAGACTCTCCCAGCATAGGAAACATTCTGTCCACATCCACTCCATCAAGGCCTTTTAACATTCAATTGGTTTCAATGAGGTCACCCCCTCATTCTTCTGAATTCTAGTGAATACAGGCCCTGAGCCATCAAACTCTCTTCATATGACAAGTCAGTCAAACCTGGAATCATTTCTATAAATCTCTTTTGAACCCTCTCCAGTTTTAGCACATCCTTTCTAAGATAAGAGGTCTAAACCTGCTCACAATACTCCAAACAACAGGAATTCTGCAGATGCTGAAAATTAAAGCAACACACATAAAAGTTGCTGGTGAATGCAGCAGACCAGGCAGCATCTCTAGGAAGAGGTGCAGTCGACGTTTCAGGCTGAGACCCTTCGTCAGGACTCTGGTGGACAGAGCGTAGGTGTTCAGCAAAGGTGTCCATTCGTCCTCCCCATCCCTCCCCACTGATCTCCCTCCTGGCACTTATCCGTGTAAGCGGAACAAGTGCTACACATGCCCTTACACTTCCTCCCTTACCACCATTCAGGGCCCCAAACAGTCCTTCCAGGTGAGGCACACTTCACCTGTGAGTCGGCTGGGGTGATATACTGCGTCCGGTGCTCCCGATGTGGCCTTTTATATATTGGCGAGACCCGACGCAGACTGGGAGACCGCTTTGCTGAACACCTACGCTCTGTCTGCCAGAGAAAGCAGGATCTCCCAGTGGCCACACATTTTAATTCCACGTCCCATTCCCATTCTGACATGTCTATCCACGGCCTCCTCTACTGTAAAGATGAAGCCACACTCAGGTTGGAGGAACAACACCTTATATTCCGTCTGGGTAGCCTCCAACCTGATGGCATGAACATCGACTTCTCTAACTTCCGCTAATGCCCCACCTCCCCCTCGTACCCCATCTGTTACTTATTTTTATACACACATTCTTTCTCTCACTCTCCTTTTTCTCCCTCTGCCCCTCTGAATATACCCCTTGCCCATCCTCTGGGACCCCCCCCCCCCCTTGTCTTTCTTCCCGGACCTCCTGTCCCATGATCCTCTCGTATCCCTTTTGCCTATCACCTGTCCAGCTCTTGGCTCCATCCCTCCCCCTCCTGTCTTCTCCTATCATTTTGGATCTCCCCCTCCCCCTCCAACTTTCAAATCCCTTACTCACTCTTCCTTCAGTTAGTCCTGACGAAGGGTCTCGGCCTGAAACGTCGACTGCTCCTCTTCCTACAGATGCTGCCTGGCCTGCTACGTTCACCAGCAACTTTGATGCACAATACTCCAAGTGAGGCCTCACCAATGCTTTATAAACCCTCAACATTACAGCCTTGCTTTTATATTCTAGTCTCTGGAAATCAATGCTAATATTGCATTTGCCTTCCTCACCATAGATTAAACCTGCTAATTAACCTTAAGGGAATCATGCACAAAGGCTCCCAAATCACTTTGCACTTCAGTTTTTTGTATTTTCCCTCCATTTAGACAACCCTTTCATTTCTTCTACTAAGAGCATGACCACACATTTCCTGACACTGTATTCCATCTGCCATTTCCCCCCATTCTCCTAATCTGTCTAAATCCTTCTGTAGTGCCTCTACTTCCTCAAAACTACTTGCCCCTCCACCTATCTTCATATTGTCCGCATACTTTTCAACAGAGTTGCCAACCAGAAAAGGCTCCCTTTATTCCCACTCTTTGTTTCCTGCCAATCAGCTACTGCTTTATCCATGCTAGAATCTTTCCTGTACTACCATGGACTCATAGCTTGTTAAGCAGCCTCATGTGTGGCACCTTGTCAAAGGCCTTCTGAAAATCCAAGTACACAACATCAAGCAATTCTCCTTTCTCTATCCTGCTTGTTATTTCTTCAAAGAATTGCAATAGATCTGTTGGCCAAGATTTCCCTTGAGGAAACCATGCGGACTATGGGCTATTTTATCATGTGCCTTCAAATACCCTGAGACCTCATCTTTAATAATCGACTCCAACATCTTCCGAACCACTGAGGTCAGACTTACTGGCCTATAGCTTACATTCTTCTGACTCTCTTCCTTCTTGAAGAATGGATGACATTTGCAATTTTCCAGTCTTCCGGAACAATTCCAGAATCTAGTGATTCTTGGAAGGTCATTACTAATGCCTCCACTGTCTCTTCAGCCACCTCTTTCAGAACTCTGGGGTGTACACCATTTAGTCCATGTGACCTTTCTATCTTAAGACCTTTCAGTTTCCCAAGAACCTGCTCTATAGTTATGGTAACATTATACACTTCATGCCCCCTGGTATCCATTACTACCTCTCCAGCATTGTTTTCCAGTGGTCTGATATCCACTTTCGACTCTCTTTTCCACTTGATGTATCTGAAGAAACTTTTGGTATCCTCTTTAATATTATTGGCTAGCTTACTTATGTATTACATTTTTTACCACCTTAATGACGTTATTTTAGTTGTCTTCTGCTGGTATTTGAAAATTTCCCAGCCCTTTAATTTCCCACTAATTTTTGCTCTATTATATGCGTTCTCTTTGGCTTTTATGTTGGAATTCATCTTTAGAATTCATCTTCCTCTTTGGGATATATATATCCTGTGCCTTTCGAATTGCTTCTAGAAATCCCAGCCATTGTTGCTGTGCCATCATCCCTGTCAGTATTCTTTTCCAATTAATTATGGCCAGCTCCTTTCTCATGCCACTGTAATTCCCTTTACTCTCCTGTAATACTGATCATCTGACTTTAGCTTCTCCTTCTCCAATTTCAGTGTGAATCCTATCATATTATGATCACTTGCCCTCAAGGGGTCTTTTACCTTCAGTCTCGACTCAATTCTGGTTCATTGCACAACACTCAATCCAGAAGAGCTGATCATCTAGTGGGCTCAACCATGAGCTGCTCTGAAAGGTGAACTTGTAGGCAGAAGCTCCCCCTCCTGGAATCCAGCACCTTTTGGCGGGCATTTTCTATCTCCCGTTGTAATTTGTAGGCCACATCCTTCCTACTGTTTGGGGGTCTGTATACAACTCCCATCAGAGTGTTTATACCCCTTGCATTTCCTTAACTCTATCCACAATAATTCAACACCTTCTGACCCTATGTCACCTCTTTCTAATGATTTGACATCATTTTTTACCAACAGAGCAATGCCATCCACTCTGCCTTCCTGCCTATCCTTTCCATGCAATGTGCATCCTTGGACATTAAGCTGCCAGCTTAATCTTTCAGCCATGCCTATAGTATCTTCCCTGCCAATCTGCAACTGTGCTGCGAGTTCATCTACCTTACTCTGTATACTATCCTCATTCAGATACAGCACCTTTAGTCCTGCATTCACCCCTTTCTATCTTGTCTGCCTTTTACGTTGCAACTCATCCTGTTGACTGCAATTTTGCCCTATCAACAGCCTTTCTTCACTACTACACGTTGCGTCTGTTTGTAAACCAGCTACCTCATCTTTAGCATCTTTAGCACTATTATCTGCCTTTCCTATGATACTTCCTGCATTGAAATATATGTAGCTCAGAACACTAGTCACACCATGCTCAACCATTTGATTCCTAACTTTTGTTTGAGGTCTTGCCAACATCTGCCTCAACAACCTCTCCACTAATTGTTCTGGCATTCTGGTTCCCATTTCACCCTACAACTGTGGTTTAAACCCCACAGTGTAGCATTAACAAACCTTTCTACTAGAATATTAGCCCCGCTCCAGTTCAGGTGCAAACTGTCCCTTCTGTACAAGTCCCATCTTCTCTGGAAGAGACCCCAATGATCCAAAAATCTTATGCCCTTCCCCCTACACCCAACTCCTAAGCCACGTATTAAACTGTATAATCCTTCTAGTTCTAGGCTCACTAGCACGTGGCATGGGTACTAGTCCTGAGATCACAACCCTGGAGGTCCTGCCCTTTAACTTAGCACCTAACTCCCTGAACCCCCTATGCAGAACCACTTCACTCGTCCATACTTACATGGACCATGACTACTGGCTGTTCACCACTTAACAACACTGAGGACTTGATCTGAGATCCTGCGAGGCAACGTACCATCCAGGAGTCTTGTCCTCGCCCACAGATCAGAACCTTCTGTCCGTTCCCTAACTAATGAATTCCCTACCACCACAACATGCCTCTTCTCCCACCTTCCCTCTGAGTCTCAGAGGCAGACTCAGTGCCAGAGACCTGATCACTGTGACTTTCTTCTATTCGGTCAACCCCATCCCCTCCCCCGACATAATCCAAGATAAAACATCTGTTGTTGAGGGGGATGGCCACAGGGGTACTCTGCTCTGGCTCCTTAACCCCTTTCTCCTTACTGACTGTCACCCAGTTTCCTGTGTCCTGCACCTCTGGTGTAACTATCTCTTGATATGTCCTATCTATCACCCCTTCAGCTTCCTGAATGATCTGTGGTTCATCCAGTTCCTGCCCCAACTCCTTAACGTAGATTGTTAGAAGCTGCAGCTGAATGCACTTCTCGCAGTTGTAGTCATCACAGATACTGGAGTTCTCCCTGCCTTCCCATATCCTGCGAAAGGGAACTACATTATCCTGCCTGTCATCCCTAATGACCCTAGATGAGCAGATATAAAGAGAACAAAATTTTTTTTCTCATTACTTTGCTTTCTTTGACTGAAGCCTCAAAGAGCTAAAGTCCCATGATCACCACTCTGACAATGTCCACTCTGATGATGCTGCTGTGATTATCCCTGCCTTTCTTTAATTTGCTGTTACCAATCAATCCCAGCTGCAGATTGGTCGCTGGTCAAAGCTCTATTGCATTCTAGTAATAGGTGACGTAGCTGATCTGCGCCATAACTTACCATTCACACTGCAATGCCACATTATTGTCAAAGGTAGGTTCAAAGTACATTTATGATCCAAGTATAGTACATATATACAACCTTGAGATTTGTCTCTTTACAGGCAGCCGTAAAACAAAGAAACTCAATCGAGCCCATTTAAAATAAAGACGGTCAAACACCCAATGTGCAAATAGAAACAAATCATGCAAACAATGAAAGTAAGCAAATGGCGTTCAGAACTGATGTTCACGAAAGTGAGTCTATAGCCACGAAGCCAGTCATCACTGCAGCAAATCCAGGAGCCCGTTAGTTGCAGACCACAGCCTCACTTCAGTGTAGAGAGGAGTAAACCTCATGGAGCAGTGAGCTAAACACCAATCCATCCCTCTCCCCAATCCTGACCTTTTCAATCCGGCCTGCCACTTAAGTTGGCCAAGCCTTGCGTTGTTCCTTGCTGTCGGACCCAGGCACTGCCGCCTTGCTGTGCTCTCGGTTCCGGGGCGGGGCCCACTGCCTTGATTTGGCCTGTATCCGCCCTTTCCAATCTGGCCTGGTACTTAATTTGACCATAAAGTGTGTTTGTTTGTTTGTTTGTTTGTTGTTGTTTTTCCCCCTCCCCCTCCCCCTCTCCCCCTCTTCTCCCCCTCTCCCCCCTCCTCTCCCCTTCTCCCCCCTCCTCCCCTTCCCGCCTCAGTGTTCATTCTCCCCCTCTCTCCCCCTCTCCTCGCCCCCCTCTCCTCCCCCCCCGACCTTGGTGTTTGTTCTCTCTCTCTCTGTCCCTCTCTCTCCCCTCCTTCCCTCCCTCCTTCCCTCCCTCCTTCCCTCCCTCCTTCCTTCCCCTTTCCCTCCCTTTCCCTCCCTTTCCCTCCCTTTCCCTCCCTTTCCTTCCCTCTCCCTCCCTCACCCTCCCTCGCCCTCCCTCTCTCTCCATCTCCCTCTCTCCCCTCTCCCCCCCTGTCTCCCCCTCTCTTCCCCTCTCTCTCCCCCTCCCTCCCTCCTTTTCCCTCGGTGTTCTCTCTCCTTTTCCCTCAGCAGATGAGTATGTAGCTTTGCAAGCTTACAGATTTACTTGTGTGGCTAGTTTCCTCAAGTGCAGGCTGTAATTAACCCCATATTTCAGCCACTTTGGTATACTCATATTTAGAATGCACTGTCTTTTGGTTACAGATATATCCCATCTACCTGAAGTCATAGCAGTTGAGCAATTGACTCCTTCAAAGTCACTAGCATAATTAAATAGCTGGATTTTAAATATGAAATAACCTTCAACGTAAGAGATACTTTTCAGTAAATGAGGTACAAAGTATACATTAAAAAGTATACTTAACTCTGAAGAGCCCCAGACTATTAGCAAAGTCTTTTATCATAAATTATTGCATAATTGGAAGTAAAAAACTGCATAACTCATTAAGGTTATCATAAGATTACATAAAAATATTGAAACTGTGACCTTCTGCATGTTCTCTCCAAAGTTTGATTGTTAGAATTAGATTTTACATATTATTCTGAAAGACTACAGTAACTGCCTATTCGTATTCATGCTGTGAGTGATTACACAAGAGCTGCATTTGGAGTCATTTAGTATGCTGTCTCTGAATTATTAATCATTTTTTCTCGAAGGAGTTATTTGAAGCACTACTGTAAGTGCTTTTGGGTGTTACAGTATCAAGTTTTTGCATTCTTACAGTTTCTCACATCAGCAGTAGCCCAGCCTGGCAGATCTGAATTAAAGCAGACTGTTGTATGAACAGACTTTTTTTTAAACTAAAGGTAAACGAAGGTTAAAAATTAAAATGAAATTTGTATTTCACTTCCATTCTTTTTCTTAGTCAGTGTCTTCCAGATGGCAATAACTTGGTGCTGTATTAAATCTCTCCTGTCCCCTTTTCCCTTGCCCGCAGTCTAACCAAGTAGTTGTAGAGGTACTGTTTCCTTATTGGCAAATCTATTAAACTTTGAAGTAAAAATGTCATGCAGAATTTTGGGGAGTATTATTCCACAATTGTGAATTAGAGGATCAATGTATAATATAAGATCAGAATAGACACAAGGACACTTGTCTCATAGAATCCGAAGTGAAATTCTGCTGATATAAAAATGACTTACAGGCAATATTGGTCTGGATAACTACTGTGTTTGATGAATAAACTTGAAGTCTTCAACGTGAAACCATTATTTGTGTGTGAGGTATGTAGACAGCTGGCTCCTAATAGGTAGGTGTTGTGAGGTGGTGTAATTTAGAATAAACGGTATATTTATTAATGCTGTCCATTGAGATGATTCATAATTGTGGCCTTGGTTGCGACTGATAAGACATGTCAGGGACTGGTAGTGCCGCCAACTACCAAATAATAACTGTTTTATTCATGGAGCTATTATTTGCATATATTACAACCTAATCCCCATCCTTTACAGAGTACTCAAAGATAAATTTGAAATAGTAAGGAACTTCTTTAATGTCTCATTGCTTTCTGACCAAAATGACTGATTTGAGTGTTGTTGAGTCTTTGACTTGCTGAGTCTTTGCTGGCTTTTGTAACAATGCCAATACAAATTGCTCCCGGGAAATGAAGGTGTTCTATCTTTACAGGCAACCATAGCTCAATTTTCTCTTTTCAAATCTTTTTGTTTTATTTTTTTCCAAAATAAACACGAGTACATCGAAGTAAACAACACTTACAATGTCTCAAGAAAAAAAAATTATATAAGGTTGAAAGAAATTTTGTGATGGAAAAAACCCCCTACTAAGCAAGAAACATGGGGAAAAAAGAAAAATCCCATTAGGTGTTCAACCCCAGAGCCATGCGTCATGCATAAAGCTTCTAAAGATAAACATCAAACCGCCAGCAAAAAAAAGTACCAAAAAAAATTTACACTTAGATCGTGGCGAATCCATCAATGGAACCCTTCATTGAAGGGTTCATACTCATAATAGTATCTAACAGGTCAGCATCCAATATGTAAGGAAAATTACTTAAATATTTTTGTAAGAAATGTCTAAGTTGCAGATACTGTAAAAAGTGTGAGTATGAAAGAGAATATTTATCAACTAATTGTTCAAAGGACATCAGTCTACCTTCTTTAAATAAATCCAAAAAAGAATTAATACCTTTATTTTTCCAAAGTAAAAAAAATTGGATCGCTCAAAGAAGGCTTAAAAAAGTAGTTTCGATAAATTAAACTACAAAGCTTAAATTTTTTAAGATTAAAAAAATTGCGGAACTGGAGCCAGGTTTGTAAAGAATGCTTAATCACAGGGTATAAATTTAAATTAGCAACTTAAGCTATTTGTATAGGCAAAGCAGCTCCCAATAATGAAGTTAAATAAAACTGTTTCCCAGCTTTCAATTCCAAATCTACCCAGATAGGCCGATCCTTCTTAATCAGCAGGAAATACATAAAAAACGCTTGTTTGGTAATCAAACCTCCATTGTCTGGAATTAATGGCATTAACAGCTTATAAGGCTGATCTGAAAGAACAGTTACTAAAAGTGGAGAAAGAGCAACTGGTTCTGGCATTTGTAGGAATGAATTTTTGTAAGGACTTCTGATTTTTGAATTTAAAATTGTGGGAGCTCATTTATATGGAGTTCAAAGTAAATTTATTACTAAAGAATGTATATGTTACTATCTTGAGATTCATTTTCTTGTGGGTAATTTTAGCAAAAAATACAGTAGAATTTTATGACAAACTATGCATGAACAGACAAACTGTGAGATGAACATTATACTGAGAACATGAGTTGTAAAGAGACCTCAAAAGTGAGAATCAGTTCAGGAGCCATTGGTTATAGGGTAATAACTGTTCCTGAATCTGGTGGCATTACGTCATGTCCAACGGTGTAGTGAGAGGAGGGCATGGCCTGGATGGTGGATGTTTTCAATGACAGACGCTGCTTTCTTGTGCAGTGCTTCATCTAAATGTACTCAATGGTGGAGAGGGTTTTGCCTGTGATGAACTGGACTGTTTCCACCACTTTCCGTAGCCTTTTCAATTCCTGGGCATTGGTAGTTCCCATACTAGAACGTGATGCAACTAGTCACGATAGTCTCCACTGTGCATCTGTAGAAATTTGTCAGAGTTCTGGGTGACATGCTGAATCTATGCAAACTTCTAAGAAAGTAGAAATGCTGTCATGGCCTGCGATGACTGTTAAGTGCTTCCCTGTAGGTCAGGCTTTCATAAGAAACAGCAGAATTAGGCCATTTAGCCCATTGAGTCTTACTTAGAACAGGCCGTTTGGCCTCAATGTTCTGCCAAACCAGCTAAAAAGCAAATCAAAAACACCCAAATGATAATCCTTCCTACCTACACAATGTCCATATCCCTCCATCTTCCTTACATCCATTGTCTATCCAAATGTCTCTTAAAAGCCTCCACTGTATTTGCTTCTGCCACCATACCAGGTAGCGCATTGTAAGCATCCATGACTATGTGAGCGAAAAAACACATCCTTCTTGAACCTTCCCCTTCTCACCTCAGTGCATGGTCTCTGGAATTAGGCAATTCAACCCAGGGAAACAGATATTCTCTGTCCACTCTGTCTGTGTCTCTCGTTATCTTGTAAACCTCTATCAGATCTCCTCTCAGCCTCTGACGCTCCAGAGAAAACAACCCAAGTTCATCCAGCCTCTCATGACAGCACATGCCCTCTAAATCAGGCAGCATCTTGGTAAACCTCTTTTGCGCCGTCTCCAAAGACTCCAGATATGGGCTAACCAGAATTTTATAAAATTGCAACATAATCTTATGACTTTTGAACTCAATGCCCTGACAAATAAAAGTAAGCATTCCATAAACCATTTTCAGGGAGCTATGAACTTGGATCCCAAGGTCGCTGCTTAAAACACTGTTAAGGACCTTGCCCTTAACAGTGTACTACCTCCTTGCATTTGCCACACTGTGGTGCAGCACCTCACTTTTATCTGGATTAAGCTCCAGCTGCTATTTCTCAGCCCATTTTGCAGCTGATTTATATCATTCTGTACTCTTTGCCAGTCTTCTACATTGTAATGTCCTGGTTAAGATTTCTACTGCTGTGCTGTAGGTACTTTAGCAGTTTTCTGCAAAATCATTGTGTCCTGCTGGTAGAATGCTTTGGTTTCAACTAAAGATAGTTGGAAATGTGGTGGAATCTGGAGAAGGTTCTATAGAGACGGGGCAAAGAGAGTTTTATGATGGACAGTAGTCCAGTTTGGAGTCTTTTGGTGGAAGCTGCAGAGCGAGACAGAAGAGAAATAGAATCCTGGAGCGAGGAAGTTGACATTGAAGTTATTCAACTTTGGTGATAACCGAGGAATGGAAAAGGAGATTAACTGAGAAGATGTTGGAATGCAAATGTGTCTTTTCTACTGACAAGTTTGATGTTGGTTGCTCCACGGTTACTTGCCACAGTATTAGAGTGACAGAGGACATATCTTTCAGAGAGCGGTCTCGGCGGTTAGCATCGGCAGAAGTCGAAGATGTTCAGTAGCACCTGCTTAGGTTGAAGGAAACTAAGTTCAGTCATGGGGCAGGGGGACCTGAGCCACTGGAAGGTACGAGTGTTAGACGGGGAGGCACCCCCTGGTAGACAGGGAAGTTCACAAGGAGTGGTTGAAGCTGGAGAAGCTGAAGATGAGATGTGGAAGTCTCAGAGAGTCAGGAAACCCCCAGCTAGGTTGGCAGAGGATGCACCTGGGAAACAGAGTGTTATGTCCATTTCCATGCTGAGATTTGCTGCTTCTGTTTACAAATGGATTGGGGATACTGAAATCACGAAATTCATTTGAATAATGGTTTAGTATGTTCCACAATCATAAGGACATGACTGTTCTTGGTGGAGGGAGAGTCTAATGCCTTGATTAAGATTTCTGCTGCTACGCTGTAGGTATGTCATTTTGGCAGTTTTCTGCAAAAGCAGTGTGTCCTGCTGGTAGAACGTTTTAGTTTTGGCTAAAGATAGGAAGCCTTG
The DNA here is from genome assembly GCF_030028105.1 of Mobula birostris. NCBI lineage: Eukaryota > Metazoa > Chordata > Chondrichthyes > Myliobatiformes > Myliobatidae > Mobula > Mobula birostris. Next base: position 43,827,638 of record NC_092376.1, read on the forward strand.
CTGTTCAGCTTAGCCAATCAGGATGGTTGGATCTAGAGAAAGTTCTAGAGGCGGAAAGAGTTTTTTGACACAGTAGTCTGGTTTGGGGTCTTTTGGTGGGGACTGTGGAGCGAGACAGTTGGAAGATGCCGCAGAATGCTGATGGAAGGAGAGTCCCCATTTCAAGATGTGCTTTGTGTAGATGAATGGCTCCAAGACAGAAGAACAATATGTGTGTGTATGTGTGTGTGTGTGAGAGAGAGAGAGAGAGAGAGAGCACGAGTCAGTTTGCTCGAGATGGTCTTTGAGGGGAGTTTGAAAATGTGGTGGGTATTTTCATGCAGACCGTAGGTCCAGCACGAAGAGATGAGCTCCAGTAGTTATGTGCAGGCTGGTATGGTTTAACCGTAATGGGCCCTCTTATTTTCTTTTCTTTTTCCTAATGACTGTCTGATAAAGCTGAAATTAGTATATCTACTTTCTTTATAATTTTCTGTGGCGTATGATCTGTTATTTCTGGCCAACTGATAATTGTGTACAGGCAGTATTTGCACAGCATTCACTCAAATTGAGGTTTCTTTAATCGGAACATCACAACGTATCTGTTTGGTTGAACCCCAAACCATACTGAGCCTAGATGTATATTGTTTATGAAGGTGGTCTTTTCATTGTTGAGTCGCGTGGCTGTTAGCAGAGGTCCCTAACGAGCCACGTTTGCATATGAACCCAGTTGGGAGGCGGGTTACATAATCTATCCATAACTCCACAAATCTTGATATCACATGCAAATTTACTAACCTCACCCATCCAGATGGTTTATATACTGTACATCATAAGTAGCAGAAATTCCAGCCCACTAATTACAGTCCTCCAGCTTGAATAAGTCCCTTTAATTACCACTTCACCACAGACCCTATGCATCTTAATCTTCTTGATTAGCCCCCCACAAGGGACTTTGTCAAATAATTTACTAAAATCCATATAGACAACATCCACAGCCCTACCCTCATCAATTTCTTCTGTCCCCTTTTCAAAAATCTTAATCAAGTTGGTAAGGCATAACCTGCCATGCACAAAGCCATGCTGGCTGTCCCTAATTAGGTCAGGGGTTTCCAATGCTCATATATCCTATCCTTAAGAATTTTCTCCAGTAATTTCCCTATAACTGATGTGAGACTCAGCGATCTATAGTTCCCAAGGTTTTCCCTTGTTTCCTTCTTACATAAAGGTACGACATTAGTCACTCGTCTATGGCTAGCAAGGACACAAAAATGATGGTCAAGGGCACAGCAATCTCATCCTTGCCTCTTTCAGTAACCTCGTGTAAGCCCCATCAGGCCTGGGGACTTATCCACCTTAATACTCAATACTACTTCCTCCTTGACCTCTAAACGCCCCAACATATTTATGGATTCAGTACTGATCTCCTGGTCCTGCATGTCCTTTTCCTTGGTAAGTACTCAAACCAAATACTCACGAAGTACCTCATTCTCATTACCTGCATCCAAACAGATATTTCCCCCTTCATCGTTGAGTGGTGTCACCCTCTCCCTAGTTGTCCTTTTACTCTTGATGTATGTATAGAATGCCTTGGGATCCTCCTTAATCCTACTGGCCAAGGACTTTTCATGGCCCTTCCTGGCTTTCTTAATTCCCTTATTTTGTTCTTTTCTGACATTTTTATACTTTCGTTTTTCTTTGTGACTAAATTAATCACCTCTCTGTGAATCCAAGGTTCTCTTAGCTTTCCATTCCGGTCCTTCCTTCTAACAAGAACATGCCTTTCCTGTACTCTGCGCATTTGATCTTTAAACACCCTGCAGATGTCTGATGTGGACTTGCCAGAGAACAGCTGTTCCCAATTGACACTTCTTAGTTCCTGCCTAATGCCCTCATAATTTGCCCTACTCCAATTTAAAACTCTCGCACAAGGACCATACCTATCCTTATCTATAGCTATCCTGAAAGATCTGGAGTTGTGGTCACTGTTCACCCACTGATAGATCAGTCACCTTGGCAGGCTCATTACCCGACACCAGGTTCACTACAACCCCTCCTCTTGTTGGACTGTCCACATATTGATTTAAGAAACCTTCCTGGATACACTGAACATATTCAGCTCCATTTAAACCCCTTGCACTAAGAAGGTCCCAGTTTATATTAGGGAAGTTGAAATCTCCCCATAACAACAGCCCTATTACTTTCACACATTTCCTTAATCTGATTGCATATCTGTTCTTCAATGTCCCAGTAGCTGTTGGAGGGTCTGTAGTACAATCAAAGTGATTGTACCCTTCCTATTCCTGACCCACCCAAATGGACTCAATGTCTGACCCCTCCATTATGTCTCCCCTGAGTGCAGCTGTGATATTGTCCCTGGTTAGTAGTGCAACTCTACCCCTACTTATACCTCCTTTTCCAAAACTACCTACTTATACCTACCTTTTCTAAAACTTCAAAAACTTGGTACATTAACTACCCATTCCTGTACCCCTCTCAATCAAATTTAAGGAATGGTTACACCATCGTAGTTCCATGTACTGATCCATGCTCTGAACTTCATCACCCTTACCCATAATACTCCTAGCATTAAGATATACACAATTCAAGCTATCCGACCCATCATATCTGTTATTTCAGTTTTGCCTTTCAATACCTTCTCTGTCATCTACCTTCTGGTCAGATTCTTTCTTACTGACCTGGGGATTCAGTTCCCAGTCACCTGCAAAGCTACTTTAAACTCTCCCCACTAGCATCAGCAAACCTCCCAGCCAGGATATTGGTTCCCTTCCAGCTCAGGTGCAACCCATCTCTCTTGTAAAGGTTACCATATCCCAAGAAAAGGTTTCAATGATCCAAGAACTTGAAATGCTGTCCACCTGCACCATCTCCTCAGTCACTCTTTCATCTGTGCAATCACACCATTCTTACCTGCACTAGTCTGTGGAGCAGGGAGTAATCCGGAGAACACAAACTTGGAGGTCCTTCTCTTCATCCTCTTTTCTAACTCTTATATACTGCATAGGATCCTTCCCCTTTTCTGCCCACGTCATTGGTGCCAATATGCACCACAACCTCTGGCTGATCCCCCTGGCCCTTTAGAATCTCCTGCTGCTGCTTGGATACATCATGGATCCTAGCATGTGGGAGGCAACACACTATCCTGGTGTCTGTTTTGCAGCCACAGAATCTCCTTTCTGTGCCCGTAACTGTTGAGTCCCATATAATTATCATACTGCCTGACTTTACCATTCCCTGTTGAGCCTCGGAGCTGGCCACAGTGCCACCAGCCCGACAGCTGCTGCCATGATATGATGGGTCATTCCTCCCCCTCCAGCAGTGTCCAGAGGGTATATTTGTTGCTGAGGGGAATGGCCACAGGGGAGCTCTACATTGACTTATTAATTCCCTTATCTCTCCTCGTGGTCACCAATCTACTGTCCAAAGACTGTACTCTGGGTTTGATCATCTCTTCAAAAGCCTTGTCTATAATATCTGCAGCCTCCCGAACGATCCTGAGTACATCCAACTCCAGCTCTAACTCCTTGGCCTGGTTAGTCAGGTGGTGAAGTTGGGTACATTTCCCACAGATGTAGTTGTCAGGGAATCCTGAATTCCCATATCCGACAGGAGGAGCATTCCATCTGGACTATTCTAGAACAAAAATGAAAAAGACTTACCTCTTCTTAACTGTGCTTTCGCCTATTCACACTGAAGTCTTTTAAGCCAAAGCCTTCACACTGGCAAACTCCAGCAATGGCTACTACGCTTGAGTCTATCATTCTTTTAGGTCTCTGACCCCGAAACTTACTGTGCCTGAGTAACCCAAAAAGATTTTCCTTGCTCTCCCAACTTCCGTAGGGCTTTGATACCGACACACACTCTTCTTGCCTGAGCTGCTGAGAAAAGCTTTTATTTTTCCTCTTATTTTCCTTCTCAACACTCTTCTCCTGTCTTCTCCCCATAAATCAAGAATTTATCAACCTCCTATTTAAATATACCTAATGACTTTGTGTCAACGGCCAACTATGGCAGTGAGTCCGTTAACCTATGCATGGTCTAATTTCCATGTAGTCTATTGTCCCTCACATATCAGTTAATTTTCTCCCCTCCTCCCCCCAACTCCCTCCTCTAATTCCAAAACCATGTGCTCAAACTGAGAGTAACTTACAACATTGTTAGCCTACTCCACTTGGGATGCGAACAACCTGAGGAAGCCTACAAGGTCACTGGAAGAGTGTGCAACTCCATATAGCCAGCACAAGAGTTCAGGATTGAACCCAGGACTGGAACTGAGGCAGGAATATCATCTCTTCTACCAGTGAATGACTGTGTTCTCATAGCAGATTAATTATGTGTGAATTTTAAAATCTGGATGACTCATAAGTCATTTACGTTATCTGTTTTTAGTCAAAGCTGTTTGTCCTCTGCTAAATGCAAAAAGGATTATTAACACATTTCTCGGTATTTTTTTCCATGCAGGTACCTGAACCCAGTGAATTACTAATGTCAGATCAAGTAGACGAAGAGAAAGAAAGTGAAACCAAAGTGGAGTCAACTAATGAAAACATTAACGACAAGCTGATCAACAGCTTAAATCCGTCCAACATTTATTACAATGGCAACATGAAATCATTGTGTAATGAATCTGCAAATGGGAGCATTGATATCCTGTTATCCATCGGTGATCCAGACTCTAGAATGTTCCAGAATTCAACTCCACAAAAAGTAGATAACTGTTGTGACCATAGAATCATCAAAGGACATGAAAATGGGGAAGATAATACGGGTCCTTCAAAAATAATGCAAATATTTTCAAGTCCTAGGAAGAAGGCCATTTGGAGCTCTGATAATAGACCCTGTTCCGTGATAACTTTGGAGAATTCTCCCACTTGGAATGCCTTATCATCCTTACGGAAAATGGGTTCTTTCAAAAAGTTGAAATCTTCCGTTCTTCAAGGAATTCAAGCAAGAGAAAACTCTGAGGTTATAAATGTGGAAAATTATGAAAATGTGCACAAATTTGTGCAAAATAGCACTGGCAAGAAAATGCAGAATAGGTCTTCTTGCATAGACCCTTTGCCTGATGTATGTAGCTCTGTCAAGAACTTTGCTTCAGATGGCTCAGAAACTGAAGATATTGATGAAGCCTTTTTGCGTCATACTCACCGATCACGGAGCATTAGACGTGCTTACAGGGCTGGTCGGATAAATTTAACTGATTGTGATAAATCACCCAGTCAAGAGGACTCCACCAGAGTTGTACTTCTTGGGGCTCAAGATTCAAACATTAATGATTTAGTAGTCACCCACTGTAAAAACCACAAAGTTATCTATAGAAGAAGCAAAAGTACTGATAACTTAAGCTTTTTCAAGAAAAGTTCATTTAAGAGGAAATCAGCTTCCAACCTTACAGAGTTAAAACTAAACAATGAAACTATAGGGCTGGAAAAGACAGTAAGCACTTCAGAAAACGATGGGGAAGCCCAAGGGAATACTAAAACCCAGTCAAAACATTGGAGGAGCCCAATCAGGACTAAAGGTTTTGACAGAATGGTGAGATTAGTGAGTAATGTTACAGATGCTGCAAGAAGGCGAGATAATACCTCAAAGGAGAATTCATCACTATGCATACAAGGAAATTCAACCGTTCGACCGAATAGCAGATTGCATGATGATTATTCTCGAAGAGTTTCTAGTGGTGCTGACAGTGAAAGACAAACATATAATTCCAGCTGGAAGAAAGATTCTTCTTTTCTTGAACCCTGTAGTCTATTCACCTCCCCAAACATTCCAACTACCACCATGCACATGGAAAAATCATTATCCTCACCAGAGCTTAAAGCCAGTAGACCTTCTCAGTGTTCCAACATAGATGTGATAAATCCAAGCAATCAAATTGCTTGTTCGCTCATTTGTCCTGCTGCTAATGAAGTTTTCCTCAACAATTCAAGTGATTTGACTCAGTTCACAATTAAAGATGAACAGTGTGGTATTCCTGACAGGCCAACTGTTTCTAAACCTCAGAGTCTTAGTGCTGAAAAGAGAAAACACAATACTACATTCCATTGTTCAAATCAAAAGAGTACTTCATCACTTAGCTCAACGGACAGTGATAGACGAATTGAAGAAGTTATCCCAAAAGCTGGAAGATGTCCCGTATCATTTCAGGATCTGGTGCAAACAGTGTACTTCGATGATGGTAATGAGGACAGTGGGATAAGCAGTTATTCACAGTTTAGTCTGAACACAGTAGTTTCTGGAATGGATGAAAAGAAGGATGAGGTAATATTATATGTCCTAAATAACCGTCCCTCAAAAATCTAATCATTTATACTTAACAAAGTTCAATACATGATAAATGTGATTAATGGCTATTATATCTACTTTTTGACACATGGATATGTATTAAAATATCTTCCTCAACAAAGGTGGGTTAATTATTCATTGAACACATCCTCTGAAAGTGCGTTGAATGGATGGCATCTGTCAATGCTCTAGTGTCACCAAAATTAAGTGACTCAATCTACAGCCAACTTCAGTGTGTATTTGCCATCGGTGAGCTAAACTAATATTTTAGCAGCATCTAATGTACTTCAACATAATTTGGGTGAAATTAATCACGGTCTTATCTCTGTCTTTAATGAAATAATTTCTGTGAATCACCTCCATAGATGGGTACCTTTAGCGTCCATGCCACTGTTGATTTAGTTTCTCTTTGCTTGAGGCTTTAGGAACTCAGTCCATTGCCTACAAACTTGCTTGATTCTGCACAAGCATGTCACTTTCTCTTCAAACTCTTCTCCTGATCCAATACTGGATTCACATTTCATTTATTTTGGCATCCATATTTGAATAATTATTCCTCTGTATTTCTGTATGTCAAATATATATAGAATTCTTGCAATGTACTTAAAGCCTAAGATCTTATCTAAATTTGGTATTGCTACGGCAAGATGAAATTTCTTGGGATAGATGTTTGTTCTTAATGAAAGAGTGGATAAAAATAGCTTCAGTAAAAGCCCTTTGCCCATCCATTTGACCTCAGGTCATTTTCAAAACAAACTATCCTGACACCTTGCATTAGGGAGAACCCTGCTCCTCACCAGCTTGTTCAACCATTACTAAAACCAGAACACTTAAGATCATGATATTTCTTAATCATTGCATTCCAACAAATGTAACATCAGATTAAGAGAATCTCTTGCTCTGCTAAAACCCTCAAGTTCTTAATAATTGTGATGGGGTTCTGGGGTACCATTGATGCTGACCCCCATCACCTGCCCTTGAGTGTAAAAGATGATTATTCACTATAGGATAAAATAACAACTTTTCAACTATGCTCGTAATGACCTCATTTGTAAGTTATTATGTTACCCTTTGTTTAAAATCAATGAATAAGGTAATTGAGATTTAATAAAGACCATAAAAATCTTTATCTTTTACATGTGTTTCAGTCTGGCCTTCCCTAAATAGAAAGACCACTTAGCTTGCTTTCTTTCTTTTCCAATCTTTTTATTAATGTCAAAATATTAAATATAACATAGTATTAATACAAAGCTATCGGCATTATGTTGTTAATAATTAGCACATATAAATATAAACTCAGTTAACACACGAATATTAAACCTCCCAAAATCTTACAAAATACAATACAATATAAGAAAAAAATACAGAAGTAGCATGAAAAAAGAAAAGAAAAAAAAACAAAATACCCCCCCCTCAAAAAACTAAACAATACTAATTAACTAAACTAAAGAAAAGAAAAAGACATGGCTGTTGTGTTATGACAAATAGGACCATTAGTGTCATTAACTCCGCTCCTCTCTCCATATATTTGAAAGTACTAGAATAGGTTTGGAAAAGGTCAAATTACATCATATGGAAGTGTTGAATAAATGGCCTCCAAGTCTTTTTGAATTTAATAGAAGGATCATAAGTGACACTTCTAATTTTTTACAAATTTAAACGCAACATAGTTTGAGAGAACCAATAGAAAGTACTGGGAGGATTAATATCTTTCCAATTTAGCAAAATAGTTCTTCTAGCCATTAATGTAACAAATGCAATCATCCGATGAGCTGAAGAGGTTAAATGATTTGGTTCTATCATTGGTAAGCCAAAAATGCAGTAATAGGGTGAGGTTGTAAATCAATATTCAGAACAGTTGAAATAATATCAAAGATATCTTTCCAGGTATTTTTTCAAAAAAGGACATGACCAAAACATATGAGTTAAAGAAGCTATCTCAGAGTGACATCTATCACATACAGGATTTATATGAGAGTAATAATGAGCTAATTTATCCTTAGACATATGGGCCCTATGTACTACTTTAAACTGTATCAGCGCATGTTTAGCACATATAGAGGATGAATTAACTAATTGAATTTTTTCTCATTTTTCAATGGGTAAAGTAAGCTTAAGTTCCTATCTTTTGAAATCTATATCCAACGGATATTTTGGAAAAAATTTTAGACTTAAATCCTTTTTGGAAAGGTGTAATAGCAACTATTTATAATATAATTATGAAAATACGTCCACTTAGCTTTCCAACAAGGTCCTAACTGGAACCACCAGACCATATCTATCTAGCTCCTAAATACTTTTCATAGGACCCAGGATCAATGATTTCCAAGCCCATCTTATTAGCCTTTCAACTCGCAGCATTTTTATAAATAAAGTGTTTTGAGACCATATAAAATCCACCTGTCTTTTTGTATTAATCTGAAGTCCTATGTTAACAAAATCCTTACACAGTTCTGAAATGACAGCTTTGAGAATTACCAACTACAGTGGCAATGGAAAGAGTCGAGCATGAAATATAATAATTGTTAAGATGAAAACAGCTCCCTTCCTTCTCTAATGTACACAATTGGATATCCATCACACAATTAAACAGGATTGAAGAGGAATAAACTTTTCTCGGGCTTCCTGCTGGGTACAGGTATAAATTATAATCAACATTTCAATGACAAACTCTGCCATCTTCATGAGGGATGATGCCTGGGCTTGTACAGGTATCGATTATAGACATGTCCAGGAATCATTCCTGATGAAGATGGCAGAGTTTGTCATCGAAACTTTGTTTATAATCGATATCTGTACCCGCGCTAAAAGCCTGAGAAGAGTTTATTCGTCATATTTACCAGGAAAACATGCGATTCTTTTTCATGATTGAAGGGCTTGGGCCACCTTGTATGACCCTCTCTCCCTTTTTGTAGAATTGGCAGCAGTTTTCTATCTCCTACGCTCAATCACTGTAGAAGACCCTGAGTAAAAGTCCAGTATTGATAATGTACTTAAAATTTATCTTGGCACCAATCAATAAATTAATTAAAATAGTAATAATCTGGTTACAAGGACTGGCAATTATAAAACCTTTATGCCATGCATTAATCATAAGCATTTAGCAAGATTCTTAGTAAAGGTCCTAATAACGGTGGGCTCATTTATAATAATTATAATCGGTCACCAATTATCAATGTTTTTAAGAATACCCAGCGCATCTTATTTTGGAATAATAACCTACCCTACCACATTTACTACATAATTGAAATGTACAAGAAAGGATTAATTGTTGTAAACAGAAGTAAAAAAAATCTGTTGTACAAATAAGTAGTGTAAACTATTCTATAAAGTTTAGTGATTTATTATGGTTAAACGTGATCAAAATTCATCTCTAATTTTGTTAATTTGTTTAAAAAATGTACTTTTATGTCAGTGATTCTAAATCCAGTGATGCCAAATCTTTCAAAACTATTAAGGAGGTAAGAGTGGAATGGAGAATTAAACTGAGAGGTGACTGAAAGACTGAGCTGAAGTGTGTAGACTGAATTGAGGCATTCTGCAAAGCATTCACCTAAACTGCTTTTGATTTGACAATTGAAAGTGGACAACATTAGGAACAATGAGTAATATGTACTCAGTTGAATACAATGCAAGTAAGTCACTTGGGAAGTCCGTGTAGGTGGAATAGAAGAGGTAAAGAGATAGATGTTATGTTTGCAGTTATGGGCATTGGTAGTGGTGGAAATGGGAAGTGGCGGGGGAGAAAACTGAAGTATCCAAAAGGGAACAGTTCCTTTAGAGTAGGGAAAGGGGAAGGGAGTGCGAAAATATTTCATGGCTCATTTGTTAAAGGAGCTAGAAGTAGTTAAAGGATGATCTGTTGAATTGAAAGCTGCCGGGGTAGAAGGTGAAGACAATATGAAAACTCTTGCTTTGAAAGAACTGAAATGCAGGATTTGAAACATGCAGCACAAGGCGCTGTCAGCTCGGGTGACACAGTCAGGAAAAGGAAGATATAGTGGAAGCACTGGCGTGATGGCATTTCCTGTAGAACAAGTGTAGCAAATGCAAAGAAGCCATGAGAATAGAATGGTGTTTGTACAGAACACATTCTCCCATCTTATAATGTTAAACATTCATCAAAAGGAAATGTTTATTCTTGTTTTTCTCTCTCCACAGATTTGGCTGACCTGCGAAATTTTGTTTTTTAACTAAATATGCAATTTTTTTTGGTAGTTTGAAACTTGATTTTGTTTTGCCCTCTGCTGGTTGATTAATGTAATTATGTTACAAAAATGTAATACTTTGGTATTGAGGGAGATACAAAAGAATCTACATTTCTAAGGTTCAGCTATTTGGGTATTAAAATAAGTTGTACTGATGAATCAGCTTTGGAAAATATCTGATTTTAATAATGTAATTGGCAGTAGAATAAATCTTAATTCAAATTTTACATCCAGCTATTCACTATTATATTTCCCTTGCAGTTTAGGATTCTAATTCCAGTGGGATGGAATTGAATTTAGATTCAATTTCCACAAATCTTCAGCTGTTTTTAAAAAGTTGACAAGAATTGGTGGAATTTGAATCTAAATTTAAAAATGTAACTCAAGCCTGCCAGATTTACATGGATAGATGTTTTAATAGCTTTTATGCAAGATCACAAAACATTTGGATTTAAATCATCAAACACAAGGAAATCTGCAGATGCTGGAAATTCAAGCAACACAAATAAAAATTGCTGGTGAACGCAGCAGGCCAGGCAGCATCTATAGGAAGAAGTACAGTCGACGTTTCGGGCTGAGACCCTTCGTCAGGACTAACTGAAAGAAGAGATAGTAAGAGATATCCCTTTTGCCAATCAACCTTCCAGCTCTTAGCTCCATCCCTCCCCCTCCTGTCTTCTCCTATCATTTCGGATCTCCCCCTCCCAAATCTCTTACTATCTCTTCTTTCATTTAGTCCTGATGAAAGGTCTCGGCCCAAAATGTCGACTGTACCTCTTCCTATAGATGCTGCCTGGCCTGCTGCGTTCACCAGCATTTTTTATGTGGATTTAAATCATTCTCTTTCTGTAAATAATTAAACAATGGGGAAAATCTGTTCTCCTATGTGTATTGATAATTAAATATTTGAGAAGGGAAATAGGCACGACTGCATCCCGTGATTAATAACCCATTAAAAGTTTCTTGTGCAAAACATCAATGATTTGGTGTTTGAATCAGTGGGTAATGACTATGGTGGTGAAATTGAACTTGTCATTGCAGCCAGAAAAGCAATGCAGAAAATTGGCAGTGGAATAAGAAGTTTTCCAGTTAATGGGGGAGCATATTTATTCCATGTGTACTTTTTCTTATAAGTGCTGTTTGGTAATACATTGGAATTTGGTTGTTGTGTTATAATGTCCAAGCTATCCTATGTGCTTTGTTTTTGTTTATCTCTAAACTACTTTTGTCACATTTTCTGAACTTGTAGCAGCATAAAATATTAAAGGTTAATTACTTTAATTTAAACCTTCTGGAATTTGAGATGTCCATTTACTAGGATCAGCTTTGTATTTTTTCATTATATCAAAGGAAGTCATTCATCCCATTTCATCTACACCAGCTTTGAGCAAACCCGCTACCCCTCTAATTTTCCTTTTAACCTATTCTTAGGTTCTACCATTCACCATATCCTGAGGCCACTTCAAAGTGGACGGTTAACATACTCCACGGAGCCTGCAGTGTGAGTCAGGTTTGAACTTGTCAGTGAAGGTGTGAGGCACAGATGTATTTGTTGTTTTTCTGCCACCCAATTAAAACATACAGCTGCTAATTCTGATTTGTAATTTATCCAACACACGTTAATACTTTCATTAAGTATAAATCACTAGTACACAAGATTCTGCAGATGCTGGAAATCTTTAGCAACACGCATAATGCTGGTGGAACTCAGCAGGTCAGGCATCATCTAAGGAGGCGAGTATGCATTCAACATATCAGGATGACACCCTTCATCAGGACTGAAAAGGAAGTGGATAGAAACTAGAATAAGAAGGTCCGGGGGAGAGGAAGGAGTAGAATCTGGCAGGGGAGGTGAGACTAGATGTGGGGGAGGGGGAATTAAAGTAATTTCCCATCCTACTAGAATAATAGGAGAGGATTTCTGTCCACTGTCAAAGGCAGGATCTCCTAGTGGTTGTTGTGTTAATTATTGAGGGATAGTGCAGAGCACACCAGGATGCCAGCATGCAGGATTCTCAACTGGCCTTTATTGATAATCCTGTTAGTACAGTATGTGAACTCCTCCCATGTGGGAGTGGCTAACCAAATAGTATAGGAATAACACTATAAACTACCACTATATCTCCCCTTCTTGAAACAAAAGAAAACTAGGTATCTCTTGTCCACAGACTGAACTGAAATTATAGTCACTAAAATTGAGCAATTCAGTTCACTTTACCAATAACATGTAAATTAGCTTTCTTACATAAAGTTAAAAAAGAATTGTCAACATTATGACTGTCTTTCTCTTTGCTTTTAGTGGTGTCTCTCTCTGTTTTCCTCCTTGTTTAACAAATTCCCTTCCTTTTAGAGCAGTTTCATTTTGTGAAATGTTTTCAACAATAGAACTCTTTAAAAAGCACTAAATCTAAAGGAGGTCAGGGTAGACTACCTGAGCACTCTGGCAAAGTGAGAGGATTATTCTGTCTCTTTAGTCACTTGCCCTAAGCTATTAGGCTATGGAGTATATCTCTGTGGTGGGGCAGGTAAGTGACCCGATCTGGTATAGGTTCCTGGAAGTGTTGGAATGGGTGGAGATTCTTGAACAGGTGCGTCCACCTCAGGTAAGTGATCCTTGTCATAAGGATCAGGTCACTCTATTTCCTTCTCTACCTTTCATGCACTTAGAAGGTGTCTTTTGCACACCTGTTCTGCCTGATTTTACCTTGTGACGTTCTGATCCCAAACAATCATGGTGCATGCTGCCGGAGCATTGTTCCTTTGGTGAATTGGTCTGAAAGCAAAACAGCTTTACCACTCATAGGCAGCAACAGTGAGTCTGAGATCATGCATGCTATTTGTTTTCTCATGCTGTGTTATCTCAAAACTTCTCACCTTGTCTCAGTCAGTAAGTGAGGTTGGAGAAGGAAAGGAAGAACGGGCAGGCTTGTTCTCAGTCTCCAGCCCATTGGTAACCCTGGACTGTAGACATTCACGAGAGATGTGGAGCGATAAGTTAGTGGTGCTTTGGAGGGGTCTTTTGCCTTCAGTAGGAAACTCTTAATAATCTGCGCTGTTCTTTCCACTTCTCCATTTGCCTGTGGGTACTATGGATTGCTTGACTGGTGTTTGAACTGAAATCCCTAGCAGAGGCTTTGAATTCTGAGCAGCTGAATTGTGGACCATTGTTTGGCTCAAGTGTCTCTGGTATTCCACGTCAAGTGGATACAGCTTTCAGGTGCTGTATCACTGCTGCTGAGGGTGTAGAGGACAGCTTGGACACTTTAACATCCCGTGAGTAGTAATCCACAGTGAGAAGATACTTGTCTCTTTTTCAACTCAAAAATCTTTGTGCCTGCAATTTGCCATGGAAAGTCTGGGAATTCTGTGGGACAGAGAGATTCAGCGTGATTATTGTGCAGTTTTCTGCATGCTTTACATTGCTTCACATAATCTCCCAGATGTGTGCTGAGACCAGGCCATGACACAAATTGCCTTACTGTTAGGCAACATTTTCCAATGCCTTGATGTCCTCGGTGGATTTGACTGATAATTTTAGCATGCGTGTAAGCGGGAATGACGAGTCTGGAGCCCTTTAGCAGTGATTCACCAAGACTGGTGTGTTTGTCTGTTTCAAGTCAGTATGGTCTGAGTTTGTGAGCTTCCTTTGGAACAGCTGGCTTTTCATGCTCACATGATTGTATGACCTTGCTGCAGATTTAGTTTTTTTTCAGCTCAGCGCAAATATTATCCAGTTTACTCTGTGATGCAGGAAAGCTTTCACATACCTGAGCTAAGTATGATGGTATCTTCCATGAGGGTGGAGTCAGCTTCCGTCTACTCACTTTTGGATGGCATCTTAAACAGAGCATCTGGTGTTGTGAAAGAGTTGCTGTGGACATGTTCAATGTCATAACAGTATCACGTAAGCATCATATTGAATCTTTGCAGGTGTGGAGGTAAGTCATCCAAGTATTTTGAATTGAGGAGGCTGACAAGTGGCTGGTGGACTCTTTTGAGTAGGAATTTAGTACCTATCAAGTAGCAGCTGAAACATTCACAAGCCCACATGAGAGCCAACATCTCTTTTTTCGATTTGGCTGTAATGCTGTTCAGTAGGAATCAGTGCTCTTGATGTATATGCCACCAGTTTCCATATACCACTGCAGTTCTGCATGAGCACTCCACCTAGGCCAAAGGAAGAGGCATCTGCTGAGAACTTGGCTACTTTGTTCAGATGAAAGAAGGCCAATGTTGGTGGGGAGATGAGCTCTGCTTTAAGTGATGAGAATGACTTCTGTGATGTGTCCCAGGTCCAAACATTTCTCTGAGAGAGGTCACGTAATGGCTTTGTTTTCTCTGCCAAATCTGGAATTAATTTTCCTTGCTGGTTTACCATGCCAAGGAAACTGCTGACCTCTGATACATTTGTAGGCTGTTCCATGTTCTGAATTCCTGCCAGTTTGTCTGAATCTGGTTGCACTCCTTCTGAGGACAGTTGGTGACCTAAGAACTTCACCTCCAACTTTGCAAATTGGCATTTCTTTTTGTTCAGGGTGGTTTCAGCCTGTTTGAGTTTCTCCAAGGCAGCTTCCAGTCTTTTGCCATGCTCCCCACTTGAGCCTCTGGAGATGACGGTATTGACCATGTTACAGACTACTCCTTCCAATCCTTCCAAAATTTGGTACACCCTCATCTGAAAGAATTCAAAGGCTGATGTTGCCAAAATGGAGTCTCTTGAAGCATAGTATGATAAGGGTTGTGAGCTTCTGTGACTCGGGAGTTAAATGGATCTGCAGGAACCTTGAGTTTGCATCTTGTTTGGTGAAGAACTTTGCTCCACCCAGCATACCAATGTATGCTCAACAGAGGGTAGAATATACTTCCTCCACCTCACTGCATTATTCAGCTTGGTTAGATTAACACAGATCTTCACTGTGCCATCTGTCTTAGGAACAGGAACAGTGCTTGCACACCAGTCAGCTGATCCATTCCCTCTAGTTATGATGTCAGGCACCTCCCTTTTCTCATGATTAGCTTTAGTTTTGTTCATCAATGGGATTGGTATAGGCCTCATTGTGATCAGAGAGTAGGTCAGTACTCCTGGGCTCAGTTGGATAAGGTATTCTTCTTTCGGTACCCCTCGGTCTGTGAACAGCCCTGGGTATTTCCCCTGCCACTGAACATTGATTAGTGAATCCAACCTTCAGCTTCTTGATGATGTGTTGGCCCAGTAGAGGTGAGAAGAGATTCTGAACAACATAGATGTCCTCTTTTAACTGTTCCTGATTTTTACAGATGAAAGAAAAAACATATTCCTTTCACATTTTGGTTATGTTTCCCTAGTCTTGTGAGCATAGTGCCTGTTTTTTTAACCAGTTTTATGAACAGACATTCAGGGATGGCTCTGCTCCAGTGTCCATTTTGAACTTCACTGCTTCATTTTGCAACTGAACTGTAGTACACCAGCCTTGTCTATTTGAATCTAGAGTCCCAAGGAAAGCTCTCTCTTTGTCTAAATCATGGTCTTCTTTGACTCCTGAAGAGCTGTTTTTGAGTGATAACTGGCTTTTATAATGGCCAACTCTATTGCATTTGTGGCGTTTCACTTCTTTTGCTAGACAGAACTTTGACATGGAATGGAGACTTGCCACATTTCCTACAATTGACACTTTCCCTGCTCTTAGTTTCGCTTGTCTGAGCTGAGCTCTACTGTCACCTCTTTCTGTAGTCTTTCTGATTGCACTTTGTTTGTACCCTTCTCTTTGTATAGCTTCCAGCTTTATCCTAGCATCATTTTCATGCCTGAGTTCTGTCTGTTGCTGATGAACATTCTCTCTCTATCTAACCATAGTAACAGCTATCTCTAGTCTGAGATTTGCCTGCAGCTGAAGTCTCTCTGACAATTTGTTGTCCAGTAGCTCAACAATAGCCCTGTCTCTAATGAGCTCGTCTCACAGGTTTCCATATGCAAAGTTGTCTGACAGACCATACAATGCTGTGATGAAGTCAGTTACACTTTCATCTGGCTCCTGTTTTCTGGAGTTGAACTTTGCATTTTGCTTTCCTGTGAAATATTCTTAGAATTTGCCCTGCACTGTTTTGTACACCTTTTTCTGACTGACTGACAGTTCTAATCAACACATGAAGTTATCTACTTTGTCACCCATGCAGTCTATCAGTGTGCTTACTTGATGCTTTTCTGAAGCCTGAATGAGATTGCTTGCAACCCTAAATCTCTCAAAAGTGCCTGAGCCATTTCTCAAAGACTCTTGGTTTAGAGAAATCAAATGTCTCAGGAGGCTTTATTAGGCAAGTAGATGTAGGTACTGCAGGTATTTGCTCCATTTTCCTGTTTGCTTATTTTTTCTTTTGTTTATTTGTACTACAAAAATCTTCTTTTCCTGTCCTGAGAGTTTGACTGACTTCTCTGCTGCATCTGTGCATCTGTGCACTTACTCAGGCTAGTGGCCCACAGATTATTACAACGTATCCTTGTTTGAGTGTAGCTTGAAGGTATTGCCTAGCAAACCTGACCCCTTCTCAGCTCATGCCTCATGTTCGCAAACTAGCATAGGCAGTTTAGTTGATATGTCTCTGGATATTTTTCATAGCTATACGAACAAGAGCAGTCTTATTATAAATTCTTTCTTGTTGGGGATCTCACTTAGTCTGCAGCATCAATTCTTTGTTGATGAACCACTTCTGACACCATGTTGTGTTCATTATTGAGGGATAGTGCAGTGCACACCAGAATGCCAGCATGCAGGATACTCAACTAAATTTTATTGACAGCCCTGATTGTACAGTATGTGAACTCCTCCCATGTGGGAGTGTCTAACTGAATGGCACAGGAATAACACTAGTAACTACCATGACACTGGCCACCCATTTCATTTCAAATTCCCATTCCCATTCCCATTCTGACATGTATGTCCATGGCCTCGTCTACTTCCACGATGAGGCCAAATTCAGGTTAGAGGAGCAACACTTCATATTCTACCTGAGTACCCTCCAAACTGCTGGTTTCAACGTCGAATTCTCTGACTTCTGCTAATTACACCCCTCTCCCCAATCCTTTCTCTTTTTTTTTATCCCATTCCACATTCTGTTTACCCTCTTACCTCCCCATCACCTCCCTCTGGTTCCCTTCCTCTATCCCTTTCTTCCATGGACTACTGCCCCTTTCCTTTCCAGTCCTGATAAAGGATCTTGGCCTGATGTATCAGCTACTTATTGTCCTCCATAGATGCTGCCTGACTTGCTGTGTTCCTCCAGCATTTT
Source organism: Mobula birostris (assembly GCF_030028105.1). Taxonomy (NCBI): domain Eukaryota; kingdom Metazoa; phylum Chordata; class Chondrichthyes; order Myliobatiformes; family Myliobatidae; genus Mobula; species Mobula birostris. The sequence goes on from NC_092376.1 coordinate 43,845,397, forward strand.
GTGTATGTTAATCGTCATTAGTAATTTACACTATCTTCAATGAGGTTCCACCACCAGATGTGTCTTCCTCTCCCCTCCCTTTCAACATTCTGAAGGCATTGCTCCCTTTGGGATTTAGTCCCTTGTTGTACTCTCCATTTCTACTAACCACTGTCCTTCTCAAGGTACTGTAACCCTTCAGTGTTTTAGCGAAAAGATACCTTTGTTTATTTCTTTTTGTTTGTATTCTTCTCCATCCTTTACCAGAACCCTGTCACTCAATTGGGATTTTATTTGATCCCAATCAGTGGTAATTGAAAATCCACTGCAGATCAGATATGCAACTGCTTGGATATATTCCTGAAGGTTTGTTGAACTTTGGATCATACGAGAACCTCTAACACCTTGTATAAATATATGCATAAATCTTGTACAGAGTAAAGTTCAACACACATCACACTTTCTGTTGTCCCATGTTTGAACTAGCACTATCATAATGTTTGCTCTATTGATTTTTTCATTGCTTTTCAGTTTTTTTATGAAATAATACAGCCATTGTTAATACCACTGATCCTCTTTGTTTCTGAGCTGTGGATTCCTCTGCACAAAGTCAGTTATATGAAGCACAATCTTTGAAGTCCTTCGGGAGTATCAGTATTTCAAGTGCAAACAGGATTACTGTTTTCTTAGCTGGTTAGAAATATCACTGCACTGACAAGTGACCCAATAAATGCAACTTGAATGATGTTGTCCCATCCATCAAACACAAGATTTCCCCGCAGAAATATGCTTTTGACTGCAATCTAAGCTTGCAGTATTGCAAAACAGAACCGGCCAGGCCATATTGCATCTTATTAGTGCAAGTCATATCTAGGTCGAAAATTAGCTGTCAACAGATGATTGGTATAGAAAATGAAATTAAGCATTAGGATGCAAACACAAGGAAATCCGCAGATGCTGGAATTTCAAGCAACACACACACACACAAGATGCTGGTGGAACGCAGCAGGCCAGGCAGCATCTATAGGAAGAGGTACAGTCGACGTTTCAGGCCGAGACCCTTCGTTAGGACTAACTGAAAGAAGAGATAGAGATTTGAAAGTGGGAGGGGGAGGGGGAGATCTGAAATGATAGGAGAAGACAGGAGGGGGAGGAATGGAGCTAAGAGCTGGAAAGTTGATGGTCAAAATGTGGTCGAAAAGTTGAAGGGCTGAACAAATTATAGATGATGTTTTTAAATCCTCTAACTCAGGGGTTCCCAACCTTCCTAATTCCATTAAGCAAGGGGTCCATGAGCCCCAGGTTGGGAACTCCTGTGACTGAAACTTGAATCTCTGTAAGGCATTCCAACAATGCTGATTGTTTATATCTTTTCTTTGCTGCACAGGCATTTTTTTCTGATTGAATTGGTCGAGGAGAGATATACAAAGCAATTAAGGATTGCCTGTCCAACGAGTATATATCTGCTTTATTTAGAGGAGTATAAGCATGAGCAACCAATAGAAGTATTTCTTCCTTAGTGCCAAACAAGCTGACTCACTATTAAGTAGAAACTCATGGCCATTTTAGGAGAGTTGGTAGTCCTAATGCACTATGGCTTGGCCTTTGGAGATTTGAAATGATCCTAAAGTTTGTAACGTAAACTGGTTTAGTAGTTCTTGTAGTTGACCAGATTTCTACCTGGCCTTGGCATTGCATCAGGTACAGCTAAACAAATACAAATATTGCCGGTCCTGGAATTTTGAATTCATGGGAACTGCTGGAAACTTGCAGCAGGTACAGAAACAGCTGCAAGCACCTTTTTACTATGTCTTATAGCAAACAACGGTTAAATCCGAGTGGATCAATCATGATTGTATTTATTTTACATGCCGCAAAGGAGGACCATCACCACTCAAGAACTGGTGATAGCTTCGAGAGAAACAGACAGCATAATCCCTCCTGTATACCAAGTGTTAGCTAATGTCTGTCAGTTCATGGTCAGGGTACATTCTGTATGCCTGCTAAATCAGTGTACTTGGCATTCTTCCAGTAACATCTTTCTTTCTGCAGTCTGCCATATACTTGACGTCCATCGGCATAATGTTACACGAACACCATAAGCAAAGTACTCTGGTACAATACAGGTTCCATTTTGTAACAGACAAAAATGCGATTTTGTTACTGCAAGTGAAGTACACCCCCACACAGTTGTGAAGAGAGAAGAAAGTTTTTATGTTTTTGGTCAATTATCTGATCAGAACCAGTGAAAAGATCGTCAGTACAAAACACTAATTGCCAAAATCTGCACCATCCGCCGAAGGTGGAATTTCCCAGTGGTCAGCCATTATATTTCCAATACTCTTTCCTGTTCTGACATGTCGATCCATGGCCTCCTCTTCTGCCACGTTGAGGCCACTCTCACACTGGAAGAGCAACACCTCATATCCCATCTAGGTGGCCTCCAACCTAATGGCATGAACCTTGATTTCTCCTTCCGGCAATTTTCTCCCCTTTTCTTTCTTTTCCCCTCCCCCTTTGCTCTTCTTTGCCTCTTTCTCCATCTGGCCTCATACTTCTTCTTTTCCCGTGTCTTTCACTTCCCCGTGGTGTTCCTCCTCCTTCCCTTTTTCCCATGGTCCAGTCTCCTCTCCTATCAGTTTTCTCCTTCACCAGTCCTTTACCTTTCCCAACACCAGGCTTCACCAATCACCTTCTAGCATGTGCTACTTCCCCTCCTTCCACCTTTTTACTCTGGCATCTTTTTCACTTCCTTTTCCAGTCCTGATGAAAATGGCCTCGCCCCAAAATGTTGACTGTTTATTCCTTTTCATAGACGCTGTTTGACCTCCCGAGTTCCTCCAGCATTTTGTATGTGTTGCTCTGGAGTAGTAGTGGTAGTAGTTCTTTTCTTTAAGTGTACATATCTTTTAAGAACTATATCTGCAGTGATTAGTTGCTCATTGCACAAGATCCAAATGGTTAGGATCCATGGGGTCTAAAACGGGTCAGCAGATTAGATCCGAATTTGGCTTGGTAAGAGAACACAGAAGGTGATAGGGGGAAGCATTACTTGCTTATTTGAAGCCACAGTAGTCAGTGCAGAGACCTTTACCCATTAACAATTTGTATTTGAATCATTAGTAAGTTTATAGGCGACAGAAAGATTGGTGTTGTTGAAGACGAAGTGGATAATCAGAGTACAGGATGATATTAATCAGTTGTTAAAATAGGCAGAATAACCAGTGGAATGTAATTCTGATGAGTGCAAGGTGATGCACTTTGGGAGGACTAGCAAGCAGAGGACTTTGACAGTGAATGGTAGGTCCTGAGGTGGTATTGAGGAACAAAGGAATCTTAGTGTACTAGTTTGAGGATTCCTGAAAATTATAGCACAGGCAAATAAGGTGGTGAGGAAAGCATATGGAGTTCTTGCCTTCATTAAACTCGTAGAATCAAAACAGTGAGGCTTTCATACAACGTTATAAAACACTATAATAAGGAAGGAGGTGATTGCACAGGAGGGAGTGTGGAAAAGATTAACCAAGATATTGGTGAAATGAACTGATTCAGTTATGAGGAGAGCCTGCAGAGGCTGGGTTTTGTCTTCCTTGGAGTGGAGGAGGCTGAGAGGGTACCAGATGGAAGTATACAAAAGCTTGAAGGGCATTGATAGTATAGATTATTGTAAACTTTTCTCCAAAGCAGAGGTACTTAAAACTTGAGGATATAAGTTTAAGGTGAAGAGAAAGTGGCTTAGAGAATATATGAGGAGAAGATTTTTCCATCCAAAGTATAGATTCTGGAATGCATTTCCTGAAAGGATGGTAGAGGGAGGTACATAGACAAATTTAATAGTAATACTACACATGAGTAATTAAGTGATAATTAATTTCAAAATAACCAGATGAGAACATCGAGCCATTCAAGAGAAGCATTATGAGAAAAAAAAGCGCAAGAAAAAGATTTAAATTTCTACTGCATTCTTAATTTTACAATATTGGAATCATTTTTTATATTTTCTGTTCACATTTGGGGCGCTTTGCTAAGCGCACCATGGTATCTTCCATCTAGTCAAAATATTATCGACAAAGTTCACAATGTATTTTATAATTGTCTTTGTGGATATTAAATTCCTTCCTTTTTTTTAAGTTAATGCTTCTATTCTTTGAAGATTTAGTACTGAAATAGAATTCCTATGACCAGCCAATAAAGAAGATCTTACTCTGTCTATTTTCTACTTTCCCTCAGCGAGTTGGATGATTTCTGTAATTATTTTGCTTTCAACTCAGCTGTTGTCGCAAATGCTCTGTTAAGATCAGTGTAATAACGGATTCATCTTTTAGAGAATGCTATGCCGAGTGAACAATCAATTATTGCATCTTCTGTCATACTGTCTCAAAACCCAAACTTTGATGATTTGCCTTTTTGGAAATCTGCTCTAGTAAATCAGCAGTATCCACAGTATTAAAAAAATCTAAAGAGAAACAGTTTGTGGGTGTTTCTGGCACCGAGTCAAAGAAATTGAATGCTATGATTATTTTATTTTGTGTAGTAAAACACTTATGCTTTAACATTCATTGTCATGCAAAGATGGGTGCATATTTTTAATAAATTTCCCTTTGCCATCCATAACCCAAATAGCATTAAGCACATTCCTGTTAATTTATGTGTGTGTGTATGTAATTAGCTTGGATAATTCTGATTTGCCTACCCCTGTTTTCTCAGTGTTCTTCAATTACTTGATTTTAGAAGAAAGCACAATTCAACAAAATATGCATATCTGAGAAGATTAAGACTAAGTACGGTGGAGACTGTATTGGATATTTCTTAGATCTGTCAAGTTAGTGTGAATGTCTACTGTGCCATACATTAGGAGTTGACATTGAGACTTTTGTACAGAAGAAATCAATTTTGAAGTTAAGCAGTAGTGTTAGTAAACATGATGCTCTGTGTTCACATTTGAAAGGTCTCTTCCCTGGAAGATGAAAAGACAAACACACAGAGAATTGCTCAAAGACGATGGAACTGTGGGAAAGGCAGGCTGCGACAACGGCCGCTTTCAGACTGTGGCCAGTTTGCAAGCATTAACTTTTCTATCCCAGAGAATGGTCTTCCTATTCAGCCTCAAAAAATGGAGTTTGGAGATTGTGAAGGTAGCACTGAGACACCTTGTGTTGACTCCCAGGCACAAAAATATGCCAGTATTCAGCAACATCGAAATGAAAAAAGAAGACCCATCTCTGTAATTGACGGGTTTAATATCTACGGAAATAATAAGTCTGAGGAAATGGACCTTTTTACGGTACAAGTAAGATGATGCTCTTGCTGCTTCTACTATACAAAAGACTTTCCCACTTTACTCTTATCTTTGAAAATTTCTCTTCTGTTCTTGATGAAATTCATATATGGGAAGTAGACTTGTTCCTTTTTATTATACAAATTCAAACACTGATTTTTTAAAATGCTTTTTGCCAAAAAAAAGTGAAAGGCAATAATATCTGCCAGAGTATGTTTATCTCTTTGAGATGAATTTCATTTCTCTTGCCCTTAATTAATTTTGGTGACTGTATCGCAAATTCATGAATCTGGTAAAAGTGAATTAAAATTGTGATTATAAAAGCTATTTATTTCATGCAATGCTTTGACTTATGAAAGGATAGTTGATCTATTTCCCATGTTTTAAAGTTGAAATTAAGTGAAATTTTATTTTTTGCTTACAATCATCCAGAAGAATCTGTAAAATTTTCTGTTTTGATTTGTCACACAGTAAGATGTTTTCAGTGGGATTACAGCAGAAGCAGCAATGTTCTTTGAGGATTTGAGTTGGTGAGAACTTGTGAAGACTAACATCTTCAGTGTTGCCAAAGAGAAAGTTCAGAATTTTTTCCTTTGATTGTTTTGGAAAATAAATTGTTATGAACACCTTTTATTGCAGGTACTACTGGCAAGTCCGACATCTCGTGTCCATCCCTATCTCCTTTCAAAAAGGTTTTAATGAACTGTCTTCTTGCACCTTTCCAATTGTTGGGTGTGAATTCCAGGAGTTAGACCCACCCAATAAAAATAAATAATAACATATTTCCAGGTCTATATGGTATATCACTTTGTTGGGAGAGGGCAGGGTAATTTGCAAGTAGGTATGTTCCCATGCTTTCTGCCCTTCCACCTTTTGCTAAAAATTACTATTTAATCCTTTTTTTAAATCCAGGTGAATCAAGACTGTCTTGCATTCTCCCATCCACCCTAATTGTTAAAGTTAGTTCCTTTGTCTTAACTATTATAGAATGATTGAGTCAGTCATGAAAAGAACAATCCAATTTAATCTATTCTCCTGCTTCCCCCACTCCAACCCCCTTCCTTTCCATGTAACCTTGAGGTACATATTCAATGAAAGTTCCTATGAATTCTGATTCCATTGGTGGAGGTGGGAGGAGGATGGAAGTCTTAATTGTGATCAGGCAAACCTCTGTAAGCAATTGAATTTTGGAACTACTTTGCCTGTGTAACTCCTGTTACAGTAAGTTGTTTAGAAATTTGTCAGGCTATTAAATCTTAATAGAAAACTTTGGTCCACAACAAGTGTAATAGGGAATTAAATGGTGATGGGGAGTACAAAATTAAGTATCAGGATAGAAAAGTTAAGAAACAAAAATAATGTTTTTTTTAACTTAAAGGGCAAACTATTAGGATGGCTAACTGAATTGCCAGCCTTGCCATAGAACAAAGATAATAAAGGTCAAGCAGGTTACTCTTATCGAATCAGTGCACAGTGTTATCATCACAGCTTGAAGGTGCAAATATGTGGAGTTCAGACTTGTGTGAGAGGCTTAAGGAATCTCGGCTTGCAAATATTGTGGGACTGGGACTAGAGTACTATGGACATTATCACCATGAATCAGCACTCAAAGGCAAAAAAAATGCAATAAATGGAAAAGGGAGAATTTTTGATTTAATCAGTTTTTGGTGCAGTGTGATTCAAAATATTTTAGGTCAGAAGGTTTTTTTTTGCTGAGTTAGCTGGACTTCTGTGAGCAAAAGTTTAGATGCTACAGGTGACTTCTGAATCCTTTATTAGAAGGTGAAAACTATTCCTGATTGATGAGTCAAAGAAAGTGGCGAATAGCAAAAGTAGAAACTACAATCCCTGGCCAGGCCCATTTCTCCTTAGAATATCCGGTAGTATGAACCCATTCCTGGTAATTCTGCAATACAACGTACTGAAATAAATACACTTCAACCTATCAACCCACCTTGTTCATTAACCTGTCCCTGCCTGTTCTTCCTTTCAGCCTGCTGGATGCTTACCCCCCTCCACCCCCCCGCCGACTCTCTTTCAGAATGAACTGCCCTCAATCAAAATCTTGACCCAGGCACCAGTACAGCATCTTGGATTCTTGCTCGTGGCCACAGAAACACCTGTTAGTGCCCCTGACTATAGAGATTTATCACTTAAACCTTGCCCTTCTGCCACTACTCTGATTAATGCTGTCATTTCAAGTTCACTTGTCATTCAGCCATACACATGTGTACAGCTAAATGAACCATTGTTCCTCTGGGGCCAAGATGCAAAACACAGTTCACACAGTCACAAAATAACATTAGCACAGGTCGCTGAGTACAATGGCCTGAAGATTGACTGATTGACATAAAGTATAAGGTACATGTTTATATTAGACAGTAGTGAAAGAAGCTGTAGTATAAATACTTGACACAGCAGCAATGAAAGATGAAATATCACCAGCGCAGAATGAGAATATGTCTGTGAGTTGGGGAGGGGAGGATGAGGCAGGGTATTCAGACAAGGTGGACATGTGTACTGGGTGGCACTAGGGTTTAACGAAGACTAACAGCCTGGGGAAGAAGCTGAGAAGCTGTTGCCCAGCTTGACAGTTCTGGTTCTTATGCTGGGCTACCTTCTGCCTGATGTCAGATGATCAAAGGGATTGTGGGAAGGATGGGAGGGTCCTTTGACAATGCTGGAGGCACCAAGTATGCAATACTACTGGTATACGTTCCTGAATGGAGTGGGGGAAAGAGACCCTGGTGATGATTCAGCAGTCGTCACTATCTGTTGTAGGGTCATGGGAGCTGATGCATTGCAATTCCCATACCAGATGGTGATGCAGTTGGTCAGGACACTCTCGATGGTACTCTCTCTCGAGAGAATATAGTGAGAATGGTGGGGTAGGTGGGGAACCTCGCTTGCCTCTGGAAGTGGAGGTGCTGCTGTGCTCTCTTGGCAAAAGAGGTGCTGTTGGTCATCAGTAATGTGCACACCAAGAAACTTGGTGTTCCTGACTCTCTCCAAGGTGAAGACATTGATGTTCAGTTGGGCGTAGGCAGCCTGCACCTTCATGAAATCCATAATCGTATCTTTAATCTTGTCCATGTTGAGACTCAAGTTGTTGTGTTTACACCAGACCTGAAAAGCCATCCATCTCCTTTTGTCTTTGAGCTAAACTCTCTTACATTTGGAAAATTAAGGTGAAAAACATGGTAAATGTGAAATGGAAAAAGAAATCATGAACTTGAAACATCCGAATTTAAAACAATTTGAATATTGATTTGGTTAAATTGGGAGTTCAGTAGAATTTGTATCTGCATGTATAATGAATAGTTCAAATATTCAACTTATTTGATGAAGTTTTTAATTTCTAATGGATAATATATTTTCTAATCAAACATTTTGCTCACATTTTCTATTTTCAGTCAGTTGTTCGACCACCCATTCCTTCACATCAAGTACCACCATACAAAGCAGTGTCTGCCAGAATTCGACCATTAACCTTTTCCCATAGTACACCGATTGGCTTGGATCGAGTTGGATGCAGGAGACAAAAGAGGACATCGTATAGTAAGTAACTGTTTTCTAAATCATCAAGCATATTGTAATCCTGACTGTAGACATCTTCAATAAAGCATACTTTGTACTATCATAGATGCAAGAAGTATCATAGGAAAGGCGTAGGATAGTGCTGAAGATGAGGTAGCTGGTTTAACAACAGACAGCGTGTGGTGGAGGCTGTTGTCAGAGCAAAATTGCAGTCAACGGGATGCGTTCCAACATAAAAGATGGACCAAATTGAAAAAGGTGAATACAGGACTGAAGATGTTACATTTGAATACATGCAGAATACAGAATAAGGTAGATAAACTTGTAGCACAATTGCAGATTGGCATGTATGATGTTATAGGCAAGGGCGGTGTTGCTCTGTTGGTAAAAAATGAAATTGAATCATTATAAAGAAGTGACATAGGGTCGGAAGGTGTTGAATCACAGACCACAGTACGTGTGCTTGCAACGCTGTGTGTCCAACAGAGTGAACAGCAGCACTGGGGCTCCACAGGGGACTGTCTTGTCTCCCTTTCTCATCACCATTTACACCTCGGACTTCAACTACTGCACAGAGTCTTGTCATCTTCAGAAGTTTTCGGATGACTCTGCCATAGTTGGATGCATCAGCAAGGGAGATGAGGTTGAGTACAGGGCTACGGTAGGAAACTTTGTCACATGGTGTGAGCAGAATTATCTGCAGCTTAATGTGAAAAAGACTAAGGAGCTGGTGGTAGACCTGAGGAGAGCTAAGGTACCGGTGACGCCTGTTTCCATCCAGGTGGTCAGTGTGGACATGGTGGAGTATTACAAATACCTCGGGATACGAATTGACAATAAACTGGACTGGTCAAAGAACACTGAGGCTGTCTACAAGAAGGGTCAGAGCCATCTCTATTTCCTGAGGAGACTGAGGTCCTTTAACATCTGCTGGACGATGCTGAGTATGTTGTACGAGTCTGTGGTGGCCAGTGCTATCATGTTTGCTGTTGTGTGCTGGGGCAGCAGGCTGAGGGTAGCAGACACCAACAGAATCAACAAACTCATTCGTAAGGCCAGTGATGTTGTGGGGATGGAACTGGACTCTCTGACAGTGGTGTCTGAAAAGAGGATGCTGTCTAAGTTGTATGCCATCTTGGTCAATGTCTCCCATCCACTACTTAATGTGCTGGGTGGGCACAGGAGTACATTCAGCCAGAGACTCATTCCACCGAGATGCAGCACAGAGCGTCATGGGAAGTCATTCCTGCGTGTGGCCATCAAACTTTACAACTCCTCCCTTGGAGGGTCGGACACCCTGAGCCAATAGACTGGTCCTGGACATATTGTCATAATTTACTGGCATAATTTACATATTACTATTTAACTATTTATAGTTCTATTACTATTTATTATTTATAGTGCAACTGTAACAAAAACCAATTTCCCCCGGGATCAATAAAGTATGGCTATGACTATAATCATTCTGGATAGAGCTAAGGAATTGCAAGGGCAAAAAGATCCTGATGGGAGTTGTATACAGCCCCCCAAACAGTAGTCAGGATGTGGTCTACAAATTAAATGGGAAATAGGAAATCCATGCCAAAAAGCCAATATTACAATAGTCCTGGGGGATTTCAATATGCAATAGATTGGGAAAATCAGGTTAGTGCTGGATTACAGGAGCTGGAATTTCTAGAGTGCCTAAGAGATTGTTTTTTAGCTTGTGGTTGAGCCCACGAGGGGATCAGCTATTCTGGATTGGGTGTTGTGCAATGAACCAGAACTGATTAGAGTGCTTTAGGTAAAAGAACCCTTAGGGGCAAGTGATCATAATATGATTGAATTCACCCTGAAGTTTGAGAAAGAGAAGCTAAAGTAAGGTGTATCAGTATTACAGTGGAGTAAAGAGAATCGCAGAGGCATGGGGGAGGAGTTGGCCAGAGTTGATTGGAAAAGAATACTGGCAGGGATGATAGCAGAGCAGCAATGGCTGGAATTTCTGGAAGCAATCTGGAAGGAACAGAATACATACATCCCAAACAAGAAGTAGTATTCTAAAAGAAAGATGACACAACTGTGGCTAACAATAGAAGTCAAGGCCATCATAAAAGTCAAAGAGAGGGCATTTAATAGAGCAAAAATGATTGGGAAGTTAGAGGATTGGGAAGCTTTTAAAAACTAACAGAAGGCAACTAAAAACATCATTAAGGAGGTAAAGATGGAATACAATAGTAAGGTAGCCAATAGTATTAAAGAGGATACCAAAAGTTTGTTCAGATACATGAAGTATAAAAGAGGCGAAAGTGGATATTGGACTGCTGGAAAACAATACTGGAGAGATAGTTATGGTGGAAAAGGAAATGGTGGATGAATTAAATAAGTATTTTGCATCAGTCTTCACTGTGGAAGACAGCAGCAATATGGTGGAAGTTCCAGGTACCGGGGGCATGAAGTGTGTGATATTAACATAACTCGACAGAAGGTTCTTGGAAAACTTAAAGGTGTGAAGGTAGATAAGTCACCTGGAACAGATGGTGTACACCCCAGGGTTCTGAATGAAGTGGTTGAAGAGATTGTGGAGGCATTAGTAATGATCTTTCAAGAATCACTAGATTCTGGAATGGTTCCAGAAGACTGGAAAATTGCAAAAGTCATTTCACTCTTCAAGAAGGCAGAGAGACAGAAAGAAGGAAACTATAGGCCTGTTAGTCTGACCTCAAGTGGTTGGGAAGATGTTGGAGTCAATTATTAAGGATGAGGTCTCAGAGTACTTGGAGATATATGATAAAATAGACCGTAGTCAGGATGGTTTCCTCATGGGAAAATCTTGCCTGACAGATCTGTTAGAATTCTTTGAAGAAATAATAAGAGGATAGACAGAGGAGAATCGGTTAATGTTGTGTACTTGGATTTTCAGAAGGCCATTGACAAGGTGCCACACATGAGGCTGCGTAATAAGCTATGAGCCTGTGGTATTACAGAAAGATTCTTGCATGGATAAAACAGTGGCTGGTTGGCAGGAGGCTAAGTGTGGGAATAAAGGGAGCCTTTTCTGGTTTGCTGCCGGTGACTAGTGGTGTTTCATGGGGCCTGTGTTGGGTCCCATTCTTGTTATGATATATGTCAATGATTTGGATGATACTATTGATGGCTTTGTTGCAAAGTTTGCATACAATATGAAGATCAGTGGTGGGGCAAATAGTTTTTAGGAAGTAGAGAGGCTTCAGAAGGTCATAGATAGATTAGGAGAGTGGGCAATAAAATGGTAGGTGGAATACAGTGTCAGGAAGTGTATGGCCATATACTTCAGCAGAAAAAATGCAAGGGTTGACTATTTTCTAAATGGAGAGAAAATACTAAAAACTGAGGCAAGCATAAAGAGACTCGGGAGTCTTTGTGCAGGATTCCCTAAAGGTTAGTTTGTAGATTGAGTCTGTGGTGAGGAAGGCAAATGCAATGTTAGCATTCATTTCAAGAGGACTAGAATATAAAAGCAAGGATATAATGTTGAAACTTTATAAAGCATTGGTGAGGCCTCACTTGGAGAAGTGTCAGCAGTTTTATGTCCCTTATCTTAGAAAGGATTTGCTGAAACTGGAGAGGATTCACAAAAATTATTCCAGAATTGAATAGCATGTCATATGAAAAGTGATGGTTCTGGGCCTGTATTCACTTGAATTCAGAGGAATGAGGGGTGATCTCATAGAAACCTATCAAATGGCAAAAGGCCTTGATAGAGTGGATTTGGAGAGGATGTTTTCAATGGTGGGAGAGTCCAGACCAGAGGATACAATGCCTCAGATTACAAACCGCCCTGCCGAAGGTTTTCGACCCGAAAAATCAACTGTACTTTTTTCTATAGATGCTGCCTGACCTGCTGAGTTCCTCCAGCATTTTGTTTGTGTTTGTTTGTGTGTGTGTGTGTGTGTTTTGCAGTGGGTGATTAAGCATAGTTTCAATAATACAATTCAGTTAAATATTTGAGTGTTGGCAAGTGGGTCCATAGGATTACATATTTGCCCAGGGAGCATATCTCAACTGTTAAGGTGCTTCTGCAATTTCAGTCACCTTTATTAGGAATACCTTTGCTTAAAAGAGCTTTGTTTTACCACTGTCTTAAGGGATAACTCCTTGGATACACAAGCAACCCTAATACTGATTTGACAGAGAAATGTCTGTAACCATGTGATGTGACAGGACAACCAATCTGGGCACCTGAGAGAGTCACTGGAAGACGGGCCCCACTCATCAATGCTGATCTGGTGGCACCCTTCTAAATTATTCTTATCTTCCAGCACTTTTCAATTGTCCTCTAGGCCCAAGTGATTGAATTCTCAATATTTTTTAAAAGCTGGCAGCAACCCAGCTTCAAACACTCCCTCAGGCAGTGCATTCGAGGTACTTGCCACTCTTGTATTATCTCAAACGCTCTTTTCCCTTGCCCTAAATGTAAGCCCTTCTCTGATCTCTTCTGGGAGGTTCCAATGTAGTCTGATTAATATAAGCATTATAAAACCAGGTTTCCCACACCTAATGTCTGCTTTCAGTATCCATAATGTAGCTACGGCTGTTACATTATTTAACAAGCCATCATAGGAAGAAATTCCCGTGGCAGTTTTCAAACACTGTCTCTTAACCATATAACATATAACCATATAACAATTACAGCACAGAAACAGGCCATCTCAGCCCTTCTAGTCCATGCCGAACTCTTACTCTCACATAGTCCCACCGATCTGCACTCAGCCCATAACCCTCCATTCCTTTCCTGTCCATATAGCTGTCCAATTGAACTTTAAATGACAACATCAAACCTGCCTCAACCACTCCTGCTGGAAGCTCGTTCCACACAGCTATCACTCTCTGAGTAAAGAAGTTCCCCCTCATGTTACCCCTAAACTTTTGCCCTTTAACTCTCAACTCATGTCCTCTTGTTTGAATGTCCCCCCTCTCTCAATGGAAAAAGCCTATCCACGTCAACTCTATCTATCCCCCTCATAATTTTAAATACCTCTATCAAGACCCCTCTCAACCTTCTACGCTCCAAAGAATAAAGATACAACTTGTTCAACCTTTCTCTGTAACTTAGGAGATGAAACCCAGGTAACATTCTAGTAAATCTTCTCTGTACTCTCTCAATTTTGTTGACTTTCTGCTATGTTCCAGTAACCTGTAATCTTTGGGACTCTGGTGTCTGTCTGATTGTTGCAGGTTATTACATCTTAAATGGTGTATGAAGATTCTTTCTCTTATCTTCTCATAATGGCTGGCATATTTTGTACTACTTACCTTCTGACTATAGTTACTTGTTCCTAACTCAATCCCTTCGGTATTAAAAAAACGAGTGTGTAAAATATTGAGAGCTCTGATAGGGCAGAGACCAGTTGCAATCCTATCCAGACATGTTTTGCAAACAAGAGAAAATCTGCAGATGCTGAAAATCCAAGCACTCACACAAAATACTGGAGGAACTCAGCAGGCCAGGCAGCATCTATGGAAAAAAGTAGAGGATCATCATTTTGGGCTGAGACCCTGCACCCTTGCCCTGATGAAGGGTCTCAGCCCAAAATGTTGATGGTTTATTCTTTGCCATAGATGCTGCCTGGCCTGCTGAGTTCCTCCAGCATCTTTTGTGTGTTGTCCAGGCAGGTTTTGAACGTGTTTTTCCAACAGTTAACGTTTCTTATGTACAGTACTGTTTTGTGCAAAAGTCTTGGGCACATATATATAGCTAGGGAGCCCAAGATCATTGCCTAGTACTGCAATAATTTGATGGGTCTCTATTGTGGACTGAGAGTGGAAAGGGGGTAGGGGGAGGAAATCATGGTAGGGATGAGTGGAAGGAGCGGGAAGCACCAGAGGGACATTCTGTAATGACCAATAAACTAATTGTTTGGAATCAAATGATCTTGCCTGGTGTCTCAGGGCTGGGTGGGTCTGCACCCATAGCACTCCACCCTTACCTTTTTCTCCCGTCAGACTTACAAACTCACTCTCTGCTCCATGTTGACAAATACAGTACTTGCAAATGTCTTAGACTCCCAAGATGTATGCACACACATAAGCCTTTTGTCCTCATTACACAATAAAAACACATGTAATTCAGCTCTCCTCCACTCTCTACAATTTAAAACAAGATTGTTTTCCTCCTTTTCCAGTTCTGACAAAACATCTTTGATATGTAATGCAACTTTTCCCAGATGTTGCTGTTACCTGACCTGCTGAATGTTTACAATGTTTTCTGATTATATTTCTGTTCTTCAGTATCTGTAGTTTTGGATTTTCTAACCCAGCTAAATGCCCCTTTATCAACCTCCTTTGTTTCAGAAATGATTATAAGCTTTATTTAATGCTTTAACCCATTCAATATTTCTGCTTCTACCAGAGTTACATTCCTCCTGCCTTGTAGCTTTGGTCTTCGATTGCAGATCAGTAGATTGGATTCAAGAGTATCCCCTCAGAGTCAAAGAAACATTTGACCAAGTTTAACTCCAAGAACAACAAAATGAGCTCAGGCGTCAAATTCTTCTAGACTCTGTAATCAAGCTGGATCCAAAAACAAGACTTTTGTAATTGCCAGAAGTCAATATTTGCAGCTCCCAGGATATACTGCTAATTGCTCAGGTGACGTCCTCAGTATCACCTTTTGATAAACAATTTTCCCTCTGTGATGAAGGAATGTTCATTGAAGGTTTCACAGGGTTCAGCTACTTCCAAAAGTCTCGAAAACGCCTGGGCTTATGTTGCAGTTGAAAGTATATTGATGCTAAGTAACTACCAGGTGGTGTCCAAAATACAATCATTGTTGCTAAGTGCTTGGTTGAATTCAAGCTTAGCCAAATTGTTTAGAAGCAGAATCAGGTTTATTATCACTGAATTACATGATGTGAAATTTGATATTTATGGCAGCAGTACAGTGTGAAGACATAAAATGGTAAAATAACAGTAATAAGGCAGATAGGAGAATAATGACTTGGTATTCATGGGCTGTTAGAATCTTATGATGGAGAGGAAGAAACTACTGTATTTCTGAATCATTGACAGTGGGTCTTCAGGTCCCAAACTTCCTCCCCAAAAGTGGTAATGAGAAGAGGGCATGTCTGAAATGGTAATGGATGCTACCTTCTTGAGACACTGCCTCTTGAGGATGCCCTCAATATTGGGGAGTTATAAGCATAATGGAGCTGGCTAAGCCTACAGCCCTCTGCAGGCTCTTCTGATTCTGTGCAATGGAGGCCCCCATACCAGGCTGTGATGCAAGCACTGTGGATCTGTGAAAATTTGCAGGAATATCTGGTGAAAGGCCACATATCCTCAAACTCCTAATGAAGCAGAGCTGCTGGCATGCCGTTGTCTTGATTGCATCAATGTGTTAGGTGCAGGATAGACCCTCTGAGATGTTGATGTCCAGGAACTGCTCACTCTTTCCACCACTGAGCCCTCAGTGAGGTCTGGTGTGTGTCATTCCAACTTCCCCTTCCTGAATTCCACAATCAATTCCTTGGTCTTTCTGACTTCTAAGTGTGAGATTGTTGTGGCACCGGCCAAACTAACTCTCTCCTGTATGCTTCCTTGTCACCATCTGAATCTGGAAACTTATAGGTGATGTTTGAGTATTAAAGAAGTACCAGCAGCACATTTGGAAAATCATAATGTGAATAACTTGAGTCAAATTGGTGCATGGAGGTGAAATCATGCCTGATAAATTTATTATAAGTTTGAAGAAGTCTTATCCAGAGTTGATAAAAAGGAAAAGAGTAGATTCATTGTATTTGGACTTCCAGAAAAAATTCAACAAGGTTATCTCATTTGATATGGATGGAGTATTGGCTGAAGGGTTGGAAGCTCAGAGGAGAGATAAGGGGATCAATTTCCAGTTAGCAATCTATACCTAGTGGGGTAATCCAGGGATCCGTTAAAGTATTTTAATGACTTAGAGAAAGGTAGCGAATGACCAGTAGCTGATTGTGAGGACGAAGCAAAAATAAGTGAACAGACAAGCTGTTAGGAGGATACAGAAGCCATTAGGGAAAAATTGATAGGTTAAGTGAGTAAATACATTTTGGCAATTAGAGAATAAAGCAGGAAAATATTTAGTTGTTCATTTTAAAATAAAGGAAAATATTACTTAACTGAAAAAGAAATACAGAAATTTGAAGTATTAAGAGATTTGGGAAACTTAGTGCATGCACTAGAAAACTAGCAGGCAAGCACAGTTGGTAGTTGCGTTCTTCAGTTCAGTTCTTTGCGGAACTGGGATCTGTTCTTGGGGCCTCACGACTGGCTGCTTTTTGATATGCCAAGGACGCGGCCTGGAAGACTAGCCCGCCTTCAGGGTGCTGGATTTTCGTGGCGTAGAATATAAAACATAAGAAATAGGAGCAGGAGTAGGCCATCCGGCCCATCGAGCCTGCCCCGCCATTCAATAAGATCATGGTTGATCATTCCGTAAACTCAGCTCCATCTACCTGCCTTTTCCCCATAACCCTTAATTCCCCTACTATGTAAAAATCTATCTAACTGTATCTGAAATATATTTAGTGAGGAAGCCTTGACTGCTTCCCTGGGCTGAGAATTCCACAGATTTCCACTCTCTGGGAAAAACAGTTTCTCCTCATCTCCGTCCTAAATCTTCTCCCCTGAATCTTGAGGCAATGTTCCCTAGTTCTAGTCTCACCTACCAATGGAAACAACTTTCCTACTTCTATCTTATCTACCCCTTTCAAAATTTTGTATGTTTCTATGAGATCCCGTCTCATTCTTCTGAATTCCAGAGAGTATAGGCCCAGGCCACTCAATCTCTCCTCATAGGTTAACTCCTTCATCCCTGGAATCAACCTGGTGAACCTCCTCTGCACTGCCTTCAAAGCCAGTATATCCTTCTTCAAGTATGGAAACCAGAACTGCACACAATACTCCAGGTGCAGCCTCACCAGTACCCTATATAGTTGCAGCATGACCTCCCTGCTCTTCAATTCAATCCCTCTAGCAATGAAGGCCAACATTTCGTTTGCCTTCTTAATAACCTGTTGTACCTGCTTTCGTATTCGATCAGACCTGATGCAATAGCAATTATACCACAGATACACTGACACACGTAATTCTTTTCAAACCTTTATTCTCTACTCATAGCATGCTATGGAGGAAGTTACAGACTGATATCCCAAAAGAGCCAGTCCAGAAACTGCCCCCGAATTACACAATTCTCCACAATTTATAACATTGATCAGGTAGCAGGAAATCTTATGATTACAAGTTTAGACAATATTAGAAGCATTTCAATCACATGCTAAGATACAATTAGATGTAAAATAATCATTGGTCAGTTAGTTATAATTATTTTAAGCCAAAGCTAGCCCATCAGTTCCTCATTCGGACCCTTCCCCTTTTCTCCAGAACATTCTAGCCCCTACACTATACTTCCCATATTTAGCTATACCTTGAGCTGCTTCTGCAAGATCAGATAGTTCCTTATTTGAGCCCTTGCCTATCTTCAGACAATAAAGACTAGTACGTCACCCGTTGCAGAGTGAAGCTTCTTTCTGACTTGTCCAAACTCATCCAAAGCAGTAAGCTAAGGCGCTTACAAGGTGACTGATTATAAGTTAATCATTGTCCTCTGCTTCTCCCCCTACTTACCTATCACCTGCAAGCCAACTTTTTGCGAGTGTTTGATCTAAGGATAAGTCCTTCACTAGTTTATCTGGTTGTAGCTCCATGGAAGTTTGTATGGCCTGACATAGACTGGCATTTGTTACAGGTAAAAAGGAAAGGAAAATATAAAACTGATTTGGTAAGTGCATTTAACTGTCATGTGATGGAAAAGTATAGAGATTATACTCAGATTTATATGGATGGTGCTAAGGAACCTGAAACAGGAGTGACAGGGTTTGGGGTGGCTATACCAGCAAAAGAAATTGGAATCAGCAGAAGAACATCTGATAAATTAGGGGTGTATACAATGGAGATGCTGGCAGTGTTGGTTGCGTTGCGATGGGTGGAGAAAGCTAGACAAGTCAAAGCGTTGATATGCTCAGATTCATCCTTAGTTCTAGCAAGTTTAAGGTCTTTTCACTCAGTCGGCAAGATGTACTTTATGAAGTCCTTCAGTCAGTCACAAGAATTGCAAATCAGGGAGGTCAGGTAAAATTTCTATGGGTTCCAGCACATGTAGGGGTGAAGAGGACTGAGAGGGTGGATGAGTTGGCAAAGAGAGCGTTAAAGAAACAAAATATAGAAATGCACATTAGTATCAGTAAAGCAGAGGTTAAGTGTGTAATCTGGGAAAAAGTGAACCAAATGTGGCAAGAAAGATGGGACAGGGAGGGTACAAGGAGGCATTTATATCAAATACAAAAGAGTGTTGCAGGTACTAGGGTAGGTAGTGGATACAGAAGAGAGGAAACTGTGTGGACTAGGTTAAGGCTGGGGCACTGTGCGTTAAACAAAACATTGAAAATGATAGGGAAACACCAGACAGGATTGTGTGAGGAATGTCAGGAAGAGAAGTCGGTAGAGTATGTAGTTCTGAGTTGCAGGAAGTATGGGATACAGAGAGAGATGGTAAGAATTAATCTAAGGGAATTGGGGGTGCAGGAATTCACATTAAAAGGGTTGCTTGGCATGGGTGAGAGAGCACAGGTCAGGGTATTTTTAGCTTTCTTAATGGGTACAGGGTTTTTTTTTTATAGGATACGATGGATAAGCAGGAATAGGGTACTAGGATGGCCAAAGACGGGAGGATAAAGTGTAGGTTAGGGTATGTGTGTGTGTGTGTGTGATTGGGTGAAGGGATTTAGAATGTAAGTCTATTGCACACTCCAGAGCAGAAGGTGGTGGTAACGCACCATTAAGCTGGGTGCCAACCACCGTAAAACCAGACGGAGAAGAAGAGAACAAGCACTCTCAAGTCCCTCTGCACAACAGTATGCTGCAATCTTTCACCACTTAAATGATAATCTGCTCTTCTATTATTCCTTCCAACGTGAATGATCTCGCATTTACCAATTTTGTATTCCATCTGCCAGACCTTGGCCCACTCATTTAACCTATCTATATCCCTCTGCAGACTCTCCACATCCTCTGTACAATTTGCTTTTCCACGCAGTTTAGTGTCATCAGCAAATTTTGCTACACTACACTCAGTCCCCTCCTCCAAAACATCAATGTAAATGGTAACCTGCTGCAGGCCCAGCACAGACCTCTGCGGCACCCCACACACCACAGACTGCCAACCGGAGAAACACCCATTTATACCAACTCTCTGCCTTCTATCGGTTAACCAATACACTATCCATGCCAATACACTTCCTCCGACTCCATGTATCGGCATCTTATTTATAAGTCTCTTGTGCAGCACCTTATCGAACGCCCTCTGGAGATGGGCTGATTCGAGGCCAGTGCTGCCGCCTGATGTGTCTCGTAGGAATACACAAGACCGAAAGCAGCGAGCTGGCTGTGTGCCCAGAGACCCAAGTTCTTTGGGCACAGAGCTTGGAAAAAGCCATGCAACAGGCTTTTAACACCATAAATCAGCAAGTTGTTTTGTTATGTTTCCCCTCTTGCTGAGAACCAGAGACGTCTCTTTCTCCCTTATTAGAGAGAGAGCGAGAGCCTGTGATGTGTTGAATTACTGGATGAATGAGTAGACTTTGGGGTACTGCAAGTCTGTGTCTTTATTGATGCTTTGCTGTACGCTTGAGTGTTCGGTGGAGGGCGCCAATGCATTTTTGCTGGTGGGGGTTGGGCGGGGTCATTGCCTTGCTGCTGCTTGTGCGTGGGAGGGGGAGTTGGTGGGGGTGCTTTTGGGTTCTAGTATTTAACTGTCATTCATTCTTTGGGGCACTCCTGTTTCCGTGGATATTTGTGCAGAGAAAGAATTTCAGGATGTATATTGTATACATTTCTCTGACATTAATTGTACCTATTGTATCAGTTTTGGTCTCCAAATTTGAGGAAGGACATTCTTGCTATGGAGGGAGTGTAGCTTAGGTTCACTGGGTTAATTCCAGGGATGGCGGGAATGTCATATGTTGAAAGATTGGAGCGACTGGGCTTGTATACACTGGAATTTAGAAGGATGAGAGGGGATCTGATTGAAACATATAAGGTTATTAAGGGATTGGACACGCTAGAGGCAGGAAACATATTCCCGATTTTGGGGGAGTTCAGAACCAGAGGCCACAGTTTAAGAATAAGGGGTAGACCATTTAGAATGGAGTTGAGGAAAAACTTTTTTACACAGAGGGTTGTAAATCTGTGGAGTGCTCTGCCTCAGAAGGCAGTGGAGGCCAATTCTCTGGATTCTTTCAAGAAAGAGTTAGATAGAGCTCTTAAAGATAGTGTTGTCAAGGGATATGGGGAGAAGGCAGGAACAGGGTACTGATTGTGGATGATCAGCCATGATCACAGTGAATGGCGGTACTGGCTCGAAGGGCCAAATGGTCTACTCCTGCATCTATTGTCTATTGAAACCAATTGAAATAATACTTGTGTCCTTATTGGCCTGTATTATAAAAGTAGGGATGTCTTTCTATGGCTGTCGAAGGCACTATTGGGATTATCTAGTGTAATGTGAATAGTTTTGGTTCCCTTTTTTAAGAATCGGTTTCCCTATTTGGAGGATAATGCGGTAAACTGGATCAGCAGATTTGCAGATGATACCAAGTTTGGGGGCATAATGGACAGCGAGGAAGGCTATCAAAGCTTGTAGTGTGATCTGGACCAGCTGGAAAAATGGTTTGAAAAATGGCAGATGGAATTTAATGCAGACAAGTGTGAAGTGTTGCACATTGGGGGTGGGGTGGGGGTGCTGCAGAGACAAACCAGAGTAGGGCTTACACTGCGAATGGTAGGATGTTAAGGAGTGTGGTAGAACAGAGGAATCTGGGAAAACAGGTCCATAGTTCTTTGAAAGTAGCATCACAGTTAGATAGGGTTGTAAAGAAAGCTTTTGCCACATCGCCTTCATAAATCAAAGTACTGAGTATAAGAGTTGGGTTGTTAATTTGAAGTTGTATAAGATGTGGTGAAGCCTGATTTGGAGTATTGGGTGCAGTTCTAGTAACCTGTCTACAGGAAAGGTATCGGTAGGATTAAAAGAGTAGAGAAAAAAATTTATAAGGATGCTGCTGGGCCTTGAGGACCTGAGTTATAGGGAAAGATTGAATAGATTAGGACTTCATTCCCTGGCCTAGAGCGTTGATAAAGGTATACAAAATTATGAGAGGTATGGATAGGGTAAATGCAAGCAGCATTTTTCCTCATAGGCTAGGTGAGACTAGAACTCAAAGTCATGGGTAATGGGTGAAATGTTTAAGCAGGGGTCTGTGAGATGGAACATTTTCACTGATGTTGGTGAGAGTGTGGAATTAGTTGCCATGAGAAATGGTGAATGTGGGTTCGATTTCAATATTTAAGAGAAATTTGGAAAAGTACTTGAATGTGTGGGGTGTGGAGGGCTTGGTCCTGGTGCAGGTTGATGGGACTAGGCAGAATAATAGTTTGGCATGTACTAGATGGGCTGAAGGGCCTGTTTCTGTACTGTAGTTCTCATGACTCCTAACAAAGGTCATTATTTCATTGGACACAGCTGGGCAGCATAGTAGCGTAGTGTTAGCACAACACTTTACAGTACAGGGAACCTGGGTTCAAATCCTGCCGCTGCCTGTTTGGAGTTCGCATGTTCTCCATATGACCACATGAGTTTCCTCTGGGAGCTCTGATTTCCTTCCACAGTCAAACAAGGTACCAGTTGTTAAGTTAATTGGTCATTGTAAATTGTCCTGTGGTTAGGCCTGAATTAAATCAGTAGATTGTTGTGCTGCGTGGCTGGAAGGGTCTACTCCACCCTGTATCTCGATAAGCAAATAAATAAGCCAATGAAGGCTCAGTTGGATGAGATAAAGCGCAGAAGCAAGCTCTCAGCCCTCTGAATCTGCATTGGCAATCAAACATCCATTTTCACTAATCTGACAATAAAGCCTATTTGATTCTCTCTTTTCCATCATTTCTGCCTAGATTCTAGCATCCTGCTTCCTGAGGAAATAAGTACCCCACCCTCCCACCTCCTCCATGTAATTTTTACAGGAACACCACCAAGCGTGTCCTGACCGTCTACATCACTGTCTGGTACGGGAATTGTGAGGCATCTGTCCGCAAGCCCTTACAAAGGATTGGGAGGGCTGCTGTGAGGATCATCTTGGTCTCGCTTTCATCCATCATGTTTATCAGGAGCACTGCATACACTGGGCCCTTATCATTGTTAATGATTCCTCCCATTTGTTCAGCAATCTCTTTGACCCCTTACCACCAGGCAGGAGGTACTATAGCATTTGGGCAAGAACTGTTGGGATGTGAAACAGCTTCTTCCCCAAGGCCACAAGTCTACCAAACTCTCTGCCACTGCCCAGATCTCATTACACATTAAGCACCAATTGCGTTATAATGTTTACTTTTTATCTTGTCACCAATGTGCCTTATTATTTTGTAATTTGCTAGTGGTAATATTACTTTGCGCTATGTGTGTGAGTAATTGAGTACCTTGATCTGGAGGAATGTTGTTTCATTTGTGCATGTGTACAGTTGAATGCCAATAAAGTTGAACTTGACTCTACATCTCACCAAAGGGCCTCATGCAATTTACAGCCGTCATTAACATATCAACCCGCACGCTGTTGGGATATTGGAGGAAGCCAGTACACCTCGAGGAAAATCACATGATTACAGGGAGAACATGCAAACCACACACACAGCACAGACGGTCTGGACTGAACATGGTTCACTGGCTACATGAGGTAGCAGCTCTGCTAGCCACCACTGCGCCATTGATGGAAGAATCCTGGTAATGGCAACACCTGTTTGAGACTAAAGTGAGAAAGGATTTCTCTGTAAAGGGAGAGCTTGGATTCCTTCTGTCACTTTTCATAAATAGAAGAATGATGGGCGGAATTTTTCAGGCTAAATACAATGAGTTTTGGATGCTTATTTCTGAAATTATTTGGTGCCATATCTGGTGAGGGTTATTGATGATGTCCAAGGACACAGGTGTGTGACTGAACACTATTACACATTATCATTCATCTCAGAGCATGTGACTGAAAATGTAGCGTCAGGGATGAAGAGGGGGTGTGAGAGTGAGGAGTGATGGTTCTGGGATTTGTCCAGATGTGCCAAGGGCCTTGGAGCCAGGACCAATCAAGTGGATGAGATTAGTGGTGGCAGTGTGGAAGCTTGGAGTAGGGGTGGGAGGAAATAAGTGATGAGGTTTAAAGGAGTGAGGCGTTTTTCTTGGATTTTCATTGTTTCAGGAACAAGGTGCATCTTTTTCTCTGCAGTGCTTCCATGGATTTGTGCAAAGGGAATGTCATCATGTAATGCATTTCTGATTTGGAAATACTTTTAGATGTGCATTGGTAAAGTTTAACTAGAAGAGTCTTTTGAGATTACCAATTGGCCTGGAAATGGTCACTGTTGTGTTCCACACACTAGGGAAAATATTAAATTATAGGTATGTAATCCTAAAAAAAAATAGCAAAATGAAATGGGATAATAATGCTCTTATTTTTGTGGTGCATTTTTAAGTAGTTCCTATTCTCTTTAAACTGTAATTTCTACAATTTGATGAGTCCGCATTTTTTAACTGTTGACTTATTTTAGGAGAAATTTTAGGTGATTGCAAGGTATATGCATATATCAGCACTTTTGAAAGAATCATGTGAAAGGTACGCTGGTGAAGCTTTATTAATAATGCAGTGCAGAACTTAGCTACTCATTTATATTCAGGTCCAATTCAATTTGTAGCGGCCAGATCACTGTGAGGGGTCTATTGTGGTGCATTGCAAAGATTGCTTTGAGGAAGAGGGGGTTTCTGAGCATGTCATTGAGAGAAATTTGCTTTGCTGAGTTGGAACTTTATGGCTTAATAAATCAATATAAATTCTGTAAGAGACATCCATTATGGATCACTTACCCACCTAAATTCTGAATGTTATATATTTTACCAGTTTGCTTTACAAATCTTATTATTCAAGTGTTTAGTGACTTTTGAAAATCTAGTGTCATAAATTTAAAAATAATATTTGCACATTTCCTGAAATATTATTAAGGATGAACAATTTTACAGGATGTCTTTGTCATTGCTTGTTCTTTTGCTCTAACACAACCTCCCTAAAGTCACCCCATGATTTCAGAGAAAAAAATACAGAGTATTTGGAAGTATAGTGTACATTAAGCCGCTGGTGTTGGAGTGCTGTCTGGCCCAATGAACTCGGCAGCCAATTGACCCAATGAATGAGTCACTGCAGAGTTTCAAATGCACAAGATTTGCTGTGTGGGAAACAGCAGAAATGTCTTTCATCTAAGTCAGCTGCTTTGCTGTTAAACGCAGAATTCATTTGCAAGAATGGTAGCAAAGGGGGAAATGACCAGATTTTGGAGCCTAGAGAGTCTGCAGCTTGGTATGTACGGAAGAAATGTATTGATGATTTGCACATAGCTGTGAAAATTACAGATAAAATTCATTTGGAGAAATAGCTTGTGATTATGATATAATGTTGCATAAAATTTAAGAACTGAAATATATTCTGAATTTATTCAGATTGATGTGAGGATATAAATTTCTAGAAAATGCATTAGTCATTTTAATCTTGTAAACTGGAGTGCTAATAGTCTAGTGTACAGGGAAAGTCTGTATTTAAATTGATGTGAATGTTGATTATAATTCAATAGTTTGTTCATGGTTCTGCTCCATTTACTAATTGGGTAAGCTTATACCTGTCATTGTTTCAACAGGAGTACTGACAGCCATTTAGATGTGGTTCAATTTTAAAGTCCATTGTATTTCACCAGATAGAACATTATATCAATGAAAACACAATTTTCATGCATAGAGTGAATGGTGTAAAATAACGTAGAGGTACTTTGGGACGATGTGCCATTTTAATAAATCTAAGTCTTGCATAGTAGAGGAAGTTTGCAGCCTAAATCCATATATCCCATTGCAGACTATAAGAAGGTTGGAAACTATATGAATAAATCATTAAATCAAATGCTTATTTTAGAAGCAGAACTTTAACTTTAAGGATGTGGCGTCATTAAAGTTGCACTAAAATGGTGAATCTGTGGAATTCTCTGCCACAGGAAACAGTTGAGGCCAGTTCTTTGGCTATATTTAAGAGGGAGTTAGATATGGCCCTTGTGGCTAAAGGGATCAGGGGTATGGAGAGAAGGCAGGTACAGGGTTCTGAGTTGGATGATCAGCCACGTTCATACTGAATGGCGGTGCAGGCTCAAAGGGCCGAATGGCCTACTCCTGCACCTATTTTCTATGTTGCTATGTTGGGTATTTGTCATGGTGATGTCTGAAACTATGCTTTTTGTAATGTGCACAATATTTTGAGTTTGTGCTATTAACAATACTAAACAAACCCCATATGCAAATATTAATTCTTTATAAGGCCATGTTAAGGGTCCATTGGTAATTATTATATAAGAAGGAGAATGCATCATTTCATAAGAATCAGATTTTTTATTACTAAAATTTATTTTACAACAGCAGTAAAGTGCAAAGACAAAAATCTAACAATCACAGAAATAAATAGATAGTGCAAAGAAAGGAACAATGAGCTAATGTTCATGGAGTGTACAGAAATCTGCTGGCAGAGGGGAAGAACTTGCTCCTAATTTATTGAGTGTGGGTATTCCCTGATGGTAATAACAAAAAGAAGGCATGATGGTGAGGGTTCTTAATACTGGATGCCACTTTCTTGAGGCATTGGCTGCAGAAGATTTCCTCGATGGTGGAAGGGGTCATGCCAGTAATGCAGCTAGCTGAGTCGACAACCCAGTGCAGCCTCTTGTGATCTTGTGCAATGGAACATTTGTACCAGGCTGTGATGCAATCAGTCAGAATTTTCTCCACCATATATCTATAGAAATCATTTGGTGATATACTAAATCTCCTCAAACTCCTAACAGACTATAGCCGCTACTGTGCCTTCACATTAATAAAATCAATTGATTGAAAACCCTTAACCAATATAGAGATATAGACGTGAACACAAGGAAATCTGCAGATGCTGTAAGTTCAAGCAACGCACACAAAATGCTGGTGGAACGCAGAAGGCCAGGCAGCATCTATAGGAAGAGGTACAGTCGACGTTTCGGGCCGGCACCCTTCGTCAGGACTAACTGAAAGAAGAGATAGTAAGAGATTTGAAAGTGGGAGGGGAAGGGGGAGATCTGAAATGATAGGAGAAGACAGGAGGGGGAGGGATGGAGCCAAGAGCTGGAAAGTAGATTGGCAAAAGGGATACAAAGCTGGAGAAGGGAGAGGATCATGGGACGGGAGGCTTAGGGAGAAAGAAAGGGGGAGGGGAGCACCAGAGGAAGATGGAGAGCAGGCAAGGAGTTATAGTGAGAAGGACAGAGGGAGAAAAAAGAGAGAAAGGAAAAAGGGGGGGGGGATAAATAAATAAATAAGGGATGGGGTAAGAAGGGGAGGAGGGGCATTAACAGAAGTTAGAGAAGTCAATGTACATGCCATCAGGTTGGAGGCTACCCAGACGGAATATAAGGTGTTGTTCCTCCAATCTGAGTGTGGCTTCATCTTGACAGTAGAGGAGGCCGTGGATAGACATGTCAGAATGGGAATGGGATGTGGAATTAAAATGTGTGGCCACTGGGAGATCCCGCTTCCTCTGGCGGACAGAGCGTAGGTGTTCAGCGAGACAGTCTCCCAGCCTGCGTCGGGTATAGACCTTTAATTTGTGCATTGTAATTCCAGGGTGTTGAGCATTAATATTTCCATTACTTCAGTGGTATTAATCAACGTGTTATGTAAATAGTAGAGGAAAAATTCAGGTGGATATTTTAAGCATATGTTGTTGTTGGCATCTGTCTGTCCCGAAGGACAATGGGTGATGATCATCAACATCACAAGCCTGGGCAGAAGGTATGGAGATCCTGAGATGCCCAATCATCAAGATCCCCTTTTTGGCCTCACCGGTGTAGTCCAAAGGAAAGTTTATGAAGCAATATAAACTAGCTAGCACTAGCTTGCCGGAAGGACGTTCAATGACGTTGGGCCGCCTTTGGGGCTCCACTCCACATTTGCTGTCTGGGTTTACTCCCATAGTCTTCATCTCTCTTGAGGCTGCCCACAAGGCGTTAGGGCTATTTACCTATAGCTGGGGATCTGGTCCATGAGCACCAGGGCATGTCCACACACCGGTGGGCCTGCGTGCTACGTGTGCAGGGACCAGACCTCTTCCCTGTCCTCTGTAGTTCAGCCTGAGTCCAAAAGGAGTTAATTTTCCAAGTATCAGCACCGAAGAGGCACCACATGAGGCTTGCTGTTGGAGAGGGGAAGGCTTACACATTCAGCTCTGCTTTCTGCAAGACTGCTAGCCAGTGGTGGAAGCTAAATGTGAGAGCAACAAACACTACCCACTACACTCACAGACTAGAAGCATCACAACAACCATTTTGACACATCTTAAGCTTATGGACATTGCTGTAGTACTGTGTAGTTTGAAGACCATGAAAGTTAGAGTTGCAACATTTAAAATTAGTAACAATGCACTTAGGGTTTTCGATCAAGAGGTTTTTTTAAACTACAGAAATATACTGTGAAGATAACAACAACTTTTCCTAGTCTCCTTGCTTGAACCGCTCTCATAAGCAAGGAGCTTTGGTATCCTAGCAACATTCCCTGTTTACAGTATGCTTGTCTGTCTCGACATTTATTTTCCAAAGTGCTTGATCAGCCATAACCTTCCTAAATTTTTTCTTCTGTGTCTTTGTGCTGTTGGTGAAATAGATGAATTGACCTTTTTGTTTGCTTTTTTGTAGAACTAAAAGCAAAGCTGTAAAGTTGAATTTGAATATTGAAGATATTTTATCACACTGCGCATGTTTCAATGTAGCAAATATAGATTATTACATTACATAAGTATTAACGAAACTAAAAATATTAGAAATACTTAGCACATTGAGCATTATGTATGGAAAGAGAAACAGTTAATGTTTCAGATTGATCTGAGTTTCCTGCATTTTCTTTTTTTGTTTCACATTTATAGCATCTACAGTTTTCCTTGTTAATTTTCCTCCATAATGTATAAATTATTTACAGCTTAGTATATTTTTGTAAGATATTTAACTTTTCTATCTTCAGTCCTTGAAGTTGCATTATATTGTTTGTGATCCTATTTGTCAGAACTATGCAGTTTCATTAATATTCACATTTTGTTTTGGTTCTCACCAATTAATTTAAACCATGGCAAATTATTTTTGTGTGAAGCAGCACCATATTTGATAGTAACTGATTGCTACTCCCACACACAAGACACTGACCTGAACTGCTGAGAAAAATCATGGCATGTTAACTGAGCTTTGCCTTTATTAATGAACAAATGTCCTAGCAATTTTAGGGCTGTAGAGATGTGCCATACGTTGTAAATCTCCAGATTTTCTGAAAGTTTGGCTGTACCAACTCAAACAGATATCATGATTTAACTTTCCCATTACTTTTTAAAAACTTGCTGGAATTGCAATTAATTGTAATTGTAATTAATTAGAAGATGTGTGTGTGTGTGTCCGTGTGTCCGTTTTGTGACATGCTTATTAACTATCTTAGTCTCAAAAAGTATTATTAAGCTGCTGAATAGTGATCATGCATTTAATAACTTACTAGATATTCTTAAATTCAACGTTACATTTTTCACTTGCCTCCACTGTTAGTTCTATCTATACCTCTTTTTGTACTCCTTTAACTCTAGTTCTTGCTCTTTATTTCACTTTTCCATCATTTTACACTTAGCAGTTTTTTATCTTATTGGTTAAGGATCTAATCCTTCTCTTCAGTTAGGGTCAAATTTTTAATCCTTCCATTTATAATGTGCAGTGTTGTGTCATTGATGGCACACTATCGATTCAGAATCCTCTGTTCATTGAATCTTGCATTTCTCCAAACTGACAGATAATGTATATAGATTTCAAATTGAAATCCCTTGAAAATAAGAAGTTAGATCAATTGACTTAACTGTTTAAATTTTCCTCCACCATATTACTTTTGTGTTTATTGACATACCAGGCATGAGTTTTGAATTCCTCTAGTGATCATCAGAGCCAATTCTAATTTATGAAGCTTCAGGGACCTATAACTTCTGAGGATGAATATTGAACACAACTAAACTGACTTAAAATTCACTGTAGAATTTGTGGGTGAACAGTAGTTTTCATTTGGACAGATATTAGATAATACAATGTTTTTTTAACTAGGCAACTGCATGTTCTGTTCTCAGAGAGTACATTCTATTACTGACCTCAGGAACATAAATTACAAGTTTTACGTTGTAATAGAACTTCAGCTTGGTCAGCAGTACTTGTTTACTTTCCTATGAAAACAATGTGGAACAATCAGCACAATAATGTTTTCTGGGTTGTTACTTTTATTAATGTGGGGGGAGGGTTTTTGGAATAATTTTAATAATATCACAAATTTACGTGTTCCCGAGAAAACAAGCAAAATACAAACAAAAGTCACTAAAATTGTTGTTGTTTTCTTTAATAATGACAGAATGTATAAAACTACGGTGCAAGAAGAGAACATAAGGAGAAATAGATTCATAGAATACTAAAGGACAGATAGAGGCCCTTGGGACCACCAGGTCCATCCTACTCCCATTGAAGGCACTCTCATTTATCCACCTTCTCCCATCGAACTGCACTCCCATTTATCCGCCTAGTCCCATCGAACTGCACTCCCATTTATCCACCTTCTCCCATCGAACTGCACTCCCATTTATCCGCCTTGTTCCATCGAACTGCACTCCCATTTATCCGCCTAGTCCCATCGAACTGCACTCCCATTTATCCACCTTCTCCCATCGAACTGCACTCCCATTTATCCACCTTCTCCCATCAAACTGCACTCCCATTTATCCACCTTCTCCCATCAAACTGCACTCCCATTTATCCGCCTAGTCCCATCGAACTGCACTCCCATTTATCTGCCTAGTCCCATCGAACTGCACTCCCATTTATCCACCTTCTCCCATCAAACTGCACTCCCATTTATCCGCCTAGTCCCATTGAACTGCACTCCCGTTTATCCGCCTCGTTCCATCGAACTGCACTCCCATTTATCTGCCTAGTCCCATCGAACTGCACTCCCATTTATCCGCCTGGTCCCATCGAACTGCACTCCCATTTATCCGCGTACTCCCATCGAGCCGCACTCTCGTTTATCCACCTACTCCACCCAACTGTGACCCTATCCAAATTTGCCTTAAGACGTGAAATACACCCCACATCCATCACTCCCACTGCCGGCTTGTCCCACACTTCATCCACCCTCTAAGTGAAGAAGTTCCTCTTCATGTTCACCTTAAAGATTTCACCTTTCACCCTTAACCCATAATCTCTACTTTTAGTCTCACCCAACCTCAGTGGAAAAAAAACATTCTTACATAAACTCCATCTATACCCCTCATAATTTTGTATACCTCTATTATATCAACACTCAATCTTCTGCACTCCAGGAAAGAAAATTCCTAACCTATATAACCTTTCCCTTAACTTAGGTCCTCAAGTTCCGGATGTATCCTTGTAAATTTGCTCTGCACTCTTTCAAGCTTATGTAGACCATAAGATTTCAGAGCAGAATTAGGCCATTTGGCCCTTTGAGTCTGCTTCACCATTTCACCATGGCTAGTTAAAATAAGTTGTGCAAAATAACAGAAATAAAATAGTTGTGAGGTAGTTTTCATGGGTGCAATGTCCATTTAGAAATCAGGTGGCAGAGGGGAAGGAGCTGATCTTGAATCGTTGAGTGTGTGCCTTCAGGCTTCTGTACCTCCTTCTCAAAGATAACAGTGTGAAGTGGGCATGTCCTGGGTGGTGGGGATCCTTAACAATGGATGCCGCCTTGCTAAGGCACTGCTCCTTGAAGATTTCTTGGATATTATGGAGGCTGGTTTGCATAATACAGCTGACTAATTTCACAAGTTTCTTCAACTGTTTTCAAACTTCGGCAGTAGCCTCCCTCATACCAGATGGTGATGCAACCAGTCAGAATGCTCTCCATGGTATATTTGTAGAAGCTTTCAAGTGTTTCAATTGACAAACCACATCTCCTCAAACTCCTAATGAAATATAGCCGCTGTCTTTATAGTTTCATCAATACGTTGGGACCAGATTAGATCCTCAGAGATGTTTACACGCAGGAACTTGAAGTTGCTCACTCTCTTCACTTCTGATCCTTCTATGAGGATTGGTTTGTGTTCCCTCGTCTTACCCTTCCTGAAGTCCACTATCAGCTCTTTGGTCTTACTGATGTTGAGTGCAAGGTGTTTCTGCAACACCACTCAACTATTTGGTATATCCTACTCCTGTATGCCCTTTCATCACCATCTGAAATTCTGCCAAAAATGGTTGTATTATCAGCAAATTTATTGATGGCCTTTGAGCTGTGCCTAGCCACACAGTAATGGGTGCAGAGAGAGTAGAGCAGTGGGCTAAGTACTCATCCCTGTGGAGCGCCGGTGTTAATTGTCAGTGAGGTGGAGATGTTGTTTCCAATCTGCACAGATTGTGGTCTTCCAGTTAGGAAGTTGAGGATCCAGTTGCTGAGGGAGGTACAGAGCCCTAGGTTCTGTAACTTTTCAATCAGGACTATTGGAATGAATGTGTTTAATGCTGGGCTATAGTCAATAAACAGCATCCTGCCATAGATATGTCCTGTCTTTGGCCTTTACGTTGGCTTTGACTTCTCTTGTTAGCCACTAACCTGCCTGGCATCTCTGCAGTCCTATCTGAGCAGATATAAAGAAGGAAAGGAGAAAAGGAACTTAATTGAGCTTTTTTTTCTCTTGCTTTCTGACTGAAGTCTCCCTTCACTGAAGCCTCAAGATCTGCACTGTCTGTCCACTCAGACGATAGCCGCTGCACTCCAAACTTCCAGTGTCCAGATTGGCTGCTGATCAAAGCTCTATTGCTTGCATCGACCTGCTGTGCCCTTTTCTACAAGCAGTGGACCAGAGGGAAATTCCCTCTTCTCAAAACTTCTTTCCTGTGGGTTTGTGACCAAAACTACGCACGATATTCCAAATTAGTCCTCTTGAACATCTTATGCAATTTCAGCACAACATCCCGACTCGTGTGCTCAATACTTGATGTTTGAAGGCCAGTCTGTTAATGTCTTAATGGCCCTATCTATCTGTAACAGCACTTTCAAGGAGTTATGGATCTGTATTCTCAGGTCCCTCTGTCTACTACACTCCTCAGTGCCCAATCACTCACCATGTAAGATCTACAGTATACTGGTTGGACCTCCAGTGCAACACCTCACTTGTCGGCATTAAATTCCATCTGCCATTTTTCAGCCTATTTTTCCAACTGGTCCAGGTACAACTGCAAACTTTGATAGTCTTCCTTGATGTCCACTGCGCCCTCAATCCTGTTGTCATCCACATATTTGCTGATCCAGTTAACCACATGATGATCCAGTTAACCACATGATCATCCAGATCATTGATATAGATGGTAAACAACAATGGACCCAGCATCAATCCCTCTGGCACTCCATTAGTCAAAGGCCTCCAGTCAGAAAGGTAACCGTCTACTTCCACTCTCTGGCTTCTCCCACAAAGCAGCGAGGTCAATCCAATTTACTACCTAATTTTGAATGCCAAGTGATTGAACTTTCTTGACAAACCTCCCACAAGGAACCTTGTCAAAGGTTTTGCTAAAGTCCATGTAGATAACATCCACTGTCTTTCCTTCATCAACTTTCCTGGTAACTTCCTTAGAAAAACTCTATAAATTGGTTAGACATGACCTTCCATGCATGAAGCTATGTTGACAGTCACTAATCAGTTCCTGTCTATCCAAATACTTGTATACCAGTCCATTAGAATATCTAACAATAACTTACCTACTACTGATGTCATGCTCAGTGGTCTAATCTATAATTTATTGGCTTATTCTTAAAGCCTTTCTTAAACAACAGAACATCGTTTGCTATCCTCCAATCTGCTGGTACCTCACTCGTGGCTAAGGATGTTTTAAATACCTCTGCTAGAGCCTTTGCAATTTCTGCACTAGATTCCCAAGGGGTCCGAGGGAACAATTTGTCAAGCTTTGGGATTTTATCCACCCTAATTTGCTTCAAGACAGCAAACACCTCTGTAATCAGTATAGGAACATGATCTCTCTGCTGCATTTCCTCACATTTATAGACAGTGTCCATTTCCCGATTAAATATAGTTGCAAAAAATCCATTTAAGATCTCCCCCATCTCTTTTGGCTCCATGCATCAATTACCATCCTGATCTTCCAGAGGACCAATTTTGTCCCTTACAATCCTTTTGCTCTTAACATCTGTAGAATCCCTTAGGATTCTCCTTCACCTTGTCTGCTAGGGCAACCTTTTTGCCCTCCTGATTTTTTTAAGTATTCTCTTGCATTTCTTATACTCCTCAATTACCTCATTTGCTCCTAGCTGCATATACCTGCTATGTCCCTCCTTTTTCTTAACCAGGGCCTCAATATCTCTCAAAAAGCCAAGGTTCCGTCAATCTGTTATCATTTACTTGTATTCTGACAGGAGTATACAAACCTTGTACTCTCAAAATTTCACTTTTGAAGGACTCCCATATACCAAATACACCATTGCCAGAAAACAAACTGTGCCAATCCACTCTTGTCAGATCTTTTCTAATACCATCAGAATTGGCCTTTCTCCCATTTAGAATCTCAATCCGAAGACCGGACCTATCCTTCTCCATAATTATCTTAAGACTAATGCATTGTGATCACTAGGTTCAAGATGTTCCCCTATACAAACTGCAGTCACCTGACTGACCTGTTTCAGTCCCTAATAGGAAATCTAGTATCACACTGTCTCTAGTTGAGACTTCTGTGTATGGATTAAAGAAACTTTCCTGAGCACATTTGACAAACTCTTTCTCATCCAGCCCTTTTACAGTATGGGATTCCTATTCAATGTGTGGAAAGTTAAAATTACCTACCATCACAACCTTATGTTTCTTGCAACAGTCTGCGATCTCTTTACAAATTTGCTCCTCTAAATCCTGTGTACTTTTGAGTGGTCTATAATATAATCCCATTAACGTGGTCACGCCTTTCTTCTTCTTCAGTTTTACCCATGAAGCCTCACTGGTTGAGTTCTCCAGTCTATCATGACTGAGTACTACTGTGACATTTTCCCTGACTAGTAATGCTACCCCTGTCCCTTTAATCTCTCCTGCTCTATCAAGTCTAAAACATTGGAACACCAGAACAATAAACTGCCAGTCCTGTCCCTCCTGCAACCAAGTTTCACTAATGGTTGTAGTGTTATAATTCCGTGTGCTAATCCATGTCATAAACCCATCCACATTTCCTACAATACTCCTCTCATTGAAATATACGCCATTCAGAGCATTAGTCCCACAATGCTCAACTTTTTGATTCCTGATTTGTGGATCTTTCTCCACAACTACTCCACTATCTGTTCTGGTGCTCTGGTTCCCAACTCTAGTTGAAAATCTCATTGTAGCAGTAGCAAACCTTCTTGCTAGGATATTAATCCCCATCCAGTTCAGGTATAGGTAAAAGCCATCCCTTCTGTACAGGCCCCACCTTCCCTGGAAGAGAGCCCAATGACCCAAAAATCTGAAGCCCTTCCTCCTTCACCATCTTCTTAACCACATGTATGATCTTCCTATTTCTGGCTTTACTAGCACATGGCACAGGTAGCAATCCTGAGATTGCAACCCTGGAGGTCCTTCTCTTAATTTAAAAGCCAATTCCCGGAACTCCATTTGCAGGACCTCATCACCCTTCCTGCCCATGTCATTGGTACCGATGTGGAACATGGCTTCTGACTGTTCATCCTCCCCGTTGAGAATGCTGTGAACTTGATCTGACCCTGACCCTGCCATCCAGTAGGCAACATACCAACCAGGAATCACGTTTTTGTCTACAGAACCTCCTTTCTGTTCCCCTAACCGATCACTACAGCATGCCTCTTCTCCCCAACTTCCCTTCTGAGCCACAGTGCGAGAGACCTCACCACCATGGTTTTCCTCTGCTTAGGACATCCCCACAACAGTATCCAAAATGATATACCTGTTATTGAGGGGTATGGCCACAGGGGTACTCTGCTCTGCACTGGCTGCCTGTCCCCTTTCCTCCTCCTGATGGTTACCCAGTTATCTGTAACCTGCACCTTGGGTATAACTTTGTTTATCATCCTCTCAGCCTCCCGATAAGGAGTTCATCCAATTCGAGCTCCAACTACAACTCCTTAACAGTCTGTTAGAAGCTGCAGCTGGATGCACTTCTTGCTGGTGTACTTGTCAGGAACACTGGAGGCCTCCCTACCTTCCTACATCCCACAACGGGAGCATTCTCCTATCCTGCCACTGCACTCAATGTGCAATAAAAAAGAAAGTAAAAATAAACAACAAAAGGAAAAAAATCTACCTATGGCTATGCCTCTCCTTGCTGAAGTTTCAATGAGCCGTAGCCTCAACTCCCACCCTCACACTGGCCCACTCACGCAACAGTTGTTCTGCTAAAACGTAACTTCTTTATATTGGCTCTTTCCAGGTGCGTAAATGTGCACAATTCAATGTCTTTTGGGAACTGCAGCATGCAAAATGTACTGACTGATCCCGCTTGCTTCTTTTAAACCCTCTCTCCCTCTACACAATCCAGTGTTTTTTCGGGAGCTGTGGTGCACAGACTTTGGCATGCCACTGCCCCCAAGGAGACATTGGATTATGTAGAGAGAGAAAAAGAAAGAGTTTAAAGGATGTGAGCAAGGGCAATTGTCAAATTCATCAACTGCTCCCACTCACTTCTTTAAAATTCTCTATCCCTCTACACAGTCCAGTGTCTCCTCAGGAGCTGTGGTGAGCAAAATGTTCTGATTGCCCTCACTCACTTCTTTTAAACTCTCTCTCCCTCTAGACTAGGGGTTCCCAACCTGGGGTCCATGAACTCCTTGCTTAAAGGTATTGGTATATGGAAGCACCTGCTCTAGTCAATCTAATGTCCGCTCAGCAATTGTGGCGCGCAAATGCAAAATGATAAAATTATCAAGGGATATCCCATATGGTATTTTCCACACTGACAAAACTTTCCAGTTTATATAATACTGCAAATTTTGGAAATCTGATGGTAGCAAGCACTTTTTCAGTGAATCAGAGAAACAAATAATAAATCCATAATGTTTTCAGATTAATTGAATTATATTGTGATGATGCAATCAGGAAAATTTGCTGTGTTTCCCAATTTTACTAAGGAACTCTGAAATTCGATATGGTGACATTACATGTTATGTTAGGCTATATTAAAAGAAAAATAATTTGGCTTTATTTAGTGGCTTTCACGGGGCAAATCAAGCTACCTTACAGCCATGAAATTTTATGTGGAATAGCTTTTGCTGTAAGTTAACAAAATAATGCAAACACAATGCATCGGAATTCCGTTAATTGTAATTGCTGTGACGTATACACAATCTGTACTTTTTGGATTTTTTTTCCTGCCAGTACAAGTATTTGTAGCTTTTGATGGCTGATATTGAAATTTGCACAAGTGCTGAAGATAACTATTTCTTTAGGCTCTTCATTTTGCTGTGGTGTATGGATGAGGCTAAGTAGTTCAGGAAGTGTAATTTTATCTGTGTATGACATCATCCTCAAATGTTTTGATTGCTGTTGTCAGAATAATTCGTTCTAGATTTAAATTAACCGTAGTTTCAATGCTTTTGCATGGAATGCAGTTGATTATTAAAATGCAGCATAAACTTATTAAAAGTTTCAGATATAAGGTTGTTAAACCATTTGTTTTTTCCTCTCAGTTTGTGCAGATGGAGGTACAGAGTCTTCTGCACTGGTTGATGACAATGGCAGTGAGGAGGATTTAGCATTTGCAGAAATAAGCCACACAAACCCCAGGTACCTTCAGCCTGGTGAAGAACAGCTTGCTGTAAATGAGGTGAAGTATTATTATCAGATAACATATATTTTACTTCAAGGATCTAAACGAAAATTAAAGTTAAGTGAATTGGTTTTGATGAAGTGCCATTTATCTAAATGTTAACTGTTTCTCCCTCTCCAGATGCTGCCTGATGTTAAGTAATTCCAGTACATTCTTTTTTATTTCAGATTTCCAGCATGTACAGTTATGCCTTTATAAATGAATTAGTTCCTTTAAATGCACTTCAAGCTCATCTCTAGATTGTTTATAAAGATAATTAAATAAACTGAGTTTCTTTAAAATATATTGTAATCACATTAGCACACATTTCATACCAATGTTCAAATCGAGACAGAGTATCACATCACTGCCATTGGCATCACTTGATTAATAAGGAGTGAAGCAGATTCAGGATGAATCATTATTTTTAAACTGTAATCCACAGTTCAGGATTCAACCATAAAAAGAAACATCTTCTTCTTATCAAGACTCCACATGATCTAGCATATTTCAATTATCGCGTCATTTTTCAAAACTCCAGTAGATAAAAGTCTAGCTTGTCTAAACTTTCCTCTTAAGACAACCCATCCACTCCAATACTTATTGAGTAAAATGTCTCTAAACTGCTTCCTGTGTATTAATCCGTTCCTGTGGAAGACATAGCAGCATTCTGGAAGTTTGAGAGTGTCAGGGGGCAGAAGTGTGTTTAAGTTGCCATTACTTGAGAGAAGGTTCTTGGGAAACTGAAACTGCATTTGAATGCACACAGCATAAGGAATAAAAAGGACGATCTTGAAATTCAGCTACAGCTTGACAAATATGATATTGTGGCCATCTCTGAAACTTGGTTAAAGGATGGCTGCCATTGGGAGCTGAATGTACAAGGATATACGGTGTATTGGAAAGATAGGTCAGTAGGCAGAGGGGGCGGCATGGCTCTGTGTATAAGAAATAATATTAAATCATTAGAAAGGGATGATATAGGATTGGAAGGTGTAGAGTCTTTTTGGGTTGAGTTAAGAAACGGCAACGGTAAAAGGACCCTAATGCCAGTTGTATACAGGCCTCCAAACAGCAGCCGGGATATGGATTACAAATTACAGCAGGAGATAGAAAAGGCATGTCAGAAAGGCAACGTCATGATAATCGTTGGGGATTTTAACATGAAAGTGGATTGGGAAAGCCAGGTCAGTACTGGACCTCAAGACAGCGAATTTGTAGAATGTCTAAGGGATGGCTTTTTAGAACAGCTTGTTGTTGAGCCCATTAGGGGATCAGCTGTGCTGGATTGGGTGTTGTGCAATGATCCAGAGGTGATAAGAGAGATTAAGGTTAAGGAACCCTTAGGGAACAGTGATCACAATATGATCAAGTTCACTTTGAAATTTGAGAGGGAAAAAATAAAATCCAATATGTCGGTATTTCAGTGGAATAAAGGAAATTACAATGGCATGAGAGGGGAACTGGCCAAAGTTGACTGGAAAGGGACATTTGCAGGAAGGACAGCAGAGCAGCAATGGCTGGAATTTCTGTGAAAAATTAGGGAAGTGAAAGACAGATATATTCCAAATAGGAAGAAATTTTCAAAGGGAAGAAGGACGCTACCGTGGCTGACAAGTGAAATCAGAGCCAAAGTAATAGCAAAAGAGAGGGCATACAAGGAAGCCAGAGCTAGTGGGAAGATAGAGGATTGGGAAGCTTTTCAAAAACTTGCAGAAGGAAACTAAGAAGGTCATTAGGAGAGAAAAGATGAATTATGAAAGGAAGCTAGCAACTAATAGCAAAGAAGATACTAAAAGCTTTTTTAAGTATATAAAGGGTAAGAGAGAGTCAAGGGTAGATATAGGACCAATACAAAATGACACTAGAGATATTGTAATGAAAGATGCAGAGATGGCAGAGGAACTGAATGCGTATTTTGCATCAGTCTTCACAATGGAAGACATCTACAGTATATTGGATATTCAAGAGTGTCAGGGAAGTGAAGTTTGTGCAGTAAAAACTACTATTGAGAAGGTGCTCAGGAAGCTTAATGGTCTGAGGGTGGAAAAATCTCAAGGACCTAATGGAATGCACCCTCGGGTTCTGAAGGAAGTAGCTGGAGAGATTGCGGCGGCGTTAACAATGAAAATCCTGCCTGACAAACCTACTGCAATTCTTTGAGGAAATTACAAGCAGGGTAGACAAAGGAGATGCAGTAGGCGTGGTGTACTTGGATTTTCAGAAGGCCTTTGACAAGGTGCCACACATGAGACTGCTTAGCAAGGTAAAAGCTCATGGAATTACAGGGAAGTTACTAGCATGGGTGGAGCATTGGCTGGTCGGCAGAAAACAGAGATTGGGGATAAAGGGATCCTATTCTGGCTGGCTGTTGGTTACCAGTGGAGTTCCACAGGGGTCATTGTTGGGAACATTGCTTTTTACAATGTATATCAATGATGTGGACTACAGTATTAATGGATTTGTGGATAAATTTGCCGATTATACAAAGATAGGTGGAGGAGCGGATAATGTTGAGGAAACAGAGAGCCTGCAGAGAGACTTAGATAGTTTAGGGCAATGGGCAAAGAAGTGGCAAATGAAATACAATGTTGGAAAGTGTATGGTCATGCACTTTGGTGGAAGAAATAAACAGGCAGATTATTATTTAGATGGGGAGAGAATTCAAAATGCAAAGATGCAAAGGGACTTGGGAGTCCTTGTGCAAGATACCCTAAAGGTTAACCTCCAGGATGAGTTGGTTGTGAAGAAGGCGAATGCAATGTTGGCATTCATTTCTAGAGGTTATAGAATATAAGAGCAGGAATGCGATGTTGAGGCTTTATAAGGCACTTGGAGACCACACTTGGAGTGTTGTGTGCAGTTTTGGCTCCTTATTTTAGAAAGGTTATACTGACATTGGAGAGGATTCGAAGAATGATTCCAAGAATGATTTCAGGAATGAAAGGGTTACCATATGAGGAACGCCTGGCAGATCTTGGGCTGTATTCCCTGGAGTTCAGGAGAATGAGGGGGTATCTCATGGAAACATTCCGAAAGTTAAAAGGCTTGAACAGATTAGATATGGCAAAGTTATTTCCCATGGTAGGGGATTCTAAAACAAGAGGGCATGACTTCAGGATTGAAGGACATCCAT